>NC_136266.1:14392274-14654774 GCF_964187855.1 Myxine glutinosa
CTTTTCCGGTGCTCTGAGCCTGCTGCTCACTCTCCCACTTCCATTTGATTTGATGTTTAGTTAGGCTACATTGTGGCTTGAGTGGGAATTAGGTGGGAAGGTGAGTGAGGCTTTATATTTCGTGATTGGCAAGGATTCGATGATGTGGAAGTGGCGCAGGCCTCATGGACCGATTGGCTGTTTCCTCACTGAGATTTGGTTGTATCTTGTCAAATCAATAAACATTGCGTGCACTGGAAGGCATGCCAGAACATTAAGGTTGATAAGACTATAACTGCCCAATGATACATGACACCTTTGTTATGTATTGCATGGGATTAAACCGGAAGGCGGATATAAAAGAGGCGGGGCATACTGCATGGCAGAGGAAGCTGGGCCTACGCTGGGCGCTTGTGGTTTTCCCGGCTGCGCAATAAACGACCGATGGTGCACTCAAACTGTCTTCCCAGCCTGATACTTTACTTGGCGACGAAGGTGGGATCCTGGTGAGCGCGTGCAAAGCAAGCTGAGCTATTGCTGTTAGCTATTGGCCTGCCAACTCGTTATTTCATGGCATACGCTACTTGAGCACCATGTCCTACGGCCGGATTGACGAGTTCAACCCGCGCGAAGGAAGCTGGGAGGCGTACATTGAGCGTCTACAGTATTAATACCAAGCTAACAGCATCGAGGATGATGCCAGGAAGAAAGCAATCCTGATGTTGGTATGCGGCAGCGAGACATTTACTGTTCTGAAGAATCTCGCCATGCCCAGGACCACGATGGATTGAACACATGCCGAGCTTGTGGCAGCAATGAAGGAGCACTGCGAACCTACACCCTCAGTCATTGTGAGTCGATTCAATTTTTACATGTGCCGCCAAACCTCAACGCAGTCCATTTCGGCATTCATAGCTCACCTGAAACACCTTGCCCAGCATTGCCAGTTTGGTGCTACATTCGACGACATGCTAGGGGACTTGCTCGTCGTGGGAATGGAGCAAGATCGAATTCGCCGGCGCCTACATGCTGAAAGGACTCTGACATTTTCCAGTGCAAAGGACATTGCTATCGCAATGGAGTGTGCAGACAAAAATGCTGCAGACATTGCACGCTCCATCACTTATCAGCCTAGAGCTGACGTGTCATCTGTCAACCGGGTGGGACAACATCCGACCAGAAAATCCAACGCCAAAACACCTGGAAACTGCTTGGCAGCTGGTGCTGACAAATGTTTCCGCTGCAAATGCCACTACATGCCGTTTCAAGAATGCCGCTTGCAACTACTGCCACAAGGTGGGTCATATCGCCTCTGCGTGCTTGTCTCGAAAACGGAGGGCAAGGAGAGAGGAATGCAAAACCCACCTCCTTGACTCAGAGCATAACCAAGAAGATGTGACTGATGGAGACAGCCCTAACAGCCACAGTGTTCAGTTGTATGACCTTTTCCACACAAAGTCTGGCAGACAGTCTACTCCAATACTGGTTATAGTAGATATAGATGGACGGAACATGGAAATGGAGATAGACACGGGGGCTGCCGTCTCACTCATGAGCGAAGCAGCTTTCCGTAAACTGTGGGGGAATTGTGAACATCCCAGCCTCCATTGGTCCCCAATCCAACTCACCACATACACTGGTGAGTCAATACAAGCCCGCGGGTCGTGTGATGTCACAGTAACCTACGGAAACAACACTCACCAATTACAACTCTTGGTCGTCCCTGGGGGATGGACCCACACTTCTTGGGCGAAACTGGCTCGATGTTGTCAAACTCAATTGGGAACACATCCACCAACTACAGGCTTCCAAGCCACCAACTGTACTGCAGCACCTCCTCGGGAGATACCCGGACATCTTCAAGGATGAACTCGGGATATTGAAGGGCTTCACTGCCAAGCTCAACATTGAGAAAGATGTGAAGCCAATTTTCTGCAAAGCACGCCCAGTCCCTCTCGCATTGCAAGAAAAAGTTGGCGCAGAATTAGCCAGACTGGAAAAGTTAGGTATCATTGAGTCAGTTCAGTACTCAAATTGGGCTGCTCCAGCTGTTCCTGTTGTGAAGGCAGACAGGTCGATACGCCTTTGTGGGGATTACAAAATGTCGATCAACAAATGTTCCACCTTGGACAAATATCCCATACCAAGGATCGATGACTTATACGCAAAACTGAGTGGAGGACAGTCCTTTACCAAGCTCGACATGAGATCGGCCTAACTGCAAGTCATTCTGGATGAGGATTCCAAAGAATATCTCACCATCAACACGCATCGGGGGCTCTACAGATACAACCGCCTGAGTTTTGGTGTCAAATCGGCGCCAGGAATCTACCAACGCTGTATGGACAGCCTGTTCGCTGCTGAACCACACGTGTTGTTTACCAAGACGACATCCTAGTCACTGGCCGCTCAGAGCTTCATCATCTGGACAACCTCGAACGTGTGCTACGTATTATTTCTGACTCTGGACTATGCCTGCGGAGAGACAAGTGCGAGTTCATGGTTCCGTCGGTGACCTATTTGGGCCATCGTATCAGTGCTGAAGGCTTACATCCCACAGAAGAGAAGATCAGAGCAATCAAAGATGCCCCTGCTCCGCCAAACATGACTGAACTCAAGGCTTACATTGGCATGCTGCAGTACTACAGCAGGTATATCCCAAACATTGCTACCATACTGGGCCCACTGTATTGCCTGTTAAAAAAAGGCATCAGCTGGAAATGGGACATTCTGGAGTCAGCAGCCTTCCAGAAGTCAAAAGACATGCTGCGGTCTTCAAATGTGCTAGTTCACTACGACCCAGACAAAGATATGGTCCTGTCGTGTGATGTGAGTCAGTACGGGGTTGGTGCTGTTTTGTCACACAACATGCCAGATCACACAGAGAGACCAATAGCATTCGCATCTCGTACACTGTCTCCTGCTGAGAAGAACTACAGTCAGCTGGACAAAGAAGGACTCGGCATTGTATTTGGAGTTAAGAAGTTTCACCAGTACGTTTTCGGTCGGAATTTCACGATTTACACGGACCACAAGCCACTGATTAGTTTGTTTGGTCCATCAAAGGCTACCTCAGAGGTCTTACCGCCTCGGATCATGCACTGGTCACTTTCACTCTCGGCTTATGATTACGATATTACGTACAGACCTGGCTCCACAATTTCAAATGCAGACGCCATGAGTCGCCTACCACTTCCGGACACAGTGTTTGACCCCCCTGTACCTGGCAGCGTGATATCTCTGATGGACTTTTTGAATGACAACCCAATTGATGCCAACCAGATACGGACCTACACCAGGCGTGTCCCACTTCTTTCCAAGGTCATTCGTGCTACTGGGCATGGGTGGGGCCTTCTACACGATGCTGACCCTGAATTGAATTCTTACAAGGTCAGGCAAAATGAACTAAGTGTCGAGAATGGCTGCTTGCTGTGGGGATGCCGAGTGGTCATTCCCCCAAACTTGCGCACAAAGATTTTGGACCAGCTTCACGATTGTCATCCAGGCATTGTAAGAATGAAATCGCTGGCACGGAACTATGTCTGGTGGCCTCACCTCGACTCTGACATCGAACAGTGTGTGAAACATTGTTATCCATGCCAAAGCAGTCGAAACGCCCCTGCTAAGGCACCACTACACCCCTGGGAATGGCCCACTGAACCATGGCAGAGGATTCATCTTGACTATGCTGGACCCATCGAAGGCCGTATGATCCTTGTTGTTACGGACGCTCACACTAAATGGATCGACGCCTATGTAACACATACAGCAACCTCACACGCTACCATAGAGAGGCTGCGCCAGTGCTTTGCCACTCATGGTTTGCCACGCTTGATAGTCACGGACAATGGGACCTGTTTCTCAAGTTCTGAATTCACTGAATTCACCCGCCTGAATGGTATAATTCACAAGTTTGTGAGCCCACACCATCAAGCTTCAAATGGATTATCTGAAAGCTCTGTGAGTTTTGTAAAGTCTGGTCTAAGTAAGATACACGGCGGAAGCCTTCAGACCAGACTATCACCTGTGCTTTTCGCTCACCACATCACTCCCCACACAACGACAAGGGTGACACCAGCTGAGCTGCTGATGAAACGACGTGTGCGTACACGACTGGATTGTCTAAGACCAGATGTGGTGTCGGTTGTGTATTGGAAGAACCGATTGGTTGTTTCCTCCCTGAGATTTGGTTGTATCTTGACAAATCAATAAACATTGCGTGCACTGGAAGGCATGCCAGAACATTAAGGTTGATAAGACTATAACTGCCCAATGATACATGACACCTTCCTCACAAGAATGAATACCTGTTAAAACACTTTGCCCCCCTTGTGGAGACGTTTATTATTTTTTAGGGAATGATGGAATGTATGCTGCAGCAGAGGGTCTTCAGCACATGCTCCACCTCAATTAAACTTTTTGCATCTGAAGGTCTGCAGCTTTTCCTCTTGTATAAAATGCACATGAGGATAACATAATAATAATAATGCACAAGTTCCCTACCTGAGGAATTTTGACAGGAGGACACCATTAGGCCCATCAAGGCCTGAGCTATTTTGCCAACCTCTGTTTTGTTGTCAGTACTCTATCCTTTTAAACGATGAGCGTCAAGCAAGGAAGCAGCACGTACAAGGAAGCAGCACGTATTTTTTAAACTCTCTGGTGGGAGTCAGCTGGGGTTCGAACTGTCGACCTCCCAGAGTCAGAGTGGGCATTTTAACCATTAAGCCACCAAAGATGCCATAATATTAGCTAAGAAGTGCATGCATGGAAGGAGCAACACAAATTTGCTTTGTGAGAGAAGGGAATGTATATGCCCTTTAAAGCTCAGAATATTCCTTTCCCTTATTATTATTATTTTTGATGGGATATTGCCTGCCACAAAGCCATAAGGCCACTCGAGGTGAGGGCTACAAGGTGGGTGCCTTAAATAAAAAAACGAAATAACATCTCATAAGACAAGAATGGCACTCGGCAGAGTGCATACCTCCGCCAGGCTGAACATTCTATGTTTTGCATCCAAAGAATAGGCCAGATCTGCATCCGAACCTTGACTAACATCTAATGAGCTTGTTCTTGTCACCTACCCAACTCATCCACCAAGGTTTGTCAGAATCCGTCCATAACCTTTTGAGATATCATGCTATATGGACTCGGACCCCGACATTCGCGGGGGATACACTCCTGGAAAATGACGCGGAAGTTGGAACAGCGAATGTGGGGGCATTGTAAAAATTCAATGATAAAAGGAGAGATAGGTTCTGGGCATTTCAAAATCCGCAAATGTTGAAGAAAATCCACGAATGTCAACGAAAATCTTGCGAATCTTGGGACATTGTTTCATTGTGGATAAGTGTTTTCATTCTGTGCAGTAACACGTGGGGGATGACATGTTATGCAGCTGGTGGAATATCCCGTGAAGCAATGTTTACCATGTGAATAGCGGGATATCATGTGAAGCAATGTTTACCATGTGAATGGTGGGATATCCTGCGAAGCAATGTTTACCATGTGAATGGTGGGATATCATGCGAAGTTTGCTTATAGCACAGCTAAAATATTTTTATGTGGCCACTAACAGGCATTATCCAAACATTATCCATTATCCATTATCCAAACATATGCCAAAATCCAAACACGAAGCGCAAGGCCATGAATATCAATGCAGGTCATGCTTGCGGCTCATGGAATTTTTTTGTTTTTGTGCCCACAAAAAACCGCGAATTCACCGGACACAAGGCCACGGATGTAGAAGCCGGTCAGAATTTATCAACCTGTGAATACGCGGGGTCCACAAATGTTGGAACCGCAAATGTCGGGGTTAGAATGTATTGTGTTTGACCCGATCTCTCAATGATGAAGAATCACTTCAAAAAATTGAAAACTCTCATATCTGGATCCGGATCTTCACCAAAATGGAATCAAATCGTCCTCATGGCACGGCCAACCTGTCTACCAGGTTAGAATATTTCACCAACAGATATTCCTGGATTTAACTCACCAATATGATTCCCCACAAAAATATATGTATTTTGGAGCCCTGCATGACCGTTGACAGAATCAAACGACTTCTTGACGAAAATAGCAAAACTACACCCACAAGTGACTAAGGAACGTCACACACAGATTAGGCAAATTCAGCCACAACATGTGAGTGAGACCAAGGGGGATCACACTGACGTCATGCGAGACCGAGAGTGGCCTCTCCTTTGATGTTCCTGGAAGCTGCCGTTGATCTGATGTCAAGTATAAATGTTTAAAAAGTCCAAATGAAAAAAAAAAATCAACTTTGGGTGGCCTCAGGTAATTTGGGATCAGCTTTGTATACCTGGAATCACTATTTCATGGATCAGTACTTACACAAATAGAAGGCGGATGCAGATGTGCGCAGGATGTGAAATACACCAGACGTCTCCATATTTTTCCAGGGAATCTGACTTGATCACTGATGGAGAGGGAATGCTTCAATGAATAATTCACATAAAGGTTTAGGTGCACATAACAACATGGATAACAAGAACGGCATTCAGTAGATAGCATACCTCTGCCTGGTTGGCCATATCACTCAATGGTGCAAAATCATTCAAAAAAAATAAATAATTATCATATCCGAATCCACATTCAGATCTTCACCAAAATCTAATCTATTTGTCCTTGTCACACACACAACTTGTCCAACGAGTTTCGTCCAAATCCATCCATAACTTTTTTAGATATCTTGCGATATATCATTTTGGCCCGATCTCTCAATGATGAAGAATCACTCAAAGAATTTAATAATTCTCATATCCGAATCCAGATTCAGATCTTCACCAAAATCTAAGCTATTTGTCCTTGTGAGACACCCAACCGGTCCATTAAGTCTCGTCCAAATCCGTCCACAACTTTTTGAGATATCCTGCTAAGTATCGTTTTTGGCCCGAACTCCCAATGGTGAAGAATCACTTTAAAAATTCTAGTAGCCGGATCCGAATCCGGATCTTCACCAAAATCGAATCATTTCGTCCTTGTCACATACACCACATCTCTTCCAGAATCCATCCACAACTATTTCAGATATTTTGTTCACAAACAAACAAATGGACAAACAGAAAATCGGTCAGAGACAGAGGACTTGCCGGAATGTACTTTTTTTCAGGAGTGTTGGTTAGAAGGGAACCGGATAATGTTTGACAGTTATTAGTAAAAAAAACAACTGTTTTTGACCTTGAGTTTGACCTTTCAAGGTCACTCAAGGTCAAAGGTCATGGTGCCAAATGAAGTGTATGTGACTTCCTATATGTCAGTAACGGTAAGTGTATGCATATCTCTGGTACTTTTAGAGTTATAATGGTTTGAAATATATGTTAAATGAAAACTCGACCCCCCTGATTTCACGTTTTGGGTGACCTGGAGCTTGACCTTGGGCCTAGAGAGTTAAAAATTGGGCACAGTATATTCCAGGGCAAGGCAAATATGTGTGTAAACTATGGCGATGCTATGTGCAACGATGTAGACGTAGTACTGCGCACAAACAGACAGACAGACAAACCAACCGACCAACATAGTTGCCGGGATCTATTCCGGCAAGTAACAAACAGACAGGGGTGAAAATATAACCTCCATCCACCTTTGGTGGCGGAGGTAATAAGGAATTCAAATGAGAAGAAAAGTAGCTTACCTTCACATAAAGCAATGCATTTCATGGTGGACATGATGTTGGACGTAAACAATTCCTTGCTTTGATACTGGAGTGAAAGGAAAACATTGCGGAACGTTAGTCGCAACGATACCGGCTTACTTTGGAATGACATTAAAACTTTCTATTCAAAAATTCCTCAACATTACCTTGATGGGTCTGGTGTTGGCGATCCGTTTCAAATTGATATCTGCACAAAGAAGAAACACAACATTTGAATAAAAGAAGCACAACCGATGTACTTTTGGAATGGAAACGGCAAATAAGAATATTGATGAATATTAACAGATTTCTACTGGAATGATGAAGAAATAAAACGTCATTTCTGCAGATGAATTCTGCAAATTTCTGCAGATGATGTTTCTTCATTTCTTGATGAGTTTTCAACTGGCAAGGATCATTTAGAAGATAAATGTTTGTGATGTGTGAGCATGAGCGGATATTTGTCATGTCTTCATTTAATTTTAACACAATGACTCACAGGAGTAACGGCAGGCGTTATTATAAAGCGGGGACGTATATATACCCACTCCATACTTTGCTCCATTTCTCTAAAGAAGAAAGAAAGACAACAACAAAGAACACAATAGGTTAAGCGTGGCACGTGTAAAGTTACACTACCCCTCCAAAACCTTTCAATACAATCGCATCACGTCCCTGCAATGCAAGAAACTCACATTATAGGTGGGTTAGACGCCACCTGCGAACTTATTCATGGCCACAACCTCGTTGCAGCTGTCCACCACCCTAAGTATCACATTGCTACCAACATCAAACAGAGACAACTATCGTCAAACAGACTCGTATGGCACTAACATGTTTGCACACTAGCCTTTATTTTTCAATCCACTTTTCCCCGATATCCCGAGGAGACGCGATTTCTGCCAACATTTTATAGTGGCCAACATTTTAAAGTGTGTCATCTCCGGCATGACTCTGGACATGGATGGAAACCTGCGAACAAGCTGGCGGACCTAACAAGTGTGATCCGAAGAGGCCACCAGCTAGGCCTACATTGGACCCAGGATGCAGAGGTTGAGCCCACAGTTCCAAAATTAATTGTGGCTTTTACCCCAAATAATCTGCCCCCCATGAGTACAGGGTCACCCCCCTTCCATGCTATGAGCAGCAAGAGCATTTATAGGTCTTGTGTGAAACTACTTCTTGGGGACCCACCTCTAGCTGGAGTTACCCGGTGGAAAGGACTCTTGCCTCCCGGTCCCCCCTCTGAGCCTTCATGGGATACAATGTATGCTGGACTTGTATCTAAAAGAACAGGTGACCTTCAGTGGCGTTTGACCCACTGGATTGTTCCTTCCAATGCTGTCATTCGTTTTTTTCCCCCCCATTTCCGGCTGTTGCCCCTTTTGTCCGGAGAGGGAAGACTTGTTTCATGCCTTCATTAATTGTGAAAGACTTTCTCCTTTGCTTTATTGGTTAAATTTTATTTCCCATAGATTGCGGATTACCTTTTCTTTGAAGGCTTACATCTTTGGTTTTCCTCCCAAAAAGGAAACTACATCTATTGTATTCGGTTTCCTAACCGCTACCGCTAAACTTGCTGTATACCTGTCACGGAAGGCGAAACTGGGTGGTAGACCCATGCAAGAATGCAGTATTATGTTTTTTTTTAGTTCTTTGGTGTCAGCAAGGCTCAAACTTGAATTCAACGATGCCCAAACTGCAAACGATCTTGGAAATTTTATTGCGACCTAGTGTGTTGAAGGGATTTGTAAAGTCCAAGATAACAAATTGAAAATTCATTTATAATATATTTCGGTTGTTCTCATACACTGTTCCATGCTTCTCCTTGCCGGCCTTTTTCTCCCCCTTGTCTTGACCTACTCTTTCTTTCTTCCGTCTCTCCTCATGTTTGCAAATGCAAATGTAAATTTGTACATATAAAATTAATTATGCCTAGTTCAGAAATTACACCTCGGTTTTCTCCTTGTGTTTTTTTTTGGTATTTTCGCCTTTTCTGTTGTTTGGATTGCAGTGCACTGACTGTTTTTTCCTTGTGGGATTTCTATGACTTTGCTGATTTTCCTTGAAGAATTTCCTTTGGTGTTGCTCTTGTTTTATACTTTTATAATAAAAAGAGTTTAAATGTCAAGTCTCTCTCTCTCTCTCTCTCTCGCCCGCGCCCTGCTGGCTGTTTGTGTGTTGGGCGTGTCAAGATGGCAGCTGTGTATGTGTGGTGAGGTGCGAGCTGCTCCGACTTTCGATCTTTCTACCTCCCCATTTTTTTTGGTTGTTGTTCTCACCTTTCCTTTCCATTTTTGTTTATTTTCACATTGTGTATTCTCTGTCTCCCCCAACCACTCCATTTTCAACAAACCCGGGTACCACAACCCTCGTCCTCCCTTCCCATTTTACCTCCCCCCCCACCTCCCAGTTCCACGCCCGTTCCCCCTGCTCGGTCTTCCCTTCCTCCGACCGTTCCCTCCATCCCCCCCACTCGTTCCCCTCCTCCCCATACTCGTTCCCCTTCTCCCCCCACTCGTTCCCCTCCCCCCACTCGTTCCCCTCCTCCCCCCAATCGTTCCCCTCCTCCCCCCACTCGTTCCCCTCCTCCCCCCACTCGTTCCCCTCTCCCCACTCGTTCCCCTCCCCCCACTCGTTCCCCTCTCCCCACTCGTTCCCCTCCCCGCACTGGTTCCCCTCCTCACCTCCCTTCATGCCTCCATTGCATTCCTCGCTTGTGTTGCTATCTCTATTTTTATTTTTTCCACTTTCGTTTCTTCCCCTGAGATACAGAGAGAGCCCATGCCTTTCGCTGAGATCGAAGGGTGAGTCCATTGGCAGTCTGACGGGTTGTCGTGATTTCTCGCCCTTTTCCTCATTGAGAGGTGTGTTTCCTCACGATAGTTTCGCTCGTGCTGGTGAATGCAGAGTAGCGCTTTTCTCCTTTTTTCCCCTACTTGCACAGAAAGCTTAGGCCGAGGGTTTTCCGATTGTTGTAATGTCGGCACGTTCCCGCTGCGCGGCCCTTGAGGGCTTGACGCGGAAACATGGCGAGGTTTGCGTTCCTCCTGACGAGGTCACCGTGGACATCGTTATTGCGGTGGGTAACATAATGGGGCTTGAGAAAATCCGTGCAGCTTCACGGATGAACAACGTGTGGTTATATTCGTGTCTGAAGAGCAGCTTGTGCATCAAATTGTGGCGACCAGTTTGTCTACTGAGAATGGACATTTTGTCCTGGTCTCCCCACTGGACACCCCAGCCGTGAAAGTCTTGATATCAAATTGTCCCCCATTCCTGAAAAACGATTTAATTTTAAAAGAGCTTTCTCGGTATGGTGTCAGAGATCATGATGTTATCTCTGGGGTGTCGGAGATCATGATGTTATCTCTGGGGTGTCGGAGATCACGATGTTATCTCTGGGGTGTCGGAGATCATGATGTTATCTCTGGGGTGTCGGAGATCATGATGTTATCTCTGGGGTGTCGGAGATCACGATGTTATCTCTGGGGTGTCGGAGATCACGATGTTATCTCTGGGGTGTCGGAGATCACGATGTTATCTCTGGGGTGTCGGAGATCACGATGTTATCTCTGGGGTGTCGGAGATCACGATGTTATCTCTGGGGTGTCGGAGATCACGATGTTATCTCTGGGGTGTCGGAGATCACGATGTTATCTCTGGGGTGTCGGAGATCACGATGTTATCTCTGGGGTGTCGGAGATCACGATGTTATCTCTGGGGTGTCGGAGATCACGATGTTATCTCTGGGGTGTCGGAAATCACGATGTTATCTCTGGGGTGTCGGAGATCACGATGTTATCTCTGGGGTGTCGGAGATCACGATGTTATCTCTGGGGTGTCGGAGATCACGATGTTATCTCTGGGGTGTCGCAACGAGCAGGCTAAACACATCATGTCCTTCCGGCGGCAGGTGTACATTGTGTTTCCTGCATCCAATGTGGACAAGGTGCTCAACGCGGTATTTACGTTTCGTGTGGATAATCACGAGTACCAGGTATATGCGGCCACGGAAACGTTAAAATGTTTCGGCTGTGGGAACTTTGGGCATCTAAAACGGTTTTGTCTACAAATTGCCCCCGCAGTGGCCGAGCAGACAACACCCCCTGATACTGTGACAGAAAACGTACCATCGACATCGAAAACGTCCGAGAATGAAAACGTTTGGGATGGTTTTACACTCGTCTCCTCTTTGAGAAAGAGGAAAACACCTCGGAATGTCCCTCCACCCCATAAGGAAAAGAAGGTGGTGTTAGACTCCGATGCATTGGACTCAGTAACACCTGATAAAACATCGATGAGTAATCGATATGAAGTATTGCTAAATGTGAATGCAGATCCTCTGCCTGCTGCCGATATGGACCCTCAGCCTAATGTGGAGGAGTTGCATGCGCTCCCTCCAGATGACGTTGGAGTGCAAACTACGTTAAATCCTTGTGCGGATTATGACGAGTCGGGTCGAGACTCGACTGGGGGGCAAAAGAGCAAATTTCGACCCCTCAGTGTTCCAACGCACCTGACGGCGATCATTCAAATCAAATAGTCGTTGTACCGGCCAATTTAGAAAATGTACCTGAGCACAATGATTGTCCCGAGGAAGAACCTCAAATTGTGCAACAGGTTGCAGAACACACGACCCCCCCCCCCCCCCTCCCCCACATTACCTGGGGTTCTGGTGGAACCTCTCCCTCAACCTGTTCCAACAGAAACAGGGCAGGATGACACCTGCACACTTTACAAAGTATTCTGGAGTCTCAAGAGCCAGGGGTCCCAGATAGTGTTTCTGACATGTCTGAGGAGGAATCCGATGACATTAAGGAATTCCCCACATACAGCGATTCCAACGTCTTACCATAGCAAATACTCAAGTTTCTGAACCAGACTTTTAGAAAAAGATATATTGAAATAAAAGATCATTTTTCTGATCTACCTGGGTTTATTGAAACGGCAAGGTGTATTATTTGCCGGCCCAGTGACCACAATTTCACGGAACCCCAATGTAGCAGGCTGAAGAAACACTTTGTTAAGGCAAAAAACGATTTAAAAGGATGATACGCAGATTTCCCTTTCCTTACCTCTTTTACATCTCCATGACTATTTTTGGTAGCCTCAATATAAATGGTGGCACGAGACAGTCTAGGATGCTCCAAGTGGTCAACCTTGTAAGGTCGGTCAGTCTCGGTCGGTCTCGGTCTCGGTCTCGGTCTCGGTCTCTCTCTCTCTCTCTCTCTCTCTCTCTCTCTCTAACCATCACCAAGAACCCCATGAACAACAACAGCAATGCGAAGCTATTGTAGACCTGTGACTATAAACAATGACCTCTCTGCTTTCCTGAAAAATACACTGCACCCAATTTTGTAAACCACTCCACCATGTGCAAGTATGTTCATCATACCTTCAACTGCAAGACTAAATGGTGTCACTCGTGTATGCCTGTCTAAACAAAATAACGACATATTCACGAATTAGAACATGGAATTCAACGCATTAAAGTCCCACACTCTCACTACCTCATTCCATAAGGATTGAATGGCGAATCATAGGCTACCCTCTGGCTACGGCTACCCTCTATCTCTCGGTGAGGCACAGTATATGGAGATCCATAGCTTGGTGATCAGCCATAACCTGTCTTGGTCTGAAGGATGCTTGGTATTCTCCACCAAGTCCTCTTTGAACCATTTTATCTAATAAGTATGCAAAAAATACAATGGAAATCCAAACAGAATATTTTTCCCCAATTCAGGCTGGTGAAGCTGACTCTCCCTTTATTAACGTTGAGACTCAACCTTGTACTGAAAAATGTCATCTTTCAGCAAAGGGTAGAGCCTCAATGTCTGCTTCTCACTCAGTGGGCAGGTTGGAGGCCTTGCTGTCCTTTCTCCTCTCTGTTCCATTGTTTTCCAGTTTATGAAACTTCTTTGAATTGGTCTTTATTACTGGGGAAAACCCTGTGGATTATTTTCACCAATCTCAAACAGCACCTCTTTAACATGGGTGTCAAAGCTTCCAGAACAGCCATTGTAGTTACGTCCACAAACAAACACGCGAATCTACCTTTCACAAGAATATTGCAATCTACTCACGTCATGACGTACTTACCTGCTGTGGGGTGTAAGACTTGAGCAACAGACCTTGGCGAATAATGGAATGCAAGTTCCCAATAGGTGATCCACTGGAGGGCAGAAACAGTTTACATCAGAAATAAAACACAGCAGTCACCAAGCAAATAATCTGCACATATCACTGCAGGTACTGCATTTTGATGAATTAGAGAAAACAAGTACAGGTATTTAATATCGAAAAAAAATTGTAAATCTGATTAATAACATTCAAATTTGATTAACAGCAACGGAACAACAAAAATGTAATTGGAAGTGGTATTCAGGAAGTTTCTTGCCTGACCTATTTAATGACATCTTATGACCCAACAGATACTTATGGTTTGATGTTTTACTTTTAAACAGGCTTTTTATGTTTGCAGGTATACAAACTTGACAATGCGAGTTAGTCATTGGTGTTTTGAAAAATGAAGAAGACTGGAAACAGTGATCAATTACCTCCTTATCAATGACCCTGAAGGAAATGCATGACGATGTTGTGGCAACACTTTTTAATAATTTCCCTTCATGTGACATTGAAAAACACTTGGCAGCTGAACATACTGTTATGTTTGCAGGGGGTAGGCAGTGATAACCTTAGACCAGGTAGATTTGTATCGATTAGTGTGCTCCGATTGTTGTAAAGAAGAAGAAGAACCACCATGTAATAAGTAGGGATCCGGTAGGTCGTGTGTTCGGATTAAGTGTGACGTGTGGCCATATGAAGGGTGGCTCTTGTGCTAACTAGCTAAGGGATTATGGGTAAATGATCCCTTGCATGTCGATACCTCTAATTTTATTCCTTTGTTCCTTATGACAATGCACCATAGACACGTACACCAGCGGTCAAAAGTTTTAGAACACCTCAATTTTTCCAGTTTTTATTGAAATTTACGCAGTTTAATGTCTCAATGTACTCTGAAATTAAGCATAGAACAAATAAACAATTGGAGATAAAAAAATAAATCACAGAATCATTTTGTTTAACAAAATTTAATTTAAATTTTTGACTCAGCAAAGTAGCCACCTTTTGCAGATATAACCGCCGAACACACTCGTGGCATTCTTTCTACAATGGAAATCAAATATTGTTCGGGAAGTTCTTCCCAACACTGTTGCAGAAGTTCCCACAAATGTGTTGCACTTGTAGGTTGCTTTGCTTTCATCCTTCTGTCCAGTTAATCCCAAACCAGCTCGATGGGGTTTAAGTCTGGAGACCGTGTTGGCCATTCCATGATTTGAAGCCCACCATCTTGTTCTTTTCCTCGAGGGTAGTTTTGACATAGCATGGAGGTGAGTTTAGGGTCATTATCATCCTGTAGGATAAACCCATGACGAACTAGGCGTATACCAGAGGGTATTGCATGGCGCTGCAAAATGCTGTGGTAGCCCTTTTGGTTCAGGGTGCCAGTCACTCTGTGCAAGTCGTCGACTCTGGATCCAGCAAAAGAGCCCCAGACCATCACGCTTCCTCCTCCATGTTTGACAGTTGGTGTCACACACTGAGGAACCATCATTTCGCCTACTCGACAGCATACAAAAGCCCTGCGTGATGAACCAAAGATTCCAAATTTTGATTCATCGGTCCATAAGACCTTCTTCCAGTCTTCAGTAGTCCACTGGCGGTGCTTCGTGGCCCAGGCAAACCTCTTTTTCTTATTTTACCATCTTAGCAATGGCTTTCTTACTGCCACTCGACCTGTCAAACCTGAAGCTCGAAGTCTTCTCTTCACAGTTGAAACTGAGACTTGCTTACTTCGACCAGTGTTAAGCTGTGCTTGAAGCTGTTGTCCTGTGAGCCACCTATCACGCAAGCTGTTGACTCTCAAAAACTTGTCTTCTGATTCTGTTGTGGCTTTGGGTCTGCCAGACCTCTTCCTGTCTGAGTTTCCTCCAGTTTCCAATATACTACTTCCTGCAGTGCAATATTGTCCAAATAATGCTTCAGAGGGTGTACTAACAGTCTGTTCCAATACTGCTTTTATACAGACAGGGGGTTTGTAATCAAGTAATAATCAGCAGAGGTTGGGACACCTGTAGGAATTGTTTGCATCAACTTTCAAGGCTTAATTTACTTACATTGCTGCAGAACAGCTGTAAGTTGTTGACCCATTACTTGTTCCCTGAAGAAGGCCTTTTTTTGTCCCCCGTCGCACCGCGGAGCGAAATGGGGACTATGGTTTTCCCCTCCGTCCGTGTGTGCATGCGTGTGGGCGTGCGTGCGTGCGTAAGCGCAGGACCGAATTCTAATTTGGTGTGTGGGTGCAACCCACGTCAAAATCCAAGATGGCCACCACCATATATATGTCTGAACCTTGTGAGCGAAATATCTTGAAAAATAAATGAACTACTAATTTCTAATCTGGTGTGTGGGTGTATCTACGCATAAGGGAGAACGTTATTGAAAATTGGTTCGCCACGTCAAAATCCAAGATGGTCACCTTGCGTCTTCCACTTTGTCAACTCACATCACTTCACTGTCCGGGGACCTAGGCGTAATGCTTGTTTACAATATAACTGTTCAATTTACATTATTTTCCCGTTTTTGCTAACCTAAACTTTTTTTTTAAACTTCGAGCAGTTTACTGCTTACCTTTGTACCATTTCAAGTTATTCACTGGACATTAAACCACATAAATTTCAATAAAAAACTGGAAAAATTGAGGCGTTCTAAAACTTTTGACCGGTAGTGTAGAGCTAGAATCGTGCATTTAATGGCACTAATTAAAAAGCCGACAGGAGCCAGGACATTGAGCGCTGCCGCTGACAACCCCAACATGGATGGCACACATAGGTCGGGCAGGCCGAGGCCACGCCCTGAGGAGCCGTGAATGGTCAAGGTTTTGATTGATGGGAAGGACTGGTAGAGAGAAACTCGATGATTGGTGAAGCACAACCGATGATGTGAGAGAGCGGTGTGTTAAATAGTTGAAGCGGCGGACATGTGCCCGTTTCGTTCTGGATGCCATAGCAAACGGTCGTGATTGCTCCTCTCCTCCACCCTTCTTGAGGTTTTGAGTCTGGCAGTAACGTTTTAGGCTGGCATCTCCTCCTCGTTCCTCTGTTCATCTGGGCATTGAGAGCAAACATTCCCTCTTGGGTCTCTCGTTCCAAAAGCGATAGCGGACGGTTGGGTTTCGCTGTCTGCACAGGGAGGCTTTATCTCTGGCAGCCGTGTTCTGGCATCGGGCTGGTGGTCGTGGGCAGAAGAGCCGCGGACCAAGGGCTGCAATTTCACACCAAGGACGACGAAGACAGGCACGGCTGGGGGAGCGAACTGCACGCGGGCCGTTCGATTCGCGCATAAGGCCTGTTTCGCGCCAGCGGGCACGGCCTAATGAACGAGGGCGTACAGAGGCCTAGCAGCACGGGAGCAAGCGGATTTCCCGCCAACACCAGAGCCGCGTTCAGACTGCGCGCCCGGGTCCTGGATGCTTCCTGGGAGACGCACCAGCGATCAGAGCTAAGTGCGCCAAATAACCACACACATTTATTTTATCCAACGTTATTTTATCTTTCGTCTGTGTTTTCAAGTCTGGTTGTGGGGACGTCCCGTTTAGGAATTCAGTTTACCATGCGTTTCTTTGTTACCGGCATTTTCTTTAATAAACCTGTTTCTTTTTGTACTGTAGCGGTTACCGGAAGCATACACAATCACCTTGCACTGGCCGATGACGCAACCGGCGAGCTGTTACTTGTCCGGACTCACCCGGGCGTGTCCAGACTTGCCTTTCCCGGGCGAACGCTTGACTTGCATACCACGCCCCGTTGAGAGGCGTGGCTTACCTATTTGCGTACCACGCCCCGCCTGAGAGGCGTGGCTTTTGTGTGTTGAACGGGACTTATAAATTGCCGCCCGTTCAATCGGTTGATTCAGTGCTTTTGAGTTCTTTCGTGTTGAGCTAAAATAAATAGCTCAGTGAAACTTCGTTCCTGGTGGAGTCTATTTTGTCCGGCTTTATCGTGCAAGCACAGCTCCCACAATTGGTGACTCCTTTTCAAGAACACGGCGATGGCGTCATCTGCAGCTTTGAAGCTCCCTGGCTTCTGGGAGTCACACGCGGCTGTCTGGTTCACCCAGGCAAATTCTCTCTTCGCCCGGCGGAACATTACAGAGGACTCGACGCGGCCATGTGGTCTCCGCGCTCACCGCCTCCACCACTGCCCGGGTCCTGAACTTCCTACAGAACCCGCCGAATGCCGACAAATACGGCACGCTCAAAGGCCTACTCCTCGGTGTGTTTGGACTCACGGAGGCCGAACGCGCGCGACAGCTGCTCGACCTCCCGGACCTGGGTGAGGCCCGTCCATCCGAACGCATGGACCACATGCTTGCTCGACTCGGCGACCACAGCCCAGATTTCCTCTTCCGCGAGCTGTTCCTCCGGCAGCTACCCGGGCAGGTACAATTAGCTTTGGTTAATTCGCCCATCACGGACCCTCGCGCCCTGGAACCCTGGGCCGACCGAGGCAATGCCCGCGCCACGACCGGCGCCACCACCGGCCGAGTTAGCACCCCTGGCGGCAGCGGCCGCAGCGACGCCCCGTCGACCGAACCCGACGCGACCGCCGGAGCCTCCACCAGAGCGGACCATGTGCTACTACCACGCCAGGTTCGGGCAGAAGGCCAGAACGTGCCGCCCACCATGCACTTTTGGCAGTTCGGGAAACGACCAGGCCTGTGCTCGCTGCCTGCCATGAGCGTCGGCCATTCAGGCAGCCTTCTGTTTATTACGGACACAGCGTCCGGGCGGCGTTTTTTGTGCGACACCGGCGCTCAGCTGAGCGTGATACCCGCCTCGGTGGAGGACAAACAGGCCACGTTTTGCAGCCCGCCTTGGTCGCCGCAAACGGCTCCTCCATCCGCACCTTCGGTTCGCGCAGCGTCGCATTCTGCTTCGGGGGCCAGCGCTTCAGGTGGGACTTCATCACGGCGAAAGTGCCCATGGCCTTGCTGGGTGCAGATTTTCTTTGCGCGCATGGGCTTTTGGTCGACGTCAAACGGCGTCAGCTCATCAACGCGGAGACCTTCAGCTCGCCCGCTTGCTCATTGAGCGGCTGCGCTCCGACCAAGCTAGCCTGCGCGCTCCCGGCCGCGGACGATTTCACCCGCCTACTCGCTGAGTTTCCCGCCCTCACGCAGCCGACGTTTTCGGCCGTCGCCGTCAAGCACGGCGTCGAACACCACATCCCGACCCAGGTCCACCGGTCTACGCCAGGGCTCGTCGCCTCGACCCGGCCAAACTCGCCGTGGCGAAGGCGGAATTCGACGTGCTGGAGCGATTGGGCATTGTGCGGCGGTCGAATAGCGCATGGGCCTCGCCCCTGCACATCGTGCCCAAACCAGGTGGCGGATGGCGACCATGCAGCGATTACCGCCACCTCAATGACGCCACCACCCCCGACCGGTACCCGATACCACATATACAGGACCTTTCCGCCCGTTTGGCGGGGCGGGTGATCTTTCCGAAGGTCGACCTTATTCGGGGCTACCACCAGGTACCCGTCCGGCCGGCCGACGTGCCGAAGACGGCGGTAATTACACCTTTTGGCTTCTTCGAGTTCCTTCGCATGCCGTTCGGCCTTAGGAACGCGGCCCAGGCCTTCCAGCGGCTGATGCACAGCGTGCTGCGCGACCTCACCTTTGTTTTCATCTACCTGGACGACATTCTCGTCACCAGCACTTCCCAGGCGGAGCACCTCATCCACCTGCGCACGCCTTTTGAGCGCCTCGGCCAGCACGACCTCATCATCAACCTGGCGAAATGCCAGTTTGGCGTCACGGCCGTCGACTTCCTGGGGCACCTCATCACGAAGCGCGGGGCCGTCCAGCTGCCGACCAAAGCGGAGGCAGTCACAAGTTTCCCGTGCCCCTGCTCCATCAAGGCCCTGCAGGAATTTTTGGGGATGGTAAATTTCGACCACCGGTTCATGCCTCGTGCCGCCCAACTCATGCGCCCCCTGTACGAAGCCCTCCGGGGCAAGCCGGCCAAGCACGACGTCGCCTGGACCAAAGAGATGGACGAGGCGTCCAGGGGCGCTGCGCTGGCCCTCGCCAACACGACCATGCTGGCGCACCCGGCGCTCGACGCATCCATCGCCCTCACCACGGACGCTTCCGACTACGCGGTGGGCGCCGTGCATGAACAGTGGGTGAACGGGGCTTGGCAACCGCTGGCCTTCTTCAGCCAGCAGCTTCGCCATAACGAGCGCAAGTATAGCGCTTTCGACCGCGAGCTCCTCGGCCTTGACCTGGCCGTTCGCCACTTCCGCCATCTTTTAGAGGGCCGCCCGTTCATGGCGTTTGTGGACCACAAACCCCTGGTCTTCGCCATGGCCAAGGTTACGGAGCCGTGGTCGGCCCGCCAGCAGCGCCACCTCTACGCCGTGTTCGAATTTACGACGGACATCCAGCACGTCGCGGGCAAGGACAACGCTGTGGCCGATTGCCTCTCCCGGTCCGGCGCGAACGCCGTCCACCTGGGTGTGGATTTCGCCTGCATGGCGGCCGACCAGACCACCGACCCCACGGTGCAAGCCCTCCGGACAGCGGACACAGGCTTGCGGTTGGCCGACGTCCCCTTCGAGGACACAGGCACGGTTCTCCTGTGCGACGTTTCCCTGGGCCAACCTCGCCCCATCCTGCCCACCGGATGGCAGCGGCACATTTTTGATGCCCTCCACGGCCTTTCCCACCCGGGCCGGAAGGCATCGCAGAAGCTCGTGGCAGCGAAGTTCATCTGGCACGGGCTCCGTAAAGACGTCCGCGACTGGGCCAACGCCTCTGTCGCCTGCCAGCGCGCGAAGGTCCACCGGCATACACAGGTCCCGTTGGCACCATTCGACGTGCGTGCGCGGCACTTCGACCACGTCAATGTGGACCTGGTGGGACCCCTTCCCTCCTCGCGGGGCTTCACCCACCTCTTCACGATGGTGGACAGGACCACCAGGTGGCCGGAGGCCGTCCCGCTGGCATCAACAACATCCGCCGACGTGGCGCAGGCCTTCATTGGCACTTGGATTGCCCGTTTCGGCGCCCCCTCGGACATGTCCTCCGACAGAGGCCCGCAATTCACCTCCGAGCTTTGGGGCACGGTCGCCCAGGCCTTGGGGGTCAAGCTTCACCGCACCACAGCCTACCACCCCCAAGCCAATGGCTTTTGCGAGCGGTTCCACCGCTCGATGAAGGCCGCTCTCAGGGCCAGCCTCCAGGACGACGGTTGGGCCGACAGGCTCCCGTGGGTCCTATTGGGCCTCCGAACGGCCCCTAAAGAGGACCTCCAGGCTTCCACCGCCGAGCTGGTCTACGGCCAGCCACTGCGTGTGCCGGGCGAGTTCATCCCTGACGCCACCGGCCCCTGGTCCGCGGCTCGCCAACGCTCGGTCCTCCAAGACGCCGCCAGGAGATTCGCCTCCGTGCCTACGTCCCATCACGGCGGCCCCCAACCCCACGTCCCCCCAGCACTTCGCACTGCGGAGTACGTTTTTATCCGTAACGACGCACACCGGGGACCGCTCCGGCCGCCGTACGATGGACCTTTCCGGGTCCTGAAGAGGGACGACAAGTCGTTCATCGTGGATATCGGCGGCAAACCAGACCACATCTCCGTGGACCGCCTCAAACCGGCCCATTTGGACCTCGACCAACCTCCACAGTTGGCCCTTCCTCCACGGCGGGGCCGTCCCCCGTCAACCAAGCCCCCCTCCCGACCATCCACCGCCACGCCACCTACCACCCCCACACGAATCACCAGGGGTCGTTTCGGCTGGGTTATCAAGACCCCCCTCAAACTCACTCTCCCGGTGAAAGTTAATTATGGGGGGGGCGCATGTAGCGGTTACCGGAAGCATACACAATCACCTTGCACCGGCCGATGACGGCAAGTGAGTGCACACCCGTGGTTGTCACAGGGGAGGTGACCGAGGAGGGGGCACAAGAGGTGTGTTGGTGAGGTGTACGAACGACGAGTGTGTGCCAAGGTGTGCGGTGGTCAGGTGTGTGACGAAGTCTATGAGTGAACCTGGAGGGTGTGTCAGAGAAGGTGCAATGACAAAGAGCATGGAGACAGCTGGATGTGTGAGCAAGGAACGGGCTGCGGGGTGTAAGCATGCAAGTGGAGCATCGACGGTAACCGGGATAGCGGTTAGATCGACCTGTAGCCGCAGCGGGCCCTCGGTGCGTGCCGGGCTTCGTGTGCAGCGGGAACCAGTGGGGATCATAACCACGGCGGTTTGGAAAGAACCGCCGTACGCGATCCACGCCGGGCCGCGCTCCGAACGGTCGCGTCCGTGCTCCGCTCAGCGGAGCGGGCGGCCCAGTAGGAAGGGTCGGCACGGCGACCCCTTTTGGTCGCGGCGTTCCGGCAGGGCAAGATTGGGTCATCAGGCAGGAGACCGAAAGGCTCCGCGCCGAGGTGGATCTTGGGATCTCGGCCTGAGCGAAACCCCTTCCCTGCACCGAATGCCGGACGGATCCAACCGCCGGCAACGAACCACCCGCCTTCACTGGTCGACTTGGCGAAGCCAAGTTCTGAGCATGTAAAGACGCACCGAGGCTCGAGTTAAAGGACATTTGGTAGGGATAGGGAATTTGTCATTGGAAAATTTTGATTGGCTGAAATTGGATGGGCCAAATTGGTAGTGGAAGATATCCGATGTGATGGGATGGCAACTTTGCCATCCCTCACAGAGGGGGCAAAGGAGCAATAGCTATGGGGTTTGGCAGTGAAAACTAGCCCGGGAGGGTTAGGATAAAGTGTGTAGGGATCTAGAGAAGATGACCATAGGTAACGGTAAGGTTAGGTAGCAACATTGGACAGGTAGTTGGGGACATAGAGAGGGTAGTTGGATTATAATGACGAGGGAGCGCAATAGTTTAAAGGGGCGACTGGGAAGCGCGAGTTTCAGAGGGGAGTAGTTAGGTCAGATGATGCCGTGTGAGTGTTGGAGGTGTACTCAGGAGTGTATTGTGAGAAGGTGATTGTGAGTTGTATTGAGCATGGAAGAGTATGGAGCAGTGAGTGAGGAACAATTGTGATTGCACAGGTGTGCAACTGAACAGGTGTATGGAGCAGTGTATGAGTGAGTGATGGTGATGTGTGTTGTGTTGACCAAATGGTCCTGGGAGGAAGGAGGGTGCAGGAAGCACCAGGAGGAGTAATTGCACAGGTGTGCAACTACAGGTGTATGGAGAATGGTTGAGTGGAATATATGGAGTATGGAATGGATGGTATGGAGTGAGTATGGTGGAAACAGTGGAGTGGAGTGGATGGTGCGAAGGTGTGAATGGGGGAAAAGTGGACCCCTATCAAGAATACCCAGGGAGGGTAGTTTAAGCGTTAGGTAGAGGGTACAGGTAAATTGTGGTTGGATATTGGCATCTGTGGTGCGTGGTGGAAGAATGGAGTTTGGATGGGTGCATTAGTGACGTGGAAATGGCTGGGCGTGTGGCCTGTTAGTGTGTGTAGTTGGTTGGGCACTCCACCACTGTGAGGATGTCGGCCAGGTGAGGCCGCAGGTGAGCTCTGGGAGCCGTTAGAGTTGTGGATGGGGCCCGAGGATCCGGAGGACGGACCCGGGTAGCCCAGTGCCAGAGAGGGCACCGAGTGGGGAGAGCACCAGAGGGCCTTCCCCAGTAGATAGGTTAGGATAAGGAGCAGGTAAGCTCGGAGGCAACTGCAGTGGTGGAGGTGTGCAGGTGGGTAGACCTGCTGGGAGAGCCACACGACCCAGTCCTGAAATTGTGCCAGGGCACAGGGAGTTGAATCGGGGTAGTGAGACCCCAAATTGATGAAGCACCACAGTTTGGTCAATGGGAATTTGGTTCTTAAAACCGCATAGAGTAAGATTGCCAATGGTTTTGCAGGGAAAGACCCCGGGTAGTGTAAAGTGTATTAAAGTCATTTAGAAGATCGTTAGGATTAAGATGAAGAGAAGGACAAGTTCTGGTGTGCGATAGAGAAGCTGATGGAAAACGTGAAAGATGAGGAAGTTGTTGTGGTAGGAGGAGACCTAAATGGACATGTGGGAAGGAGTATGGATGGTTTTGACGGAGTTCATGGGGGTTACGGATATGGTGTGAGAAATGGAGAAGGTGAAAGGATTTTGGAGTTTGCTGATGGAGCTGATTTGTTGATTTGTAATACTCAGTTCCAGAAAGAGGATAATAAGCTTGTTACATACACGTCAGGTGGGTCGACGACAACCGTTGACTACCTGATGGTGCGTAGGCGAGATAGGGGGCACCTCCGAGACACAAAGGTAATCCCGGGGGAGGAGGCTGTTTCACAGCACCACTTGGTTGTCTGCGACGTAAGGGTGAAAGGTGCGAGGAGAGCTCGGCGGGTGAAGTACCAACCGAGAATGAAGGTGTGGAGGTTGAAAGAGGTGACAGTAAGGGAGGCATTAAAAGAGAGGCTGAGTAGGGTCGAGGATGATGTGGTTGAGCTTGAAAGTGGTTGGATGTCAATGAAAGCTAGTCTGTTGGGAGCTGTTGGTGAGGTATGTGGATGCACAAAAGGACCACCGAGGCACTCGGAAACATGGTGGTGGGATGATGAAGTTGGAAAGAGGCTTGACGAGAAGAGGAAGAAGTTCAAGGAGTGGCAGAAGGCGAAGGGTACGGGAGCAGAAACAGCAGAGCATGAAAGTTATAAGGCAGCCAGGAAGGCTGCAAAGAAAGAGGTAGCAAAGGCGCAGGAGGCATGTAGGAAAATGTTCGGAGAACGCTTGGATTTGGAAGAGGGTCAGAGAGCGGTATTCAGGATTGCAAAGCAGATAGCGAAAGAGAGGTGTGATGTGATGGGGGTGAGCTGCTTGAAGGATGAAGTGGGACAAATCGTTGTTGACCCAGATGGAATTAAAGGAAGATGGAAAAGATATATGGAAATGCTGTTGAATACAGAGAATGAATGGGATGGCAACATAGAGAGTAACCCAGTTTTAGGACCGGCAGAGAAGATAACTGAGAAGGAAGTTGAGGAAGCGATAAAAGCAATGAAGGGTAGAAAAGCGGGAGGGCCGACGGGAGTTGTGGGAGATATGTTGAAGGCAGCAGGAAGTTGGGGTGTGAAGAGAATGACAGAGATCTGTAATCTGGTGGTGAAAGAAGGCCGCATTCCAGTGGATTGGGAACTGAGTACCCTCGTCCCTCTATACAAGGGGAAAGGTGACCCTCTGGAGTGTGGCTCGTACCGAGCGATAAAGTTATTGGAGCATGGAATGAAGGTATTGGAAAGGGTGTTGGAGAGGAGGATAAGGAAGAAAGTGAAGATCGACGAAATGCAGTTTGGATTTATGCCAGGAAGAGGAACGACAGACGTGCTTTTCATTGTGAGGCAGTTGCAGGAGAAGTACATGGAGAAGAGGAAGAAGTTGTTTCTTGGGTTTGTTGATCTGGAGAAAGCATTCGATCGAGTTCCACGCAAAGTATTGACATGGGCATTGAGGAAGTTAGGAGTGGAGGAATGGTTGATCAGAGTAGTGATGGCAATGTACAAAAGAGCGCGCACAGCTGTAAGGACGAAGGACGGGAACAGTGGTGAGTTTGAGGTGAAGGTGGGAGTGCATCAGGGGTCGGTACTAAGTCCACTACTATTTGTAGCTGTGATGGAGGTGCTGGCTCAGAACGTAAAGGAGGGTTTACAGTGGGAGTTGTTGTATGCAGATCTGGTGTTGATTGCGGAAAGTATGGATGGACTGAAGGAAAAGATGAACACGTGGAAGGAATGTATGGAGACAAAAGGTCTGAAGGTGAATATCGGAAAGACGAAGGTGATGGCAAGTGGTAAAGCATGTGGTGAGGTGGAAAGAACTGGGAAGTGGCCCTGTGCTGTGTGTAGGAAGGGTGTCGGAGTGAACTCCATTCAGTGTACAATGTGCGCTGAGTGGGTTCATTAAAAATGTAGTGGTCTGAGAGGGTCATTAACCAGTGTGGCAGCTACATTCAAATGTAAGGTGTGCACAGAGGGAGCTGCAGATGGAGGAAATGTTGAGTTGGATCTTGGAGATGGTGTGAAGCTGGAAGGTGTGAAAACATTTTGCTACCTCGGAGACATGCTGAATGGAGAAGGTGGTTCAGACTCGGCAACGGTTGCTCGAGTGAGATGTGCATGGAAGAAGTTTCGGGAATTGAGTGGCGTGCTGATGATGAGGGGAGTGTCGTTGAAGCTGAAGGGAAAGGTTTATGCTGCATGTGTGAGAAGTGTTATGATTTATGGGAGCGAGACATGGGTAATGAACGTAGAGCAGCAACGAAGGTTGGAAAGGGTGGAAATGCGAATGGTTCGACGGATGTGCGGAGTATCGTTGAGAGAGAGGAAGACAAATGATGAATTGCGAAAGATGATGGGAATAGAGCCTGTGATTGATGCTGTGAAGAGGAACAGGTTGAGATGGTTTGGTCATGTGTTGAGGAAGGATGAAAGTGACTGGTTGAGAAGAGTGATGGAAATGAATGTAGAAGGAAGTAGAAGACGGGGAAGACCGAGAAAGACTTGGCTAAAGATGGTGGAAGAAGAAATGCGGGCAAGGGGGTTAACAAGGAGAGATGCAGAAAATAGGGCAAAATGGAGAAGATTGTCATGGGGACCGCAAGGCTAACCCCCGCTCTAGCAGGGAAAATGGCCTTTAAAATGCATGTTGTTGTTGTGTTGTTTAGGATTAAGAATCTCCTCGCACCATCTACATCCACTCACCTGAGGTGGCAGAACTCCACACCATGCCATGGATGTTTTGATTATTTTTATTGTGCAAATGTTTGGAATGTGAGACGCATCATGACGTGGGTGTGACATTGTGCTTTGTTGTTCCATCGCTCCCTCCTTATGAGGATTGATGATGAATTGGTGATGGAAAATTTTGAAGTAGTGGGAGTAAAGACGAATTTGGTATAGGGGAGATATGGGGAAGACGAGACAGATAGCGACGGATTTGTAAGGTGTAGGGTAATGTGTAGATTTTTGTAAATATGGGGTAAGGGCAAGGGTAGAGTAGGTAACAGGGGGGGTGACATACGGTAGGGACGAGCTGTCGTCGTCGTCGTCGTCTATGATGAGACGATAATTAAAATAAATGTTGACTTTTGAGCAAACGTTTTTTAAAATGCAATATAAAATACAGATCAACTCTCCATACTTACTGGAAGGCAAAGGCACTCCCATACTTCCTTCTTGCTGAAATAAATTCAGCTTCTGTATTACTTGGAGCAGTGAGGAACAAAAACTGATGCCGTGTGGACATGAAGAGAAGTTCCTGTGGAAAGATTGACAGAAAGAGACGTTCAGAGAGCGGGAGAGAAAGAGGGAGATATGGAGAAAAAAAAACAAAGGGAGAGAGAGAGAAAGTGAGCGACGAAGGTGGAGTGAATAAATATTAATGTGCAACGTCTTTCCTTTCCGCTCATCAATCATTTGACAAAAAAAGTACAAATTACAATATAAGAATATGATCATCAAATCTGCACAGTACTCCCATTGTTCTTGCATTCATCATAACAATTATAATCATTAATTTAACAGAAATGGATTACATAGTTGTACACCTAATGTATAAACAACAGCAACCCAAAAGCGAGTGACAGCTTATCCGACAGCCCAAATCCCACGTTGAGCTCCGCTCGTCACAGAGAGTATGATCCCGTAAGCCCAGAATCTCTCCAAACGCTGGGTCAACAACCTCGGCTGTGGGCCTATATCTGTAGATGCATGACCTCAACGATGTCAAGGCAGTCAGCCAATCCGGCGAATGCAACCTCGTCATTCAAAATGTACACTTGCAACACATGTCAGCCATTGGGGTTTAAACCCCATGACTCAATTGAGTATAACATCTGAAATTATATATCGTGCTTCTGAAAACTGATTTGAACTCAGCTGCAGGCAGAGGCGAGTGGACAAAATGTGGTTTCGAGGCTCGACGTGCAGGGTGGATCCTTAGCCCAGTAAACAAGTCCTTGAATGTATGTGCCAAACAGTAGATAATATGCTCGCGACCCACGTACAGGGAAAACATGTCGCCAAACGCCTTCTTCACAAAGGGAATAATTAATTATATATCTTTGTAGTTTCTAGTATGTCTCCTAAAATCAAGGATGTAACCAACCTCGGGAGAAATATAGACATTACATATCCTTGATTTTTATTGTATTCAGCACGTGTATCCAATCATTCATCTACCATTTAGCCTAGTGTATGAGAATATTTTCTTCGACCTGCGCTCGGGTCTGATATGTTTAGATAAAGAGCCAAAAGGGCTCAGCCTATCCCATGCTTACATCTGTTTGTCCAAGTTTGGCCTTCTGTAGGAAGGGACAATGGGAGGTGTTGTCGTTATGGCCCAGGTTTTGCTATGTCTTTAGCGCAGATTCTTGTCTGATATTTTGCTATAAATGAAATGCCTTTTTACTTATTTTTCAGCGAGTGTCTTGAGAAATTGCCCGCTGCGTGTTAGGCGGCGCATTCTTGAGCCTTGCTCCACACTGTGTGTTTGTAATCGATTTTATTAAACATTGTTGCTCTGATTCTTCTTCTTCTTCCTTCCCATGAGGTCTTCACCCGACAATTTTGGTACCAGGAGTGGGGTCATCCAAGTGTGCAGACGAGGTGGACCCTCACGTTCTAGGTCGGGAAGGAGGCCTGCCGGCATCTAATTTGGTGGGTAAGCATTTTTGCACATCGAAATTGAAGCCTCCTGCCTTGCTTTGGACGTGTGGACCTCTGTCGGCTGTACCACCTGGCTTGCATTCCGAACCATATTTAGTTTAAACCAGAGCAGCAGTGGGTAATGAATCGATTATACAGGGCGCCCGAGATAAGGAGGGATATCCCTCAGGTAAGCTTCCTGCGTGGGAAGCAGGTAGACCCATATGTGGGTGATAGATTATAATAGGTGTTAAGTTACTCCGGCGTGAGAACTGCGTTTAAGGTTAGGGATCGGGGGGCGACCCGATCTTAGGACTACCAGGAGGGACTAGCCCAAGAAAGGTAGGACGATGAGTATTTTAAGTTAAGCTACGCACTGGATGTGTTGGAGTGAGCACAGGTATTTGTGTATAAGGGAATGAATGATCTGTCATTGCAGCGTGTATTTGTGTTTTATTTATTGTGTGTGTGTCATTGATGTGTGTCATGGATTGACAAGGGGTTCCCCAAATTGCCTACGGGCGTTGGGCAATCCGGATGAGTAAAATTGGCAGGGAATAATGAGTATGTTATGGAGAGCATGTGTAGACAGGGCTTTAAAACAAGTGTTCAATTACATCCCCACATTAACGGCTCTCCAAATGTAGTAAGGGAGAATGGGAGTGAAAGTCAAAAATGATAGGCTGTCAACCGACTGGGTGTTTATTCAACGGCATGGCCGGGGCTTGTATTTGGCCGACTTGGGATGGCAGAATGCGTTGAATGAAGGCAAGAATGACATGTGATGCTGACGTGAGTCCAATCGGAAGGATGGATGGTTATGGTTTCACCCGGTCCGTTTATCTGTCTGTCTGTCTGTCTGTGAATGGAAATTGAACTGGACTTCGACAGAAGGCAGGTGGGTGGTCACCTGCTGTGAATTGTGGTGGAACATTTGTGACGTCCCCTAATACGAGAGGACGAATTGGTTTGTAAATGTGTTGTGCAGGTACTTTCTCTGTAGGTAGCTAAATTCTACCTGGGATAAGTTCAGGTGGAGAGGGGAGTTGTCTCTGATGCCTTGCTCCACGGGGCAGGAATATTGTTGTCAAGTCTCATGTAACCTTGGTTAACGTATATCTACGGACAAGAGCTGCACTTTATTTTAGTAAGTGACTGGGAAAGTTTGTTTAAAAAGGTGCCAGCGGAGTTGTTTAGAGTTATGGAGGTCACAACTCGCTGGAACCTCTTTATTTATGTTTGGCTGACTTACATTGGCTAGTGTATGAGAAAAGGGGGACTGAAAATGCTTTGATTTTTTCGTGGATTGCCCATTGGGCATGTTTAGGATTTAATAGAGTGGTGGAGTTCTGTGAAATATAATGACGTTGTCTTATGGACACTTTGTGAGTGACTAGACACGTGCCTGAAAGGGGAAATTGTATTCATAACTCATGTGGGTTGTGTCTGAAGAAAAGGTTTAAAAGGAAGTGAGAAGAAGGTCATGGAAAGTGCAAAGATGATTAAATTGGAAAGTCGAATCAGATGGATTACTTGTCAATGACAGGTGACTGCAGGAATTGATGAGAAAGTGGAGGAAAAGGTTATAAAAGTTGATGGAAAAGACAAGAAATAAAAAAGTGGTTAGTTATGGACTGTTGTTTTGTGATAAGAAGGTGATTGGGGGCTGGTGAAGATTGGATCACGGCTCTGCAGACCAAGTGAACAGAACTCCACCAGGTATGTGGGAATCACATCAATTAAATTATTGCTCAAAGGGAGGTGATAGAGCAAAATGAAGAAGATTGTCATGGGGACCGCAAGGCTAACCCCGCTCTTGCAGGGAAATGGCTCTGGGAGGCTAGTTGTTGTTTTTGGTAGACTCTAGGTTCTAAAACCTAAGGCAAAATGCATAGGAGGGTAAAGTTGGTGATTGCGGATGGAGATTAGTTAGAGAACTTGGAGACGATTTCGTTATTTTTCAGATAATTTTTCCAGTGGGTTTATACTGGTGTGAAATTCGCGTATCTAGGAAGGAAGGGAAAAAATGTCCAGGTATTGATAGGATAACAGTGAAATTTTGAAGTGAAGTGAAGGATAACAGTGAAGTGTTAGTGTGTTCGTTGCGATTTTTGGGAATGGCAGGGTACTGTCGTACATGGATAATTGACTATGCGTTACTAGCAAAACCTCTGTATGAGGCGACGAAAAACGACCAGCCACGGATGGTGAACTGGACGGACAATCGAATACGCTGCTACGAAGGACTCAAACGAGCCCTGATAACGGCCCCAACCTTAGGCCTTCCCGATTATAAAAAGGCCTTCACACTTTTCACCCATGCAGTAGGGGGATTCGCGCAATCCGTGTTAACTCAGACTCATGGAGATAGGGAACGTCCAGTAGCCTATTTCAGCAAAAAGCTTGATGCGGTAGAACAAGGCTTTCCGCTGTGTTTACAAGCCGTGGCGGCTGCCCAATACGCAGTTGAGCGGACGGCCGACATAGTTATGGGACATCCGGTCCTTTTACAGGTACCGCATTGCGTCCATACACTACTACAACAGCGAAACACACAGCATCTCACAGCCACTCGACTGATGCAATACGAAACGGCATTAATTATGGCACCCAACGTGACGGTGATGCGGTGTACCATTCTTAACCCAGCGACACTTTTGCCAACAAAGGAGGAGGGAATCCCGCACGTTTGCACGGACGTGGTCCAATTAATATCCACGGTAAGGCCTGACTTACAGGACACTCCGCTACAGGAAGCCGATCACACCTATTACGTCGATGGTTCAGCCAAACGGGCTTGGGACGGATCCCTGTTATCTGGGTACGCAGTATGCTCGGATACGGAGACGGTCGAAAGCGGCCGCCTCCCGCCCACCTGGTCAGCACAACAAGCTGAACTGTACGCACTCACGAGAGCGTGCGAAGTAAGCGAGGAAAAAGCAGTGACAATTTATACAGACTCGGCATACGCACACGGAGTGGTCCACGACAAAGGGGCCATATGGAAAATGAGAGGGTTCCTCACTTCAGCGGGAGCACTCATTAAAAATGGGGACTTAGTGCGAAATCTGCTTCATAGTATTATGCTTCCACGTGAAATAGCTGTAGTTAAATGCCGAGGTCACCAGCGTACAGACGACGCTGTGGCCCGTGGAAACGCCCGAGCCGACGAAGCAGCAGCACTAGCGGCAAACCAACAGGTTGGGTATAATATGCCAGTAGTTACGCGCAAACAGGGCGCTAAAGCGACTGCCCAGACAGACGTTCCGACATCCGCACCTACAGAGTTCGATGTAATACAATTACAAGCCGCGGCCTCAAACGTAGAACATCAAGATTGGATTAAATTGGGAGCTCAGCACCCCGCGGAAGGACAAATGTGGACGATTAATGACAAACCCGTGGCACCGCGAGCTTTATTACCATGGTTGGCACGCATGGCGCATCAAAATGGCCATGTGTGCCATAGGGGGGTGATGAGGCAGGTCACTTCCACCTGGGCAGCACCAGGCCTTTCGACTGTGGTTACCATGGTCTGTCGCTCGTGCGCTATATGTCAACGGCATAATAGGGGGGCACCCCCCAGACGCCGCCACAACGTGAGTCACCCGGCTCCCGTCGGGCCGTTCTGTCATATCCAGTTCGATTTTTTTTCAATTTACCGCCTTGTATGTCCTTTAAGCATGTATTGGTAGTGGATATGGCAGCCCTTGAATTACCTATCATGGATGACATGCTTCTAAAGTTTTGCATAGGTCTATCCCATGTGGCACGCAGCATACATGAACGTGTTCGGGAGGCCCTGCCGGAGCCAGCAAGCAAGCCTATCCACACCTTCGAGGCAGGAGATTACGTGCTGGTGAAGCATTTCACCCGTAAGACTGCGCTCGAACCAAGGTGGACGGGGCCATACCAAGTTCTTCTGATCACACCAACAGCGGTGTTTTGTGAGGGCAAGTCGTCCTGGGTACATGCCACACATTGTAAGTTGGCCATACCCACAAACACAGACACCTCAAACGCACCACCACAGATCGAGGATGCTGCACCACCGCCTGTTAGGGGTGGCAATCACACTTAGTTTAATATACTGCTTTGCCAGCACTGGGGACACGAGGGCATGGGCGAACACGGAGACATATGCATATGGCGACCAAACCGTTAAGGTCTACCGGCAGAGAGTTATCTGGGGTCAGAGGATAAATATACCCTGCTGCCATGTGAAGGAAGACGTATGGACACGGATAATGTGGAGGGCGTTGTACACAGACTCACATGGAAGGAAGACAGGTTTTGCTGCCCTCAGTCGTCTGAAGCAAGCGCCACGACAAGGCAGCGCACCAATAGTAAACATGGCCAGGCCAGGTTACAAATGGGGAAAGGACTCGAACAATTTAACCACGCATGTATTACTGAACAGCGGCACTACTCTGATACTACAATGTGAATTCATGACGTCACAGACCCCCTACGACTATAGGCCACCATGCATCTCATACATATTAATTCCGCACCGACGGATCGAAAGCAGGAAAAAGCCAAAGGAAAATACGTATTGGACAGTGACCCGTGCAATGGCGAAGGTACAGAACCGATCACGTTGTTGGGTGTGTATGCATTTTCCCCACACCAGTACGACAGGGATAGAAATGGTAGTGCTGCCCCTGTCCCTACGAGATATGTGCTCAGGACCCTTGCGTACCCCATGTCTGACCACAACCTTGGAACTGATAGGCCCAAAATCCCCAGCAGTGTGTTCCCGGGAGTTTCGATATACCCCACCCATTAAGCAGGCTTTGTTAGACAAACCACCTGATCCAGTCTGGGTGACAGAGCAAAAGGGACGGGTGTGTCTTATAGGAAAGGGACACGTTCAGATGGGAACCTCGGAATGTACCCATACCCTGCCATCCGATACCAGAGGGAGAGAAAAGGGAGGCCCCCTTGTAATAACCATAGATGACCAGGCCCAGCATAACGTAACCAAGCTAACAATATCTTGGGGAGCACCAAGCGCCACCCGCGTTGAGATCAGTAAATGCATGGCCTCGGCCCTTATCCCACCCCATGGAGTAATGTTTATTTGCGGAAATAAAGCATATCCATACTTACCCGACCAGTGGGGAGGGACTTGTTATCTGGGATCCATTTTTCCCAAGGTAAATTTGGTAAATCATGTATTATTAGATGTAGGGAAGATGATTAAAAGGAAGGTATTTTCGGAAATTGGTGAAAGTAAATATGGCATTTGAATTTCCAGACACGACACAGGAAATGCGGCTATGAATAAGCCAACCATCTGAGAGATAAGGTAACTAAATGCCAATTGGTGGGACGGGGGGGGGCTAGGAATTTGATCATGGTGTGTGTAAGAAAGTATTTTACAGGATGGAAAGTGAAGAAGCCGCCGACAACGACTATGGTTCTGACCACAAAGGCCGTCGACCTGAATGGGCCCTTCAACAAGGCAGTTGTGACCAGCGCTCCAGAAAATTGTATTGAATTTTGTGATGACTGTGATACTTGTGTTGATCCCATGTGGGAACTGGCTGCTGCCTGTATTGATGTTTGTGATGACTGTGATACTTGTGGAAAACCCCTTGCGTGTACTGGCTAACGCCTCTTATGTATTATGAATGATTGGCGAATAGATAGTCTCGCATTAGTAATGGAACGAATTGGAAACGAAACCCGAATCGCAGAACTACAATTGGAAAACGAATTAGTGCATATGCGAACGATGGTGATGCAGAATCAAGTGGCTTTGGATATGTTATTGGCAGAAAAGGAAGGAGTATGTGGGGAAAACGATGAACCTATTGATGCTTGGGATTCTGATAATGATGATTTTAGTTGGGATGATTATACCTGTGATTTAGAAAGTGTAGGTTCTTTTAAAGGTTATTGCTATTATGCCAGCAGTGAGGAGCGGATGGCAAACATGTATCCGGGATATCCGGAAGAACCACCTTCACCACCACTTACACCACCCAGCAATCACATGTACAAGGCTTGATGGCATTGGACGTCGATTGTTTGCCCTAATTCGCGAGGACCACGCCTGCATAAAGAGGGCCCCTAAATCTGGCTGGCAACCGGGTCACACTTACGCCGCTGCGAGGGTGGATTCGGAATCCGGCCGGGCGGCAGCAATCTCTTAACCAGGCGCCGTCGTCGCGAATTATGGCTAACAATTCATACGTTGAATGTTAGACGGCCAGTTAGGGCCGATATCTTTCTTGAGCATGCGTGACGCTGTATCGCGCCTGGCGTGTGACTAATTGGGATGCTGACCACTGGGATATACGGTGTCTTTCCAAGGAGGTGTCTTGTAAAGACAAAGGAAGGAACTGTCAGCCATTGGGGTTTAAACCCCATGACTCAATTGAGTATAACATCTGAAATTATATATCGTGCTTCTGAAAACTGATTTGAACTCAGCTGCAGGCAGAGGCGAGTGGACAAAATGTGGTTTCGAGGCTCGACGTGCAGGGTGGATCCTTAGCCCAGTAAACAAGTCCTTGAATGTATGTGCCAAACAGTAGATAATATGCTCGCGACCCACGTACAGGGAAAACATGTCGCCAAACGCCTTCTTCACAAAGGGAATAATTAATTATATATCTTTGTAGTTTCTAGTATGTCTCCTAAAATCAAGGATGTAACCAACCTCGGGAGAAATATAGACATTACATATCCTTGATTTTTATTGTATTCAGCACGTGTATCCAATCATTCATCTACCATTTAGCCTAGTGTATGAGAATATTTTCTTCGACCTGCGCTCGGGTCTGATATGTTTAGATAAAGAGCCAAAAGGGCTCAGCCTATCCCATGCTTACATCTGTTTGTCCAAGTTTGGCCTTCTGTAGGAAGGGACAATGGGAGGTGTTGTCGTTATGGCCCAGGTTTTGCTATGTCTTTAGCGCAGATTCTTGTCTGATATTTTGCTATAAATGAAATGCCTTTTTACTTATTTTTCAGCGAGTGTCTTGAGAAATTGCCCGCTGCGTGTTAGGCGGCGCATTCTTGAGCCTTGCTCCACACTGTGTGTTTGTAATCGATTTTATTAAACATTGTTGCTCTGATTCTTCTTCTTCTTCCTTCCCATGAGGTCTTCGACCGACACACATAGCATTACATGTACATGCTTAGCTATTGCTTAATTCACCAAGAACAAGACTGGCGTATTTAGAATACGGTATAAGAAACTTGAATACGGTATAAGAAAACAACTTTTTACCTCCGCCACCAAAGCTGGATGGAGGTTATGTTTTCACACCCCTGTCTGTCTGTCTGGCCGTTTGTCTGTCCATTTGTGAACAAAATATCTCAAAAAGTTGTGGACGAAATTTGGCAGAGATGTAGCGTATGTGACAAGGACGGAATGATTAGATTTTGGTGAAGATCCGGATTCAGATCTGACTCCTAGAATTTTCAAAGTGATTCTTCACCATTGAGAGATATGGCCAAAACTATACATAGCAGGGTATCTCAAAAAGTTGTGGATGGATTTGGACGAAATTTGGCAGAGATGTAGCGTATGTGACAAGGACGAAATGATTAGATTTTGGTGAAGATCCGGATTCAGATTCGGCTCCTAGAATTTTCAAAGTGATTCTTCACCATCGAGAGATATGGCCAAAAACTATACATAGCAGGATACCTCAAAAAGTTGTGGATGGATTTGGACGAAATTTGGCAGAGATGTAGCGTATGTGACAAGGACGAAATGATTAGATTTTGGTGAAGATCCGGATTCAGATTCGGCTCCTAGAATTTTCAAAGTGATTCTTCACCATCGAGAGATATGGCCAAAAACTATACATAGCAGGATACCTCAAAAAGTTGTGGATGGATTTGGACGAAATTTGGCAGAGATGTAACGAATGTGACAAGGACGAAATGATAACATTTTGGAGAAGATCCAGATTCAGATTTGGCTCCTATAATTTTCAAAGTGATTCTTCACCATTGAGAGATATGGCCAAAAACTATACATAGCAGGGTATCTCAAAAAGTTGTGGATGGATTTGGATGAAACTTGGTGGACCGATTGGGTGTCTGACATGGACAAATATATTCGATTTTGGTGAACATCGGAATATGGATTCCGATATGAGAATTTTTTTTTTAAGTGATTCTTCACCATTGAGAGATCGGACCAAAAACGATACATAGCAGGGTATCTCAAAAAGTTGTGGACGGATTTGGACGAAACTGGGTGGAGAGGTTGTGTGTGTGCCAAGGAAGAATCGATTCAATTTTGGTGAAGATCCGGATCCAGCTAGTATAATGTTTTAAGTGATTCTTCACCATTGAGTTATATGGCCAACCAGGTAGAGGTATGCTCTCTACTGAGTGCCGTTCTAGTTCATTTAGTAATTATTACCTTCGCAAAAGCGGAAGGTTATGTTTTGATCGCTGTGTATTTATTTGTATGTCTGTGTGTGTGTGTGTATGTTATTCGCATAACTCAAAAAGTATTCAACCGAATTGCATGAAATTTGGTGGGATGATTGGTTATTATACGGGACACATTTGATTAGATTTTGGGAGCAATCGGGTCAAAGGTCAAGGTCAAGGTCACGAAAAGGTCAAAATCGTATTTTTGTTGTTCTGTTCCCTACACTCCCATGCCAAGTACAGAACAGTAGCTGCGGCGAAGGTATGCGCTCTACCGAGTGCCCGTTCTAGTTGCCAGATGCTCTTGGCTGTTGAGCTCTATTTATTTACCTTGGTCCACAGAGGAAAAAAACCCATGATATTTGGGCATGTTGCAGATAGCGACTCACCTGACTGCCGGGAAGTTTCACGATTGGGATTCCGACGCTTTCAATGACCCTGCAGGAGAAAAACAAAGGAATACATCCCGAATGCCTCATCTTACTTGCAACGGAAATGACCACCAAGTGCATAAAACAGCTGATGAATGCAATTGCATATCATTGGGGAAGACAATATGGGAGAAACATATGCACTTCTTAAAATTAACACAAACTCAAAAAAATCATCACAATTGAAGGAAACATTTCAACAGAAAAATAATTCTTACCATTTCAACAGAGGATACGCCAAAGGATCCATCTTCTCCAAACGTTGTTTTATTTGCATGGAAGACCACTTAAAAGAAAAATTTAAAAAGCAATGTTATTTTGTTAGTCTTACATCACGTGAGTCACAGACTCTATGTCTATGACATAGTACAACGGTTTTGGTGAATAATAATATCTTGCTAATATTTATATTAATAATATATTATAATAATATCATATTATATATTAATATCTATACAATAAAATCTCACTAATAATAAATAATAATATTGAATAATAATAAAATAATAAATAATATCAATAATAATAATATCTCGCACATAAACTCCCTCACTCTCTTCAATCTCACTCCTCCCTCCAGGCCTTTAAGACAGCTGTTCACCAGCATCTCTTATCTTCCCCCATCCAAAACCTTGATCTTTTCTACCCCTGTTAATTCACCCCAGATCCACTTTTTTGAAATTCCAACTGCTTTCCTGAAAGTCCGAGCTGTGTCCATGTGTTTTATACCTCTCCCAACCCCCCATCCCCCCCTTCCCAAGCCTCCTCCCCCCAAGCCCTCTCCCTCCCACAGATCTCCTGATGTCCCTGCTCTCCATCTTGTCTCCCGCTCCCTTTATCATATGTTTTATGCTTTATGTGTCAGTTTGTCTTTTTGTAATCAGTGTTAGCTCTTCCACGAGCCTCGATCTTGTATTAAAAAAAAACCAAATAAAAAACGGTTCTGCTGTAATTAGTGATTGAGTGTGGTCAGGTTTCAAATCACTTTGTTAAACCACATTCGACAGCGAAGAAAAACACACTGTGGTAATATGGATCCTCTAAAGTCTAAAAAGCATCATTAAACAACTCCGGTGGACATTTGAATAACGTCTACAAAGATGTTTCAAATCGCTGCTTGTTGGAATTAGCGAGGGGTGCGGCATTCCCGAGAACAGGCTTCATCTTCACGAAGTTGAGAATGTCGTGGAATGACTCGTTATTGAGTATTACACACGACCAGAGATGTAATCATTCATGTCTCGCAACACATGACCACGATTGGCCAATCAGCAGAGGATCCTAACAACGATTCTTCTTCTCGCTCCACCGACAATGCAGTGACTCGTTATTTGGTATTACACATGACCATAGATCTTATCATTCATGTCTCGCAACACATGGCCACGATTGGCCAATCAGCAGAGGATCCTAACAACGATTCTTCTTCTCGCTCCACCGACAATGCAGTGACTCGTTATTTGGTATTACACATGACCATAGATGTAATCATTCATGTCTCGCAACACATGACCACGATTGGCCAATCAGCAGAGGATCCTAACAACGATTCTTCTTCTCGCTCCCCCGACAAGAATATATTGCGGATAAGAAACTTTGGCGCAGGTAGAAGTCATTATTTCGCTCTTTATTTTTCCTTTTTCTTTTCTCTCTTTTTAGCTGCGACGAGCAGCTCTATGAGAGGACCGCGTTGTTGTTCGTGTTGTTGGGGTGCCTTTTTGAACAGCGCATGCGCATACACTCAGACGTGCGTTGGTATGAACATGCGTGCGTTGGTTGGTTGGTTGGTTGGAAGAACATCGCGGACGAAAATCGGGATTTGTTTGAAGAAACCAGAATAAATTTAGCAACAAAGACAACATGAAAGTTTTCATATCAATCTCGTTTCACAGAACTTGACACAAATTAGGTGTAATTAACATAAATATACATGAAAACAATTTGCACAGGGGCCGAGCCTCGGGGATGCTTAGTCCACCAGCAGAATCCCAGCGTATGCAGGTACACAATACAAATAGACATACAGCGGATTGAGAAATACCAAAGAAGCGACCACAGTGTGAGACTTGGCATATAGTCACACTTTACCGGTGAAATACGGTTGCATGGACATTTACCTCAGACCAAAACAGAACAGAAATAACATTCACGTCCATACATTATATGTAATCAGTTGATGAAGCATGTTGCATCGCAAAACAAAGGACAAGACCAGAACTGAAAGACAAAAAGACGCGTATAATTTAATGACTGGTCGAATTTGGTAGCGCATATTGCAACGGATATCCTCATGATTCTACACGTCGCAGCTGGTGACCATACTGTGGTCATTTTTCTCTTTTTTGTCTATGTAGAAGTGAACTCTTGTAAACTACTTTTTGTAAGGCTCACTTATCTGCATCTGGATATGTTTTTGGGTTAACAGCGATTAACAGACTTCGGACTTCCGCTTCCGGTCTTGCCGGCGAGGTTTCGTGTATTCGCAGCTCTCCACGCTCTCCATCGAAATCGAAGTCAAGTAATTGTTCCCATTTGTATTTTCGTTATAACTGTATTTATTTTATGGTGTGTGTACGTATATTGTGTGTCCCGAGGAAGATTTTCGGTGCAAATCTTTCATACCTGTATTGAAAATCGTGTTAATTCATGTCGTGTCTTGAGGCCTTGTACAGTGTACAACCTTGAGGCTTTGTTTTTCTCTCAGCGGTCCGTCGTTTGTGCTCCAATAACTTTCGTTCTCTGTTTTCCCAGTCTTTTCACCCCATAGCCTACTTCCTTGTGTAAATCTCAACTCAAAAAAAACAAGAAAACATAAAAAAACATTTCCTTCTCTGTTCTTATTCTTTGTTCTCATTCGTTTATTCGTTCTTATTCGTTCGTTCGTTCTTCGACCACGTGTTTCTCCCCCATTTCCCCAGATAGTTTTCACTGTTATTAACCTTACAATGTTTACACTTTCCCCTTAAGTTCTGTATTCCGTCGTATATTATAACACCTTTTTCTTCTTCTTCTTTAAAAGGCTGCTTTCGACTTGCTCACCAAATCTATTCATCCCCCAAAAAAAATTCCATCTCCTATAGTGCCTTTTTTCTACATTCCCTAAACTCTCCTGCACTCCATCCTCCATCCAGCGTCCTTAAACATATTTTTGACTCGGTCGCAAGAAACTCATTTTGCAATAAATGTTCGTTTCCCATTAATCGTACACTTTCTAAAATCCAATCTCACCCCTCCCGTCCAAATCTTCCCCATAACCCCTCCCCTCCAAATCTTCCCCATCACCCCTCCCCTCCAAATCTTCCCCATCACCCATCCGTTTCAAATCTTCCCCATAACCCCTCCCCTCCAAATCTTCCCCATCACCCCTCCCCTCCTAATCCTCCCCATCACCCATCCCTTTCAAATCTCCCCCCTTGCCCCCTCCCTCCTAAACTACCCCCTCACACCTCCCCTCCAAGACTCCCCCTCACCCCTCCCCTCCTAGACTCCTCCCTCACCCCTCCCCTCCAAATCTCCCCCATATCCCATCCCTTTCAAATCCCTCCCCTTGTCCCTTCCCTCCCAAACTCCCCCCTAGCCCCCCCCCTCAAATCTCCCCACCCTCATTTCTTCTCAATTTCCCCCCTCTCACTTCCCCTCCTCAAAGCGTCCTCCCCGCTTCTTCCCCCTTCCAACTCTCACCTCCCCCAACCTTCTGCCTCGCTCTTCCCCCTGCTCAAATAACACCTCATTGTGCCTTACCTAATCACCATCAAACCTTTTGTCCGCCCCATCTTTCCCTTTCTCCGAGCTATTCTGAAATCTCTGACACACCTTCAACAGCTCTCCCTACCTCTTCCACCTCTTCCACATCTTACCCTACCCCTCCTCCCCGCTGTTCTGTATCCGATGCTCCCCCTTCCTCTTCATTAACGGTATGGACCTCAAACATCCGGGGCCTTCGTTCAAACTTAACTGATCTCTCCATACAGGTTGCTTCTGTCAAACCAGACGTGATCTGCTTAACAGAAACTTTCCTCCTTCATCATGTCTCTGATTCCTTAGTATCTCTCCCGGGTTACTCCCTCCTCCGGTATGATAGACCTGAGCCTCGTCCTGGAGGTGGGGTTGCTATCTTTATCAAAAACTCTCTTCCTCACTCGCCCTGCACTGCACTCTCTCCACCTCACCCCCAGGAATACCTCTGGCTACGGCTTCCCCTTCGCTCCCACCTCTTGTTCATATGTGTGTTGTACCGTCCACCAAACAGTGATGACTCCATCTACATCTCGCTGTCTGATAATATGGACCAACTTCTATCTACTCAACCCAACTCTCTCTTCCTCATATGTGGTGATTTCAATTGTCACCATGCCAGTTGGCTGGGTGTGGGTACCTCTCTCACCAGCCATGGCTCCTCAGCAAAGGACTTCTGCGACTCACTGGGACTGACACAATCTGTCAATTTCCCGACCTGGATCTCAGTCAACGGAGCATCTTCTCTTCTGGACTTGGTTATGACTAACTTCCCTGAAAATGTCTGCTGCTCTTCTTCTGCTCCAATCGGATCATCTGATCATGTCCTTGTTAAAGTGGACATCTCTCTGACCATTCTCAGGGAGCCTGCTCAGCGTCGACGAGTCTGGCATTTCACTCAGGCCAACTGGCACGGTCTTCAAGCAGCCATCAATCATCTGGACTGGTCTCCCATCTCTACCACCTCTGACATCAACTCATCCTGGGAATTCTTCCAAAGTAAATTGCTCTCTTTCATGCACAGATTTATCCCATCTCGTCTTCAGTTGTCATACCCTTCCTCCCGTCCATGGTACACGGAGTCTTGTGGTGAGGGTGTTGCCCGGAAACAACTTGCCTTCGTCTCCTGGAAAGCAAATCCAACGGAAGGAAATCTCATTTCCTTTCACAAAGCCCGAAACAAGTGTGTGTCCACCCTCAGGAGAGCCAGGAAACAATATCTCTCCGTTCTCAAGACCGAACTCTCTTATCTGTCTCCCTCTTCCAAATCCTGGGGGCATCTGGTCAAATCTGTTTCTGGTGTTTGTTCCCCCTCCATCCCCTCCCTTACCTCAAACGGCTACACGGCTGACTCCGCACGTGAAAAAGCTGAATGCCTCAACTCTGTGTTTGCCTCTAAATCTTGTGTCCCAAACCCATCCCTCTCTGTACCCACCATACCCAGTCATACCCAGCTGCTCCTGGACTCCGTGTCCTTTCCTCCTGACAAGGTGGAAAAGTTTCTGTCAACCCTCGACTCTGATTCTGCAACTGGACCTGACGGCATCAGCCCACGGGTCCTAAAATCCTGTTCTTCCGCTCTTTCACTCCCTCTCTCTGTTCTCTTCACCCTCTCTTTTGCTAAAGGTCAACTGCCATCTGCTTGGAAATCAGCCAACATCACCGCTTTGCACAAAAAAAGGTGCAAAAACAGATCCTAGCAACGACAGACCAATCAGCCTTCTTCCAATTATCAGCAAAGTCATGGAATCCATCATTGCTTTGGATATGAAATCTTTCCTCTTCTCCAATGGCTTGATCTCTGATCATCAATTTGGTTTCAGACCAGGTCACTCTACTCTGGACATGCTGCTTCTGCTGTCTCAACAATGGATGGAGGTCCTCAATGCCAAACAGGAAATTAGAGCTGTCTCCCTCGACATATCACGTGTCTTCAATACGGTCTGGCACCCCGCTCTGCTCACCAAACTCTCCTCCTTTGGTATCCATGGAAATCTCCACGCATGGCTGGCGGACTTCCTCTCTAGTCGGTCAACGTGTGGCCCTGAATGGGTTTCTCTCATCTCCTCTTCCTGTTCAGGCTGGAGTTCCCCAAGGCAGTGTTCTGGGCCCTGTGCTTTTTCTGGTCTTCATCAATGATCTCTCTGACTCTCTTGAAAATCCTCTCTATCTCTTTGCTGATGACTCCACTCTCTGCCGCTCCATTCCTCATCCCTCAGAGCGGCAGTCTGCAGCCTCCTCACTCTCTGCAGACCTGGACAAAATCACAGACTGGACAAACAAGTGGAACATGTCTTTCAATCCTGACAAATCTCACACTCTTACGATGACTCTCCGAAAAGACCGACTGGACAACCCTCCCATCTACTTTCTGAATAATCCTCTCCAAGAAGTTCTGTCACTCAAGCTTTTGGGTCTCACTATCTGCCATGATCTTTCCTGGGAAAACCACATTTCCAAGCTGGCCTCCAAAGCCAGTCGCCGACTGGGCATCCTCCGTCGTGCGAAGTCCTTCCTTGGCACACCTGAGCTCCTCACCACATACAAGGCTTTCATCTGCAGCTCAATGGAATACTGCTCTCCCCTCTGGGCTGGTGCTCCTGCCTCACACCTAGCTCGTCTTCACGCTGTTGAAACCAAAGCGTTCAGAATCATTGGAATCTCCCGCGATGACGCTATCTCCGAGGGCCTTTCACTTAATCACCGTAGGCAGGTTGGTGGTCTTTCCGTCTTCTACCGACTCCTCTCTGGCCTTGCTCCCCCAGCTCTCTCTGGGCTCTGTCCCCCAAATATTCCTGCAGGTCGCACAAGATCTGCCTGCAACCCTCTTATGGTTAAACTGCCAAAATCAAGACTCTCTGCTCACCTTCACTCCTTCATTCCTCTTTTCTCCCGCCTCTGGAGCAAACTCCCTCACTCTCTTCAATCCCACTCCTCCCTCCAGGTCTTTAAAACGGCTGTTCACCACCATGTCTTATCTTCCCCAATCCAAAACCTTGATCTTTTCTACCCCCGCTAATTTCACCCCAAATCCACTTTTTTGAGGTGACTTTTGACGTCTTTCCTGGAAGTCCTTGGTGTCCTTGCGTTTTATACCTATCCTGCCTCCCCCCAGGCCCTCTCCCTCCAAAAACATCTCCCGATGTCCCTGCTCTCAAATGTTGTGTTTGTGTGCTTCCTCCCCTTCTCTCCCAATCTTGTCGACCGCTCCCCTTTTTTATATACTTTGTTTGCTTGTTTGTTTGATTTGTTTGTTTGATAAATGTTAGCTCTTTCACGAGCCTCGACTCTGTATTAAAAAAAAAAAAAAAAAAAAAAAAAAAAAACCAGCGAAAACCCAAATCCTTTCCAGATTCCTTCTGATGACTCCATCTTTACTTATTCGGGTCCTCCTGAGGGCGCCAATGCTGTATTTGGTCTGGTGTTTGTACTGTTTCTGTTGCCACTACCTCTCAAGCGACAATATTCCATGCTTTAACCACTCTCTGATTGAAACACCCCTGCCTTATTGCTCTCCAAACTCTGCTCCCTTTTTGACTTTCAAGCTATTGCCTTGATCGCCAAACATCGAGTTTGATCATCATATAAAGTTAACGGGTGACTTTTCCACGTTACACACAGCAACCAATTTGTAGGATTCTCAATTTAACCCCATATTTCTGCACTCACACTTATTCAATGCGTCAATGATTCGTATGGTGATGCAGTTTTCACTTTCTTGCCGAGTGGATTGTGATCCTGACGTCCATGTGATCCCGACGTGTGCTACCGAAGCAATGCCTTCGTACAGGTTATACTTGGTGCTTTGCGATTGAATTCACAGCATTGTTTTGTCCATCCGTGCTCGACCACACTAAAATACGCAATTTGATGTCTGTCTGTCTGAGGATTTTTGACTGCGATACATTCGGTCTTTACTTATGCAATCTCAACCAAACAAGACAGGAGGACTAAGGGTCACAAAATGAAGGTTGCAGCGACTGAATTTGCCCTTCTCCCCAAGAGACTTTTCCCCGCAAAGGGGGTTGCATGTTAAAGTGTATATCCGTGTTAGGATAGCTTTACCATGACGATTTTAAACGGTAAACAGTAAAAGTCTAATAACAAATGTAACAACAACACTAAATATAATAGCCTAATATTAATGCTCTTACAAAACAATACTAATAATATCCCATCTCTCCAAGGGGTTTTTCCTCCTTGAACAAACGCCATGTTAACGTGTATAAATAGCTTATCGTGCCGTTTTGGTGGGAGCACCCCAACTAGAAGTGAAAATATTATAAACTGCAAACACGTATGATTACCTTTTGAAACAGTCATTCCTGCTGTTTAACACGAAAATGAAAGGGAGGAAACCTGGGATGTGTTTAGTTTCCAAGCAGCTAGCCAGTGCTTGCCAAGCCATGCGTTCCTCAGCAACGGTTTTGAAAAGAGTGCTTGCTCGAAGGCTTAAGCCACTTGGTGAGCGCTGTCCAAGAAATTTGGTAAATGAACACACCCCTGATGTGCTTGAGGACCGACCATACAGTCGTGGCCAAAAATGTTGGCACCCTTGCACTTTTTTCAAATAATGCACTATTTCTTCCAGAAAATTGTTGAAATTAAAAATATTTTGGTTTCCACATTTGTATTTCTTTGGCTTACAGTGGAACAAAACAAAAAAGCTGAAAAAACTATTAAATCTTAGCTTATTCCACACAGAAATCCTAAAATGGCCCGGACAATATTATTGGCACCTTTTGGAAGTTGTTAGAAATAATTAGATTTCAAGCAGGTGATTCTCCTTTACTTTGGAATTGAACTCACCTGTGGTAAGTTGCAGGTGCCTGCAATATAAAAATCACTCATTCAACCAGTTTAAATGGAGTAAAGGAGTCATTCTGCTGTTTTGTGTCACTGTGTGTACCACAGTGAGCATGGAGAAAAGAAAGAAAACCAGAGAATTGTCTGAGGAGGTCAGACACAAGATTGTAGCCAAACATGGACAATCTCAAGGCGACAAGCCCATCTTCAGAGGCCTTGATGTTCCCGTGTCCACCGTACGCAACGTTATCAGGAAGTTTAAGGCCCATGGAACTGTAGCCAACCTCCCTGGACGTGGCCGCAAGAGAAAACTTGATCGAAGATTGCAGCGAAGGATTGTTTTGAATGGTGGAGAAAGCACCTCGATCAACTGCCAAACAGATTCAAGCTGACCTTCAGACTCAAGGTACGACAGTTTCAACTCGAACCATCCATCGCCAACTCAATGAAAGGGGGTTCTCTGGTAGGAGACCCAGGAGGACCCCACTACTGAGAGAGACATAAGAAAGTCCGACTGGAGTTTGCCAAAACACACCTGAACAAGCCAAAATCCTTCTGGGAGAATGTTCTGTGGACAGATGAGACCAAATTAGAGCTTTTTGGGAAAGAACATAATCTCTGTGTTTGCAGAAAACAAAATGAAGACTTCAAAGAAAAGAACACCTTCCCTACAGTCAAACCTGGAGGAGGTTCAGTGATGTTTTGGGGTTGCTGTGCTTCCTCTGCACTTGGTGCCTTGAATGTGTGCATGGCATCATGAAATCAGGAGATTACCAAGGCATTTTGGAGCACAATGTTGAACCCAATGTCAGAAAGCTGGGTCTTCGTCAAAAGGTCATGGGTCTTGCAGCAGCACAATGACCCCAAACACACTTCAAAAAGCACCCAGGAATGGTTCAAGACAAAACGCTGGACTGTTCTGAAGTGGCCAGCAATAAGTCCAGAACTAAATCCCATTGAACACCTGTGGAGAGATCTGAAAACAGCAGTTGGGAGAAGGCACCCTTAAAATCTGGGAGAACTGGAACAGTTTGCACAAGAGTGGCACAAACTGCCAGTGGAGGTGTAGGAAGCTCATTCATGGCTACAGGAAGTGCTTTAACAACCTTTAGAGGCTTTTTTCCCCGCAAAGCAGGGGTTGGCCTTTTTCGGGCATCGTGGTCCCCTTTTTGAAGCAATTTTTTATGGCCAGATGCTCTTCCTGCTGCCAACTCTGTTTGTCACCTCTTGCAGCACACAGGGAATTACCAGTGAACTGGTGCTCAATTTGCCAACCTCAGAAGGATGACAGGCTGAGTCAACCCCCCTGGTGTTAATTCAGCGATCGACCGGGATTCGAAACCAGGATCCTGGGATCCCAAGCCGGCACCCTAACCGCGAAGCCAACACCAGGCTGCACAGGAAGTGCTTGACTGCAGTTATTTTGTCCAAAGGTTGTGCTACTAAATATCAAGTCCAGGGTGTCAATAATTTTGTCAATGCCATTTCTTTTTATTTTCTGATTTAAAGGGATATATTAAGTTCTGAATCAAAAACAAAGGTTCTGTAATATTAACAGTGAAATAAAGAATTGTGGAGACCAAATACTTTTGTCGATTTCAACTTAATTTTAGAAATAATTGTGAGTTATTTGAAAAAAGTACCAGGGTGCCAATATTTTTGGCCACGACTGTAGATCTACTGTAATCTTTAGACCCCAGAGAGGAATGACCGTTCCTGCCGCTCCTGTAGGGAACTGGTGCACTAGTCCTTTTAAATGCTAATCATCAAGCAAGCAAGTACCATTTTAAAAGTCTTTGGTATGATTCAGATGGGGTTTGGACCACCGAGCACTCAGCCTCAAACTCGATGTTCTCACCATTACATTCCACTTAATAACTGCAAAAAGATATTCTTGCTTGGTTATTCTTACAACAAGACATGGTCTTCAAAAGAGCGTGACAGAGATTTTAGAATAAGCACTCGTGTCCTAGATCTTTGACCTTTTGAACCTCTAATCTCCATAGTCGATACTATGCAATGGTATCATCCATCATCGCTTGCTCTTTTGATGTTGCATCTTTATGCTGGTTATTTTATGTATCACGGATTTTAAATGAAAATAAACATTTTGTAAAACTTGAAGCAAGCTTGAGTAAGTCAGGCAAAACTTTTCAAAATCACTTACTTTTGCCATCGTCTTCGGTTTTGGAATTATCCAGAGAGTTTCTCTGAACTTTGCAAGTTTTTTGTTCTGTCAACAAAACAGAATTCAGTGTCAGAATGTGCACATTAAAATTTGATGTCGTCATGAAGTGGATTCAACAATGATTGCATATTGGACCGACGGTGAGAATAATAACTAGAACTGCCGCTTATAACTGCGAGCAGTTATTCCGGGCACCGAACGATGCCCGTTCCAATAATGATGCCATCCTATGCCACACATTCTAATGACGATGCCATCCTATGACAAATGCCATCCCACACCAAACATTCCAAGGACCATGCCATCCTCTTTCGTCATTTCTATCAAACTATATTTCTGGCTAGACGATCCCAATGACTGCCAATTATAACTGTGGGCAGTGATTATTTCTACAGCGGAGCTTCCAAAACGGCGAGCCATGAGGAATGAAGTTTAAGTTTGACATAATAGTTCACATGGTTTGGCAGCCGGATGAGCTACCAGACACACATACAAAGACAGGCACACACATACAGAGACAGAGACAGGGAGAGTCACACACAGAGACAGGCACACAAATAGAGACAGAGACAGTCACATACACACAGAGACAGGCACACACACAGAGACAGGGACAGTCACACACACAGAGGCAGCGACAATCACACACACACACACACACACACACACACACACACACACACACACACACACACACAGACAGTCACACACACAGACAGTCACACACTCAGAGGCAGAGACAATCACACACACACACAGACAGTCACACACACAGAGGCAGAGACAATCACACACACACACACACACACACACACACACACACACACACACACACACACACACACACACACACACACACACACACACACACACACACACACACACACAGGGACAGCAACACACACAGAGGCAGAGACAGTCACACACACAGAGACAGTCACACACACAGAGACAGGGACAATCACACACACAGAGGCAGAGGCAGTCACACACATACAGAGACAGGTGCACACACACACACACACACACACACACACACATTATATGTGACATACTATACATATTATACACACATATTATGCGCGCACACACAAACAGACAGATACAGGCATACACACACTCAGCCACACACTCAGACACACACACACACACACACACACACACACACACACACACACACACACACACACACACACACACACACACTATTCGCGACATGTTATACATATTATACACACATATGTGCATACACACAAACTGAGATGGATACTTTGAGACCTGGGCGGGCTCCACTCCACCTTCTGCAAGCGGTAACTCGTATATGGAGATAACAACCAACGACACACACTCACTCACATTCCCAGGGTGAAAGGCCAGAGTGTTGGGTTTCTTCGGGTGAACAATCGTGGGATACGGGACAATCACCGATGGATTCATTCTGCTTTTCAGGTCACTATATGAAACTAAAGCTGCCGCAAGCAGAAGATCGAGCACCTGCGAGAAATGGACAAAACAGGATTATAAAAGATAGCATGGTCAGGGGGAAACAACTTATTGGCCTTTTTCTTTCGTCTACGACGAATTCGATATGGGCTGTTAACGCCATAACAATGTCCCTCAGTCAGTCAGTCTGCCCTTCCTTCCTTGCTTCCATCCGTGGGTCCATTAACATTTTTCCGTATTCTTCCCTACTCTGCCAAGGTGGCTCAACGGATCGTTTTGAAACTCAGCATGATGATTCATGACGTCGGTGCAGCAAAACATATCATGGAGCCATTTTAAAATTTCCATTCAGGTGGTGAGATTAATTAGTTATATATATATATAATAACCACCTTTAGAGGCCATTTTTCCCCGCAAGCGGGGGTTGGCGTTTTTCGGGAACAGTGGTTGTTGTTGTTTTTTTTTGTTTGTTTTTTTGGGTCCCCTTTTTGAAGCAATGTTTTACGGCTGGATGCCCTTCCTGACACCAACCCTTTTTGCCGCCTTTAACGACAAACAGGGAATTACCAGTGAACTGGTACTCAAATTAGCCGACCTCGGAAGGATGACAGGCTGCGTCAACCCCCCTGGCGTTAATTCAGCGATCGACCGAGATTCGAACCCAGGATCCTAGGATCCTAAGCCGGCACCCTAGCCGCTAGCCCAACACCAGGGTTAAACCCAAGTTAATTAACTCAAAATCTAATCCATGTTTGTGTGGCCATCACATATCGCGAGATTCTCGCACAACACAAGGGGTCTCGTTGCTGTTTAATTTAAACCTCTTAATTTAATTTGATCTCGATCATAATTTAATTTATCCTCTTGATTCAATTTTAACCTCTTCATGTCATTAATAGCTTCTTGCTTTAAAGAACGGGAAAGAAAGGGGGGTGGGAGGACAGAGAGTTGGGATGGGGTTGGGGGGCGAGGAAGGAGGTGGCAGGGAGGGGATAGTCCTTTTTAGTCCTTTTACCCTCAACCCTTAAAACCATTTAATACTATAGACACTATAGACCACAACTACTATTGGAAGGTACCCTTTGGACCTTTAGGCCCCATCGAACCTTTAGACTAGGAGACCGCGTAAGACCATTAAGACCTCTTTAGGCATTTTAGACCCTCTAGATCAGGGGTGGCGAACCCGCAGCTCGCGAGCCGCACGCGGCTCTTAGCCAGCTCTTGTGCGGCTCGCGAGGGGCTGCTCTATCGGTGCATGTTTTTACATTTTAAAATGTATTTCAATTATATAATCAAAATGCATTTGAATATTTGATTATACTGCCAATTAATTTGCCAATATTTTTAAAATAAAAGATAATTTTGTGGTGATGTGTTTGACAGAAATGTCCCACTAGTCATGCATGAGCCCAAACATGAAACACACTTTCGCGCGTAGAAACACCGGAAGTTTGTTAGCTCGGCTAGCACTAGCCCAGCGGCAGTGACCGAATCGCCATGGCAGAGTCAGGAAAACGTAAAGCGAAGCGCAAATATGAAGAGGGGCACAGGGCATTTTTGCCTGAATGGGAGGAATTGTATTTTTTTACGGAGCGAAATGGGAAACCCTTGTGCTTGATTTGCCAGACTGCACTGTCGCATTTTAAAGCTTCAAACCTGGAGCGCCATTTCACCTCACTCCATGATAACGTGGCCCAGGATTTTCCCAAAGGCAGTGAACTTCGCAAGCACAAGGTAAATGCATTGAAACGTCAGTCAGAGAAGCAGACTCAGTTTTTTCGGAAATTAACGAAGCACTCAGACGGTCACATTAGCATCATATCAGTTGGCATGGAACATTGCTCGAGCTAAAAAGCCATACAGTGAAGGGGAATTCGTGAAAACGTGTCTGAGATGTTGTTGCCATCCTCACTCCTGAAAAAGATAGTTTGAAGCGTTCTGTGTCAGAACTGCAGCTGTCACGGCACACCGTTGAACAGAGAATATCAGATATTAACAACTCCATTGAAACACAGTTGCATACGGATCTTGAAAAATGTCGGTATTTCAGCATTGCTTTGGATGAGTCTTCCGACATTCAACATAAGCCACAGTTGGCAATATTTGTACGGTCTGTGTCAGAAGACTGCACAATTAAGGAAGAGCTGCTTGACATTGTGCCGTTAAAAGATAGGACCTGCGGCATCGACCTGAAAAAGACACTCACGACTGTTGTTGAGAAGGCAAATTTGCAATGACCAAAACTAACAGCAATAGCCACAGACGGTGCACCAGCTATGTTGGGATCTGCAAATGGCCTGGTAGGGCTGTGTAAAGCTGACGACCGTTTCCCTGATTTTTGGACATTTCATTGCATCATCCATCAAGAGAACCTGGTGTCTAAGAAGCTGAACTTGGACCATGTCATGAAACCTGTGCTAGAAATTGTAAGTTTTATTCACACTCATGCTCTCAAGCACAGACAGTTCAAAAACCTCATAGCTGAACTGGACGAAGACCTTCTCAATGATCTGCTTCTCCACTGCACTGTGAGATGGCTTTCAAGAGGTAACATGTTTTCCCGTTTTTTTGAACTTTTGTACCCAGTGAAGCTGTTTCTGGCAGAGAAATATAAGGACTATCCTGAGCTACATGACCCCCAGTGTATGTCAGATTTGGGGTTTCTGGTCGACATGCTGCATCATCTGAACAAACTGAATCTAGATCTGCAAGGGAAGTTAAAAATGCTACCTGACCTGGTGCAAAGTGTTTTCACATTTGTGAACAAACTCAAGCTCTTCCAGACCCATCTTCAAAAGGGAGAGCTCACACATTTTCCCTCCTTGTTGAAGGCAAATGGAGAAGCAGCTGAGGTCACAAAAAGGAGCATTTGCACGCTATGCAACACTGGTTGAAAATCTGCAGCAGAGTTTTGAGGACAGATTCTGCAACCTGAAGAAACAACGGCCACAGATCACATTCCTCATCAACCCTTTCACTGCTGAATCGGATTGTTTAAAAGCCCCCTTAGTGGCGGATGAAGCAGCATCCCAGTTGGAGATGATTGAACTTTGAGGATGACAGACTTAAATGTGTCTTGAGAGAAGGAACCACAGGCACAGAGTTTTGGAAAATTGTGCCCACAGACAGATACCCCAGTGTCAAAGAGGCTGCACTCAAGCTAATGTCAATGTTTGGATCAACTTACGTCTGTGAATCAGTTTTTTCTACGCTGAAACAAGTGAAGTCAACACCGCTCTGTTCTTACGGACACACATGTGAAAGAGTTGCTCCGAGTGGCCACAACTGAGTACAAGCCAGACCTGAAAATGATTGTGGAAAACAAAGACTGCCAGGTGTCCCACTGAGATAATAAACGACCTATGAAAACTGTTAAGCTATGTATTATGACATAACCATAATACATATTAATTATTAATTATGTCATTAGGCCTATAAGTTGCTGTTGTAGTGTGAGCATGCAGGTGTTGTGCAGCTCTTTGCAATGGTGTGAGGGTTTTTTTTTGGCTCTTTATGCTGGACTGGTTAGCCACCCCTGCTCTAGATCCATTAGACTCTTTGACTCGTTGACCCTTTGTCACCTGCTGATGTTCATTTCTTTGGATAGTCAGCCAAAAAAGACCTTGTTACCCTCACCTGAGGAGAGGGTATTGCATTTTGAGTCTGTTTGTCTGTCTGTCTGTTTGTCCGCACAGAATAAATATGATTTTCTCTGCAACCGTTGGTCCGATTGACAGGAAATTTTCACCAAAGGTGCAACTCCACCTGTGTAATTTTTTAAATGATAATTATGACGTCATCGGTCACGTGTTTCAGCCGCCATCTTGGAAAAACCGAAAAACTTTGCACCTCGATATCTCTGAAAGTGCTGAATAGAAAAAATTGAGACATGGCTCATTGTAAAGAACTCTCCATGAGGAATAAAATATGTTAATGATGATGTCATAGGTGCCTCCATTTTGACGTCATAATTCGACAAGTACAAAACTTCATCTGATCAAGATGAAATTTATTGAGCATAATCTAGGAATAAATTCGTTTAGAAAAAAAACAATGATGACGTCATCGGTAAAGTGGTTCGTTCGCCATATTTGTTTTAACACAGAAGCCTTAAAACCCCTGAAAATACATCCTGGTGAGGGTTTGCAATCTCTGATTGCTCTTTCTTATTTGCATTTACATTATGAATAACGAAGACAGACGTTACAGCAAGTGTCCTGATTGCTGTGAAGCTATGCTAAACATTTATTTGCAAGTGGAGGATGAAACCTCAGCTGCAGATGACAATATAGACCTTAGTTCAACTCTTTCAGGAACCAGGTTAGCCAGGCATGAACCAGGTTAGCCAGGCATGAACCGGGTTAGCCAGGAATGAACTGGGTTAGCCAGAAATGAACCGGGTTAGCCAGGAATGAACCGGGTTGGTCAGGAATGAACCAGGTTAGCCAGTCATAAATCGGGTTGGCCAGGAATGAACCGGGTTGGCCAGGAATGAACCAGGTTAGCCAGTCATAGATCGGGTTGGCCAGGAATGAACCGGGTTGGCCAGGAATGAACCGGGTTAGCCAGTCATAAATCGGGTTGGCCAGGAATGAACCGGGTTGGCCAGGAATGAACCGGGATAGCCAGTCATGAACCGGGTCAGCCAGTCATGAACCGTGTTGGCCAGGAATGAACCGGGTTGGCCAGGAATGAACCGGGATAGCCAGTCATGAACCGGGTTAGCCAGGAATGAACCGGGTTGGCCAGTCATGAACTGGGTTAGCCAGTCATGAACCGGGTTGGCCAGTCATGAACTGGGTTAGCCAGTCATGAACTGGGTTAGCCAGTCATGAACCGGGTTGGCCAGGAATGAACCGGGATAGCCAGTCAAGAACCGGGTTAGCCAGCCATGAACCGGGTTGGCCAAGAATGAACCGGGATAGCCAGTCATGAACCGGGTTAGCCAGGAATGAACCGGGATAGCCAGTCATGAACCGGGTTAGCCAGGAATAAACCGTATTGGCCATGAATAAACCGGGTTAGCCAGTCATGAACCGGGTTCGCCAGGAATGAACCGAGTCAGCCAGTCATGAACCGGATTGACCAGGAATGAACCGGGTTAGCCAGTCATGAACTGTGTTAGCCAGTCATGAACTGGGTTAGCCAGTCATGAACCAGGTTAGCCAGTCATAAATTGGGTTGGCCAGGAATGAACCGGGTTAGCCAGTCATAAATCGGGTTGGCCAGGAATGAACCGGGTTGGCCAGGAATGAACCGGGTTGGCCAGGAATGAACCGGGTTGGCCAGGAATGAACCGGGTTGGCCAGGAATGAACCGGGTTGGCCAGGAATGAACCGGGATAGCCAGTCATGAACCGGGTTAGCCAGGAATGAACCGGGTCAGCCAGTCATGAACTGGGTTAGCCAGTCATGAACTGGGTTAGCCAGTCATGAACCGGGTTGGCCAGGAATGAACCGGATTAGCCAGTCATGAACTGGGTTGGCCAGGAATGAACCGGGATAGCCAGTCAAGAACCGGGTTAGCCAGTCATGAATGGGGCTAGCCAGCCATGAACCGGGTTAGCAAGGAATGGACCGGGATGGCCATGAATGAACCGGGTGTAGTGAAATCGTATTTGTACTAATGCTGAACCCAGGTGATGATCGTTGCTCGCTGACACCGCTAGGGGCGCGGCTATAAGACCCGCTGCGGTCGTTGCTCAGGGGGACTTCTCCTGTGACATGTTACATCTAGTGGACTCGCTAACGGTACGCCTGCATAGAATATTAAGCTTGCTTGCATTGAATGTTATGAATGGACCCATGTGATGCCAAACCTTATTCCTATTGCATTTCCTGTATTTACAGAATGATGTCATGGTCTTAATGGAATTAAACCAACAGATGGACTAAAGTTGTGGACCCGGTTGGTTTTTCTCAACACTTAATTCCATTAATGACCTACGGACATGGCGGGCAACAAGACGCTGTTGGTCACACAATTCTGCGCCGACCCGCAAGCCTCGGATGGTGGATTGCAACTGAAGCACTGGCTGAAAACGTTGGAGAACCATTTCGCTGAGCCTGAGACCGAGCCGACGGCTGTCGCGAAGCTAGCAACGCTGCACTCCAAAGTCGACTACAAGGTGTACAACAGTATTGCACAATGTGCGACGTACGACCTCGCTATTGCGGAGCTCAAACGATTGCACATAAAGGAAAAGAGCCCGGTGTATGCTCGGTATTTGCTATTAACGCGACGCCAGCAACCCAACGAGCTGATGGATCACTATGCCCAGGAGCTCCGGCAACTCCTGCTGGACAGCACCCGGGAGCCACGGACTCACGAGCAGGCTCTGGATGACCTTCTCCTAGACGCCTTCGTCGCCGGGGTCTCCTCTCAGGACCTTAGGCTCAAACTCCTGGAGAAGACCGACCTGACCTTCACGGCGGCACTCGAGCAAGGAAAGGTACACACTGAAGCGCGGTTGCAGTCGAACGCCTATGATCGCATGCGCCTCTTGGCGGGAACCTCGCTACACGCACGGCCGGAGAGTGCTACCGCCGAGGGAGCAGAACTGCTCGCAGAACTCCAGGATGCTCCGGAGGAGGATCCGGTCCTGATGGCTGCCGCTACGACCAGACCCAAGGCCTTACGCGGCGCCACTTGCTACTTCTGTGGGGGACAACGACATCTCCGGACAGTGTGTCCGGCTCGGGACGCCATATGCCATTTGTGCTCGCAAAAGGGGCACTACGCAAAAGTGTGCCGGAAAACCGCATGCGGCTCGCGGCCGCGCGCGACCTTGAATGGGCTCATTGCGGAGCCTATGAGCCGAGCTCGGAACACGGCGCCTTACCCGGCTTTGAACTCCAGGGTCCCTCCTCGCGGGCCCCTGGTCGCTCCAGCGACCTTGGCAAGAGTCACCGAACAGCCACAACAGTCTCATCCTCAATCGGGCATGGCACATGCGTCCTTGACCAGACTCCGGGCCACGCGAGTGGCTTTGGAGCCTCGCCAAGCCCCAGCGGTACGTTCTCGTCGTATCTCTCAAGAGCGTACAGCGTCCACTGGCGGCGACACGAGTTTGGTACCAACTACGGTGGCCCTCACTCGTCAAACGGCGATTTCGAATACTACGGAGGCCCTCACTCGTCAAACGGCGATTTCGAATACAACGGAGGCCCATACTCATCAAACGGCGATTTTGAATCACAAAGCACCGGAATGCATGGGAAAGCTCTCCGATGGCTTTAACGGACTCCCCATGAACAACGAATACTCCGGCAACGACCGCAAAACTGGAGATTGCATGGGAACACACCCTGACAACTTATACGAGACTCCACGGGCACCCTCTGACGCCCGGAAAACTGCCGCTGGCATAGGATCCACCCACGAGGCGAGGCCGACCCACTCGGGAGGTTCGGTCCCACTCCCAGCAGGCTCGTCCGGCCTGGCTCAAGCCCTTATTCCCCTCATGGTCGAGGGCCATTGTGTGTGTGCCTTGGTAGATACAGGTTCTACGGATAGTTTTATCGACCAGCGACTAGTGCACAGGCATGGTTGGCAGGTCTTGAGGTCTATGAGACGGATCTTCATGGCGTCCCAGGGACTTCGACTCAGCACGAAGGGGGAATGCCGATTGAAACTCGTGATAAAGGGACGGGGTTTCCCAGATGTACACCTTATGGTCTTACCTGCTTTATGTGCTGATATTGTTAGGACACGATTTTCTTAAGCGACATGGACGTCTGGAAATGGAGTTTGGTGGGCCTGACACGCTTGTTGTGGGGGCTGACGCGCTTGCTGTGTGTGCCCTAGTGAAAATGGAAATCCAGCCGCTTTCGCTGTTCCCCAATCTAACCTCCGACTGTACCCCTGTCGCGGTAAAATCACGGCGCTACTCTCGAGCAGACATGCAATTCATTGCGGACGAAACGGCTCAGCTCTTGAATGACGGTATCATAGAACCTAGCCAGTCGCCGTGGTGGGCCCAGGTCTTGGTGGTGCGAAGCGATGCACACCGCAGACGCATGGTAATCGACTATTCCCAAACGATTAACCGCTTTACACAGCTGGATGCCTACCCCCTTCCGGGGATGGACGCGCTGGTGCGACAGGTGGCCCAGTACTCGGTCTACAGCACTCTCGATCTCCGTAGTGCGTACCATCAGATCCCCATCTCTAGGGCAGATCGTATCTATACCGCATTTGAGTCGGGGCAACGGTTGTACCAGTTTACTCGATTGCCTTTTGGGGTAACGAACGGGGTCTCCTGTTTCCAGAGGGCCATGGATGACCTCATTGCAAGGGAGAACTTAACCGATGTTTTCGTCTACCTAGACAATCTTACGGTTTGTGGGTATGACCAAGGGCACCATGATGCTAATCTGAAGCGCTTCCTCGACGTCGCGCAGAGGTATCACTTAACCATGAACGAGGACAAGTGTCAATACTCTCTACGCAAGATAGATCTTCTGGGGTACACCGTGACCCATGGCTCTGTCACTCCAGATAAGGAGCGTCTGCGACCTTTGCTCGACATGGCCCCTCCCTGCGATCGGGCGTCCCTGAAGCGCGCCCTCGGGCTATTCGCCCATTACTCAAAATGGGTCCAAAATTTATCCGTGAAACTTCGCCCCCTTGTGGCCTGCGACACATTCCCTCTGCGTCCGGCCGCATTGGTGGCCTTTGGAGGCCTTAAGGCCAACATCGCCAGTGCCGCTGTGGCGACGATCGACGAGAGCGGATCTTTCGTCCTCGAAAGTGATGCCTCGGATCAGGCCATCGCGGTGACCCTCTCCCAAGGAGGGCGTCCGGTGGCTTTCTTTTCACGGACTCTTACCTCCGCTCAGCGGAGACATTCGTCTGTGGAAAAGGAAGCGTATGCGATCGTCGAGTCTATTCGGCGATGGCGCCCGTACTTACTCGGGCGATGTTTCCAAATCATCACGGACCAGCAAAGTGTTGCGTTCATGTACGACACATTACACGCCCAGCGCATTAAGAATGAGAAAAATCACTCGCTGGCGTATAGAGCTTGCCGACTTCTGCTACACTATCAAATACCACCCGGGGAAGGATAACCAGGCCGCTGACGCCTTACCGAGACCGGCTACGTGCGCGGGTATCGCCACTTTGGAGGGCCTACGCGTGCTACATGCCACTGCGGGGCATCCGGGCGTAACGCGTTTCGCTCATTTTGTGCGGCGTGGCAATCTACCATACTCGATTGACGATATCCGCCGTATCTGTCGCGACTGCGCTATATGCGCGGAAATCAAACCGCGTTTCTTTAACCCACCCATGGGGACTCTGGTTAGGGCTACGAGGCCGTGGGAACGCTTGGCGATGGATTTCAAGGGCCCATTGCCGGTGTCGAGTATCTCTCGCTATCTGCTCACTATCGTCGATGAGTACTCGCGATTTCCCTTCGCTTATACGTGCGTGGACATGACTGCTGCCACGGTAATGCGATGCTTGCAGAATTTGTTCTCTATGTTTGAGTACCCGGCCTATGTGCATACTGATCGGGGTGCGGTCTTCTTGTCTCAGGAAGTGCGAGGCTATCTGCTCCAAAATAACATCGCTTCTAGTTACACCACGCCGTACAGACCCCAGGCAAATGGGCAGATCGAACGCTTCAACGGGATTATATGGAGGGCCGTCATGCTCAACCTCCGGACCCTCGGCCGGGGCCTCGATAAATGGGCTTGGTCGCTACCTGCGGCGTTGAACTCGATCAGGGCTCTACTGTGTACGGCCACCAACCAGACTCCCCACGAGAGACTTTTCCACCATCCCAGGAGCACGGGGTGTATACGGTCTTTACCCAGTTGGCTCGCTGAGCCCGGGCCGGCCTACCTCAAACGGGCGGTTCGCACGAGCAAGTACGACCCATTAGTGGACAAAGTGCAGATACTCCAGGCTAATCCTGAGCATGCTCGTGTGATGATGGCTGATGGACGTGAGACCACTGTCTCCGTACGTCATCTTGCCCCATGTGGGATCGCCGACCCTTGTAGGGAATCGGACGAACCGATCGAACCAATCTATGAGACTATGGACTCTTCCGACGCTGAAAGTCTGCCGACCCTCCCTTCGCCGCATCTACCCGTGCCCGAAGGCTTGGCGGTACCCCCTTCGTCACCTGACTCCGGTAGCTCCTCCGACGCCGGGGTCTCTGGGATACGTGATGCCGTACCCGGGGAATTTCGGACACGTGCTGGCAGAGAAATTCGCCGCCCGGACCGGTACAGTTGGGTCGACTGATACCATGTTCCACACCCTGTTAATGCTGACGCTCGCTCGATTCTAGCCGCTCTGCAGTGTAATTCTAACGGTGGGGAGGATGTAGTGAAATCGTATTCGTACTAATGCTGAACCCAGGTGATGATCGTTGCTCGCTGACACCGCTAGGGGCGCGGCTATAAGACCCGCTGCGGTCGGTGCTCAGGGGGACTTCTCCTGTGACATGTTACATCTAGTGGACTCGCTAACGGTACGCCTGCATAGAATATTAAGCTTGCTTGCATTGAATGTTATGAATGGACCCATTTGATGCCAAACCTTATTCCTATTGCATTTCCTGTATTTACAGAATGATGTCATGGTCTTAATGGAATTAAACCAACAGATGGACTAATGTTGTGGACCGGTTGGTTTTTCACAACACCGGGTTGGCAAGGCATGAACCGGGTTGCCCAGGGATGAACCGGGTTGGCCAGGAATGAACCGGGTTAGCAAGGAATGAACCGGGTTAGCAAGGAATGAACCAGGTTAGCAAGGAATGAACCGGGTTAGCAAGGAATGAACCGGGTTGGCCAGGAATGAACCGGGTTAGCAAGGAATGAACCGGGTTGGCAAGGAATGAACCCGGTTAGCCAGGAATGAACCGGGTTAGCAAGGAATGAACCGGGTTAGCAAGGAATGAACCAGGTTAGCAAGGAATGAACCGGGTTAGCAAGGAATGAACCGGGTTGGCCAGGAATGAACCCGGTTAGCCAGGAATGAACCGGGTTAGCAAGGAATGAACCGGGTTAGCAAGGAATGAACCAGGTTAGCAAGGAATGAACCGGGTTAGCAAGGAATGAACCGGGTTGGCAAGGAATGAACCGGGTTGGCCAGGAATGAACCCGGTTAGCCAGTCATGAACCGGGTTAGCAAGGAATGAACCGGGTTGGCCAGATATAAACCAGTTTAGCCAGGAATGAACCGGGTTAGCCAGTCATGAACCGGGTTAGCAAGGAATGAACCGGGTTGGCCAGATATAAACCAGTTTAGCCAGGAATGAACCCGGTTAGCCAGTCATGAACCGGGTTAGCATGGAATGAACTGGGTTGGCCAGGAATGAACCAGGTTAGCCAGGCAAGAAACAGTTTGGACAGGCATGAACCGGGTTAGCCAGACATGAACCGGGTTGGTCAGGCATGAACGAGTTTGGCCAGGCATAATCTTTGAGTAAAGCTAGTAAGGATTTGGAATTGGTTCAGGTTACCAGCAATAACTAGCATAGCCTTCGTGAAGGACACCTTGGTGTCTTGAATGTCCACCAATAACCAGTGCCAACTCACCGGTCCTCCGGCCTCACATCCATCCGAGGGATGGTGCACACATTGGTCCCTCACCCTGCCGACAAAACACCAGGGAGACAGTTTATAGCTGGGCCGGGATTCAAACCAGGCTATACAGGTCCGAGGCAAGTGTGAGTAAGTACCTCTACGTCATCCTGCAAACCCCTCGTTTATAGCTGCGTACTGCAAAACTCCAGTAATATTGGTTTAAAGTGGTGAAGTTGATTTTAAATCATTTAATCATTTAAATCTTGATTATATCTCTGCACATCTCCCTTCAAGCCTCACATTGACCATTGCCTGCCAGTGACAGTCAGAGTTCCCCCCTTGCCCGGTCATTCCAAATCTTGTAATTTTCAAAATGTTTAATGCTGACACTTGATTAAGTGAAATAAAACTACAACAACAAAAAGAAAGTTTCAAAACCTCCTCAAGAAAGTAAACTTTAAACTTCTCACAGCATCTTGTTCCCAACTTTACCTTTGTGTTTCTTTAAAACGTTGGTTGAGCATTCATTTTGTATAAATGAGGTGCAGGATAAGGACATTAAATGACATCAATGTACATTTGAATAAATTGATTTGAGATGAGTACGCAATGTACATATCATTCATTTGATTTTAATCTGGGCTCCAAGATTGCGAACGAGCAATGTTTGCGTGAGTGTGGGATGCGGATCAGAAATAGAAGAAAGCGTTCTCACTTCAGCACTGGTTGACACCTCGATTTCGGCCTTAATAGGACCTGGCATTCTTTGGGAAGTTGTGATGCAGGTATCTCTGATGCAGACTGTGGACTGTACAAATTGGAAAAGAAGAACAAAAGGAACAAAAGATTGTCATTCAAGAGGTGTCCCAAAAAAATAAAAACAAACACCGTCATTCTGGCCTTCCGACAACTGTTAGCTTTCCAAACCTTTAACGAGAATTGTGAGCACATTGGCATAATTTTGCTATGGAACCTCAATCGGGGTAGTTGGTGTTGTTGTTGTTGAATAGCCCCGGCCAGTTCTCTCGAACAAGCCCGCAGCATGGAGACAGCCGATCGATCTCGCAGGAGCAACCCAGAGATCCCCCGACCCCCATATCCAGGATGGTGTACCCTACCTTCACAAAGTCAGTGCCATGACAGAGTTAGAGGGAGAGAGAGGGGGGGGGGCGAGAGAGAAAGAGAAAGAGGGAAGGGGCGAGAGAGGGAGAGAGAGGGGGGGAGGGGAGAGAGAAAGAAAGAGAAAGAGAGAGAAGGAGAGAGATGGGGGGGGAGAGAGAGAAAGAAAGAAGGGAGAGAGAGGGAGAGGGAGAGAGAGGGGGGGGGGGGGAGAGAAAGAGAGGGAGGGAGAGAGAGGGGGAGAAAGAGAGGGAGAGAGAGAGGGGCGAGAGGGTGGGGGAGAGATGGGGGGGAAGAGAGGGGGGAGAGAGAAGGAGAGAGAGAGAAAGAAAGAGAGAGAAGGAGAGAGAGGGAGGAAGAGAGAGGGGGAGAAAGAGAGGGAGAGAGAGAGGGGGGAGAGGGGGGGGGGAAGAGAGGGGGGAGAGAAATAAAGAAAGAGAAAGAGAGAGGAGGAGAGAGAGGGGGGACAGAGGGAGGGGGGGAGAGATTTGGGGGGGGGGGGGAGGAATAGAGAAAGAAAGAGAAAGAGAAGGAGAGAGAGAGAGAGAGAGAGAAGAGGGAAAGGGCCAGTCCATGGGGACCGATCGGCGCTCTGACCATAACCATGACCACACTGTCTTGATGAATCTGGGCAGCAAGGAAGAATGGGAAGATTTGGCCCCCGCCTAGCGTTGAGGGGTGGGGGGTGGGGGGGGGGATGGGTACAACCATCACAAAGAGGCATCCCCGACAGTTGTGCAATCAGGGTTATGTTACTCGGCCTTGTTTGATAAAGGAAGAGCGAGTGAAGTGAAACTGTGAAACAAAATGGAGTTTCCGGTTGTAAAAGTCATCCAATGTACTGACCTTCAGCACTTTGTCCTTGGGGATACACGGAGCATCAAACAGCGTGTGGATCCCTCTCAGCGCTTCAGCATTTTTTGTGACATGGTGCTTTACCTGAAAGTGCAGCACAATAGGGTTCCAGGTAAATAATGTGTTCCTGACAAACATTATGACTAATGGGTGCTTAAGCAAGTTACTGGTTGCTAAGTTTCATCATCATATTATAATTTAATAAGTATTTGTGTATTTGTTTCACTTCTATGTACTCCTGAACCACCGAATGGAATGAGTTGAAAACTTGTGGTTGTACTCAGAGGAAGGATTTAGATGGTATTAAAAATTCATATTCATAGCGGTTCGGGGTGAAGGAGCGCCCCAATTTTTTCGATGCAAATTCTGGATGCTTTACCACTGTTGCCATGCAATGTTCACCACAATCAATAAACGGAGATTTACAGTGCAATTGACTCGGTTATTGCACGTCCAACATAGCACCTGCCCAGAGGATACACTCACCAACTTCTGTGGTGCAAGAGCGTCCACTCCGAGTCTGGGAGGGTGGTGGTTCAAAGCCCGGCCAAGGCATGCCAAAGTCTTTAAAAATGGTACGTGTTGCTTCCTTGCTTCACGTTCACCATTGCAAAGATAGAGCACAGACAAAGAACCATAGGTTGGCAATAATAGCGCAGGCTTTGATGGGCCTAATGGCCTCCGAATCCATCAAAGTTCCTTGTAAGGGAACTCATATTACAAAGACTAGTGAGGTACCCGTGCTACGCACGAGTGGGAGACCAGAAGCAAACAGGCAATGCAGATACGGCGAATGCGAAAGCACGAAACAAATAAATTCCACATTCCTGTGGCACCTTCAGTCGCACATCAGACATGGACAGCAAGTTCGTGAAGGACTTCGATGAAAAATGTACCCGTTCACAAACAAACGGGTACGTTCACGTATAGAAACATCGATCGTGGGTCCGTGGTGAATCTGCATATGGTGATCCGCGAAGTTCACGTTCAGAAAGTAGAAACCATCACGGCATGTCGTCATTCACTTAAACTCGATATCTCTTTTTCCATTCCAAACAACATAACTTCAATCACAAATTAATCACAAAATAAACTTTTAACATTGTTAATGTTTCCTTCATTGTTTCCTTCATGTTAATGTTTCCTTCCTTTATCACTACCAAGTCAACAGTTAAAACGGTTTTGGGGGAGGTCACGGTTTTTCGAAGCTGTCCATGGTCTTCACGCACGCTCGTAGTTAAGTAATTGTTCACAATTGTATTTTTGTCGAAACTATATTTATCTTACATGTGTGTACCTCTTGTGTGTCCCTCGGAAGATTATCGATGCTCATCTTTCATACCTATATGAAATAGTCGAGTATTTCGTGCTGCGTTATTTGCGGCCTAGTTCTTGAAGCTTCCTACCTTGAGGCTTTCTTTTCTCTCAGCAGTCGATTGTGGTCCTTCTACTCTCGTTCTCTCAGTTTTTTCCCAGTCTTTTCACCCAATACTTCCTTGTTTAAAATCTTAACTAAAAAAAAACAAAAAACAAAACAAAAACCTTTCCTTCTTTGTTCTTTTCGTTCGTTCATTCATTCTTCGACCACGTGTTTCACCCCCATTTCGCCCCCATTTTCACCCAATTCCACAGATAGTTTTCACTGTTCAATTTTAAAATGTTTAAACTTTCCCCTAAAGCTTTCCTTTTTGCCTTGTTCACGTGACTCGTGGTTGTCCCTCAAGGCCCTCTCCCCGTTGGTATTTTTTGTGAATATAAGATTGTTCTTCACGGTTCTGTTTAAATATGTTTAAACTTTCCCCTTCAGTGTTTTATACAGTGGTATATTACAACACGCTGTTTTTCTTCCTATTTGAAAGGTTCTTTTCAATTTCCTCTTCAACGCATTCCATTTCAAAAAAAAATTCAATCTCTTCTAATTCTTTCTCACTGCATGCTCTAAATTCACATTCATTCCACCCCTCCTCCATCGTTCTTAAACGGATTGCTAACGTGAAAATCACAATAAATCAAATTTGTTATAAATGTTCATCTTTCATTAATCATCCACTTTCTAAACTCCCCCCCTGGCCCCTCCCCTTCAAATCTCCCCCCTTGCCCCTCCCCTCCAAATCTCCCCCCTTGCCCCTCCCCTCCTAAACTCCCCCCTCACCCCTCCCCTTCAAAACTCCCCCCCCCCAACCCCTCCCCTTCAAATCTCCCCCCCTACCATCCCTCTCCAATTCTCCCCCCCTCCCTCCTCCTCCTCAAAGCTGCCTCCTCCCCACTTCGTCTCCCTTCTGTCTCATAACTCCACCTCCCCCAACCTTCTACTTTCCTCTGCCCCCCCTCAAACAACCCCTCACTGTGCCTCATCCCATCACCATCAAACCTTTCGTTCTCATCCTTCCCTTTCCTGTAACTCTTCTGAAATCTCTGACACACGATCAACAGCTCTCCCTCCCTCCCCCTCTCATCCTTCATCTGACCCTACCCCTCCCCTCCCCTGACCTGCACCCGATGCTCCCCTCTCTCCTCATTAATGCTATGGACCTCAAACATCTGGGGCCTTCGCTCAAACTTGACTGATCTCTCCATACAGGTTGCCTCTGACAATCCAGACTTGATCTGCTTAACAGAAACTTTCCTCCTTCAAGATGTCTCTGATTCCTTAATATCTCTTACTGGTTACTTCCTCCTCCGGTATGATAGACCTGAGTCTCGTCCTGGTGGTGGGGTTGCTATATTTATCAAAAACTCTCTTCCTTACTCTCCTTGCACTGCCCTCTCTCCACTCCACCCCCAGGAGTACCTCTGGCTACGGCTTCCTCTCCGCTCCCACCTTTTGTTCATATGTGTTCTGTACCATCCTCCAAACAGTGATGACTCCATCCATTTACAATTCGCTGTCTGACAACATGGACCAACTTCTATCAACTCATCCAAACTCTCTCTTCCTCATATGTGGCGACTTCAACTGTCATCATGCCAGTTGGCTGGGTGTGGGTTCCTCTCTCACCAGCCATGGCACCTCAGCAAAGGACTTCTGCGACTCATTGGGATTCACACAATCTGTCAATTTCCCGACCTGGATCTCAGTCGATGGAATATCTTCTCTTCTAGACTTAGTTATGACAAACTTCCCTGCAAATGTCTGCTGCTCTTCTCTGCTCCAATCGGTTCTTCTGATCATGTGCTTGTTAAAGTGGACATCTCTCTGGCCATTCGCAGAGAGCCTCCTCAACACCGACTAGTCCGGCATTTAACTCAGGCCGACTGGCACGGTCTGCAAGTAGCCATCAATCATCTGGGCGGGTTTCCCATCTCTACTGCCTCTGACATCAATTCTTCCTGGGAATTCTTCCAAAGGAAACTGCTCTTTCTCATGCACAGATTTATCCCATCTCGTCTTCAGTTGTCTTACCCTTCCTCCCGTCCATGGTACACTGAATCTTGTGGTGAGGCAGTTGCCCTGAAACAACTTGCCTTTGCCTCTTGGAAGGCAAATCCAACTGAAGGCAATCTCAGTTCCGTCTACCAAGCTCGGAACAAGTGTGTGTCTACCCTCAGTAGTGCCAGGAAGCACTATCTCCCCACACTCAAGAATGAACTCTCAAACCTGTCTCCTTCCTCCAAATCCTGGTGGCGTCTGGTCAAATCCGTTTATGATGTTTGTTTCCCCTCCATCCCCTCCCTTACGTCAAATGGCTACACAGTTGACACCGCACGTGACAAAGCCGAATGCCTCAACTCTGTGTTTGCCTCAAAATCTTGTGTCCCAAACCCATCTCTCTCTGTTCCCACCTTACCCAGTCGAACCCAACTGCTCCTGGTCTCTGTGTCCTTCTCTCCTGACAAAGTGGAGAAGTTTCTGTCAAACCTCGACTCTGATTCTGCAACTGGACCAGACGGTATCAGCCCACGGGTCCTAAAATCATGCTCTGCGGCTCTATCTCACCCTATCTCTGTTCTTTTCACCCTCTCTTTTGCTCAAGGTCATCTGCCAGCATCTTCGAAATCAGCAAACATTACCGCTTTACACAAAAGAGGTGCAAAAACAGATCCTTGTAACTACAGACCAATCAGCCTGCTCCCAATTATCAGCAAGTCATCAATGCTTCGGATATCAAAACCTTCCTCTTCTCCAATGGCTTGATCTCCGATCATCAATTTGGATTCAGACGAGGTCATTCTACTCTGGACATGTTGCTTCTGCTGTCTCAACAATGGATGGAGGTCCTCAATGCCAAACCAGAAATCAGAGCTGTCTCCCTTGAGATATCACGTGCCTTCGATACGGTCTGACACCCAGCTCTGCTCACCAAACTCTCCTCCTATGGTATCCGTGGAAATCTTCATGCATGACTTGTGGACTTCCTCTCTGGTCGTAGTCAATGTGTGGCCCTGAATGGATTTCTCTCATCCCCCCTTCCTGTTCTGGCTGGAGTTCCCCAAGGTAGTGTTCTGGGCCCTGTGCTTTTTCTGGTCTTCATCAATGATCTCTCAGACTCTCTGGAAAATCCTCTCTATCTCTTTGCTGATGACTCCACTCTCTGCCACTCCATTCCTCATCCCTCAGGTCGGCAGTCTGCAGCCTCCTCACTCTCTGCAGACATGGACAAAATCACAGACTGGTCAAACAAGTGGAACATGTCTTTCAATCCTGACAAATGTCACACTCTTACTAACTCTCTCCGAAAAGAGCGACTGGAAAACCCTCCCATCTACTTTCTCAACAATCCTCTCCAAGAAGTTCTGTCGCTCAAGCTTTTGGGTCTCACTATCTGCCATGATCTTTCTTGGGAAAACCACATTTCCAAGCTGGCCTCCAAAGCCAGTCGCCGACTGGGCATCCTCCATACTGCGAAGTCCTTCCTTGGCACACCTGAGCTCCTCACCACATACAAGGCTTTCATCCGCAGTTCAATGGAATACTGTTCCCCCCTCTGGGTCGATGTTCCTGTCTCACACCTAGCTCGGCTTCACGCTGTTGAAACCAAAGCTTTCAGAATCATTGGAATCTCCTGCGATGAAGCTATCTCCGAGGGCCTTTCACTCACTCACAGCAGGCAGGTTGGTGGTCTTTCTGTCTTCTACCGACTCCTCTCCGGCCTTGCTCCCCCAGCTCTCTCTGTGCTCTGTCCTCCAAATATGCCTATAGGTCGCACAAGATCTGCCAGCAACCCTCTTATGGTTAAACTGCCAAAATCTAGGCTCTCTGCTCACCTTCACTCTTTCATTCCCCTTTTCTCCCGCCTCTGGAACAAACTCCCCCACTCCCTTCAATCCCACTCCTCCCTCCAGGTCTTTAAAACAGCTGTCCACCACCATCTCTTATCTTCCCCCATCCAAAACCTTGATCTTTTCCACCCCCGCTAATTCACCCCAGATACACTTTTTTGAAATTCCAACTTCTTTCCTGGAAGTCCTTGCAGTGTCCATATGTTGTATACCTCTCCCACCTCCTCCCAAGCCCTCTCCCTCCCACATTTCTCTCGATGTCCCTGCTCTCAAATGTTGTGTTTGTGTCCTTCCCCCTCTCGCCCAATCTTGTCCACCGCTCCCCTTATTTTGTGTATAATGTGCCGGTTTGACTTTTTGTGCGATTCATGTTAGCTCTTTCACGAGCCTCGATGTTGTATGCAAAAAAAAAGAAAAAGAAAAAAGGATTTTGAGCCAATAGATGTGACGGCCTCGGCAAGATCGATGGAGACAGCGATCTGTTGGCTTATGCACCGCCCAAATAGCCATGTGGAATTCTCTCATGTAGAGATTAAACTCACGTCGTTTGAACTTTGGCAGAGGTCATTATTTACTTTTGATGATGTTTACATACGAATCAAAAAGAGGAGAATTGGTTTTGGGTCGTCCTTTCCGCATATCTCATGGGATTGTGAGTTGGAGAGACGGCCGTGATGGTGGGGAGGGGGTTGGCAATCTCTCAAGCAGGGAATCAACCCATGTCCTTATAAAAGGTCGTTGTCCGAGGTCACCGAGTCCAATCGGTGCAGCCGTTTGTGCAGCACCCGGGAAAATAACGTTACGCGGGAGTCCAAACCTGAAAATGCTGGAGGCCAAAGCTGAAATTGGAAAAATAATATACCCTATTTTATTCCAGGAGATCCCAGTATTACCCACCCAAAATATCGTTGCGATCGGTTCAGCCGTTTTTGCGGTACCTTTGAACGGGTGGACAGACAGACAGACAGACGGACGGACATTTGGTGAATTATAGTAAGATGTTATTACAATACCAAAGGTACCACGCATTGTCGGGCAACACAGAGTTGCTTCGTTACGGGAATATGAAGAGAGGGGTGAAGAAAGAGACGGGGAAGCAGGGGGGAGGGGGGGGGGGGGGAAGAAAGGAGGGGTGGGAGGAAGGGGGGATTAAGGGAGAGGGCTGGGGAGGGAGGTTAAAGAGCAGGAGGGGAAAAGGAGGGGTAGAGAAGGGAGGGGTGGGGGGGAGAAAGGGGAGGGAGGGAAGGGGGCAGTGTGATGAGGAAAAAAGAGCAAAACGGGGGGGAAGAATGGGGGGGGGGGCGGGGTGTCACCAAAGAGAATGATATGTTATGTTTAATGACCATGCACACACGCATGTGCACACACACACAAACACACACACACACACACACACACACACACACACACACACACACACACACACACACACACACACACACACACACACACACACACACACACTCCCATATGAGTGTTTGTGTGTTGTGACCGAGGGAATGCCAAAGGTTTACCTTGAAACAGGCCTTTGTTCGTCGATCGATGTACTTTCTACTTTTTAAAGGAAGGTGATAAATTAAATAGACTATAGCAGTAGGAGGGCTATGTTATGCTAATTCAATCTTTAATTTGATCTATTTTGCCTTCCTAACCCTGGAGATTTCCCCAACAGAGTACACTGGCGTTACTGCAGAAGCCTTGGTGAATTATTTTCATTACACTCAATAAAGTTCCTCTGTGGGCACATTCCTTAATCTTTTCTTCACTCAATACAATTGTTGGAACAGTAGAAAAGGGTAAGTTTAATGATTTGGCAACATTAATGAGGAGGAAGGACAGCCCTGCTTAAAGTTTAGTAAAAGATATACACTTTTTTATAAGAATCGCTAGTCTTCAATTTTTCAGATAGAACTCCAGATTTCGATACTTATTTGATGTGTGTGATAATATCCTCAAATCTGAATCCAGATTTAAATTACCGTCGGACACCGCTATGTGAAGTTCCGTTGCTCGCGAAGCCTCGTATTCGCGGTTCATAAAATGCGACATGTTTCTCGATTCATGGAAAAATGTCCCGTGAATTTGCAGTTTTTTCTTTTCGCAAAATGGCGCCTCCCCCCCCCCCCCCCCCCCCCCCCCCCCACCACTGTTCATGGCCATGTTCCGCAAATTCGTGGTTTTTCAGGGGTGCCAAAAGAAATTCACGAGCCACGAGCTTGACACATTTATAATACACACCTTTTACCAGCCATGCATAAAGCAGCTAGACATACGCAAAAAGCTTCTTCTACGAACCCTGAGCATGACCTGCTTATATAGCACAGTACAGTACCGTACATTCCCTGCTGTGTGCTTTGCGTTTTCATGGCTTTCGCGGGCTCACATTTTAGCCACACTGTCGGGCGAGCTCGCGGGATATAGTCCTCGATCCTTTTTAAAGGATAAATTTACGGTAAAGCATCATCAGAGATGTTACACAATGAAAACGCTTCGGGTGATGTTCCATCAGCGACTAAAACAAGTCATCCTCCACGAGTTATAGAATGCAAATGCTTCATTAAATCTATTATTGAAATTGGCAGATACGCTCGATATGGCATCATCGGATAACATCACCCACAAACAATGGGCTCCCGCAGATACCCACAATGCTCGCAATGCTACATAATATACAGATTGTGTCCTCGATCTCGATCATTGTTCTCGTCCCGTTGCTTCAACCTGTGGTTTTGACTCGCCATGCTCATCGTTCAATAATGGCTCCCAAGAGCAAGACCAGTGACGGAGATGCGTCGACTACCAAGAGGCAGCAGAACGTGATGTGCCTTAGCCAGAAAGTGCAGCTGCTCGACCGGCTTTCGTGAGGAGAGCATGTGGCCTCTGTTGGCAGGCATTATGGCATCAACGAATCCACCGTTCGCTACATATGGAAGAAGGAGAAGGCCATTCGTGAGAAAGCTTCAGCGAGCACTGTATCGAGAACGAAGGTAGTCACCCATATCCGGAATGTCCACATGTAAAGGATGTAGAAGACTCTCAGAATATGGATCGAGGACAACAAGCAGACGAGGGACTTCATGCTGTAAACCATGATGCTGAACCGTTCCCGAAACCCACTCATCGAGGATGACCTGAACGCCATTCCAAAGGTTTCTGAGGAGGAGGAGGCGGAGGAGGACAGTAATGAGGAAGAGGTGCTTCAGTCCAACCTCACAGTCCAGTTCCTGGGCGAGTTGCTGCAGGACATGCGAGCGATTGTCTACAGTGTGCAAGACACTGACCCAGTCGTGGAGAGGTACCTCAAGTTCAAGAGGACCTTGGATGATGTGCTGCTCCCAGACAAAGATTTGCATCGAAATGTTGGGCAATGTGTCAGGCAGCTCCCCATCAACCATTTCTTCAGCTCTGCTCCCTCCACCTCAAGATCACCAGCATTCTCACCAGCGTCCTCACCAGCATCCTCACCTTCTCCAATCTCTCCTGGCTCTCCCTTAGCGCACGATTTTGCTGCACCATCATTTGGGTCGCCCTTAAAGTTCGAGGCATTCTTGGGATTTAAATTCATCATCATCACCATCACCATCATCATCATCATTTGAAAGTTGCGTGTTTGTAAAATAAAAATTTGAAACGGTACATGATGGTGTTGTGTTTTTTTTACTTTCACGGTATGGTATGGTTGAGCACTTTTAATAAACTGTAGGCGCATTCCTTCAATAAATTGGAAATGGTACCTGGTGTTGTTGTTTTTTTGGTTTTTTTTGTAACCATATTTGCGAAACTGCAAAAATGTGCATTTGCGGTCGAAAACATTTTAAAGTTTAAAAAGTTTCCTCTATGAATCATGAACCGCCGGGAACCTATAACGTATCCCCCTTTCCCCCATTGAAACAATGCCGCAGCATACATTCACGGGATTTTCATCGACCTTTGTGGGTTTTGTCTGGCCATTTCCGGGACTTTCATTGACCTTCGCGGATTATCGTCGACATTCTCAGGATTTGCGTCACCATTTGCGGATTTTGCCTCGCCGTTCACAGTTTGTTCCTCTCTATTTGCGGATTTTCACGACTCGGGAACCTATCCCCCCTTTTTCCATTGAAACAATGCCCCGCTATTCACAGGTTTCGCTATTCACGGATTTTCTAGGAACGTATCCCCCACAAAAAGCGGGATCCAACTATATATAGTTTAACTAGTCCTTGAGAGTAGGTCGTGTTTCCAAACCAAGGCACATTTGAATACGCCAAAACAAAATGGCGGTGTAAGAACACAGCTATGTGACAGAGGGCTGACCAAGATGGCGCACCTGATTGGTCAATAAGTCGACATTGCATTTCAACAAATAAATTTGTTTCCTTGCAAGGGACTTTTACACAGGAAGAGGGCATTAGGTCCATCAAACCTGTGCATTGGTTGCTCACCTGTGGCTGTTTGTCTGTGCTCTATCCTTTATAAATGCCGAGCATTAAACCGATCGATCAATATTAAATTGATCGATCAAACTCGATCAATAAATTCACAAACTAATATACTGTTATTCCAGAAATGCCTAAATGAATGCATTTATCCTGACTGCTGTACTATCCAAATACATAATGAGAGAAAAAGGCAGACATGGCCTCACTAGTCACTTGGTACTGTACCTTCTGTCATCTCGAGACTAAACCAGTTTGGAAGGGAAGTAAAAATGCACCAAGATATGCAAAAACAAACAACCAGTTGGTGTAGCGATGAAGGGGAAGCTGTAATGGTGCGTTCAAGGAATCACACCTTTATGAACCAATGATGGAAGCTTACCTCCAAGAGGATTCCCTGTTCTGATAGTGGGAGAAGTGCATAATCCTGAGTGAGAAAAGGAAAAAACAACAATAACAAGGTCAGTAAAGATAGGCAGGTTTATATGTACTCAAATCTGGAATTTTCATTAAACGGACGGACATTTGGTGAATTATAGGAAGATTACCAAATTATTGAGATTCATCATACTTCTCCTGCATTGGACTTAACATTGTGTAGAAACACAAATATAAATTACTGACAAATTGACAAATGGGCCTCGTGTTGGCTTAATGGTTCAGGTGGCTGGCTTGAGATCTCTTGGTCCTGAGTTCAAGCTCCTCTCATGCACTTGAATTAACACCAGGTGGGTCGACTCAGCCTGTAATCCTTGTGATGTCAGCAAATTGAGTACCAGCTTATTAGATTGAATGAGCCATTAGAGTATCCTGCGTCGGAGTGGCGACCCGTCCAACATTGTGCCCAATAGCCAAGGAAACTGCTTCGGCAGCCCTATGCATCATCACAATGCAAAAAGGAATGGTCATCATCATCAATTGACAAATGAAAATTCTACTCAAAAGCCAAATGCCCATTGAGAGGATGCGGAGAAACATTCAACATTCGATGCCTTTGCATTCTTGAGATATACAACAGAGTATTCTGAGATCTTCCGAAAGGGTGACTTCAAACAGCAGAAAGGAGGCGGCAGAAGACAGACAGACCACCGACATTTTGTAGCTCTTTGTTCAATTGGCGAATAAGGAAATAACTCAACGTTTCACACAAGATGTTCTTGTGAGCAAAATTTACGAGGCTTCATCTTTGAAGACTTCACATTTCGGAGATATCGTCACACAAGATACTTTGAGCATTCCTTCTGTGCAGTTCTTTTTTCTTCTGTTGAACATTCCTTCATGTTTGAAGGAATAACTTTTTGTTTGTAAGATGCAAAATGTGCAAAACCTTCAGCTTCATACAACTTTGAGTTATTGACCAGAAACCTGAAGGAATAAATGAGCAAACCAACTCAACCGACCAAACTTATGAGATTGCCTTTTGGAGAACACCAAAAACCAAAGGAATAAAGAAGAAGAATGAGAGAGCGGATATAAGATAAATAGCAGAGTCTTATGGTCCAGTAGAGTCCAAAAATATTGTCTTGTTTGTACCCATTTCGAATCAACAGCAGAAGTCTCACCTGAATGGGAATTTTATTTCCCTTCTTGCGATTGCGCCGATATGTAGGTTTGAATAAGCTGTGGGATAAAACGACACGGAATAATTAGAAAGTGTCAGTGTCCTCTGTATATCTGACAAACTAAAAACAACAGTGGAATCTCAACATTGATCATATAAAGATTAATAAATGTTTACATAAATACATTACTGCACATATATACAGATATGGATAGATAGATAATGTCCATAGTTTGATGGGTTCTCTTTGTTTGTGTGTGTTCTATGCACGGCCACATCTTTTGAGTTACAAACTCAAAACTCGGGGTACAAATACAACTTTGTGGAGAGTAACATTGGCTATGTCGCCGCAGCCTCATGCGACGGTGTGTGGAGGCAGCGGGGGGCATACATTCTCGACGTGATTGTGTACTATGTATCACCACCTGCTGGTGGCGGCAGAGGGTATTACAATTCTCTTTTTTTACCTGGGCAACGCTGAGGTTAATTCTTCGCACGGGTAAATTTGTCCTCCCTCCCTTTAAATTTGTCCAAAACAGAGGAGCCTTTCAAAGCTCCCCCCAAAATATATATGCGGGAGGGTCATGACAGAGGCCGTGGGAGGGTCATGAGAGAGGTGGTGGGAGGGTCATGAAGGAGGGGATGGGAGGTTCATGAAGGAGGGGATGGGAGGGTCATGAAGGAGGTGATGGGAGGGTCATGAAGGAGGTGATGGGAGGGTCATGAAGGAGGTGATGGGAGGGTCATGAAGGAGGTGATGGGAGGGTCATGAAGGAGGTGATGGGAGGGTCATGAAGGAGGTGATGGGATGGTCATGAAGGAGGTGATGGGAGGGTCATGAGAGAGGTGGTGGGAGGGTCATGAGAGAGGTGGTGGGAGGGTCATGAAGGAGGTGATGGGAGGGTCATGAGAGAGGTGGTGGGGGGGTCATGAAGGAGGTGATGGGAGGGTCATGAGAAAGGTGGTGGGAGGGTCATGAGAGAGGTGGTGGGAGGGTCATGAGAGAGGTGGTGGGAGGATAGTGAGAGGTGGTGGGAGGATAATGAGAGAGGTGGTGGGATGTTCATGAGAGAGGTGGTGGGGGGGTCATGAGAGAGGTGGTGGAATGTTCATGAGAGAGGTGGTGGGAGGGTAGTGAGAGGTGGTGGGAGGGTAGTGAGAGGTGGTGGGAGGGTCATGTGAGAGGTGGTGGGAGGGTCATGTGAGAGGTGGTGGGAGGATAATGAGAGGTGGTGGGAGGATAATGAGAGAGGTGATGGGATGTTCATGGGAGAGGTGGTGGGAGGGTCATGAGAGAGGTGGTGGGAGGGTCATGAGAGAGGTGGTGGGATGTTCATGAGAGAGGTGGTGGGAGGATAATGAGAGGTGGTGGGATGTTCATGTGAGAAGTGGTGGGAGGGTCATGAGAGAGGTGGTGGGAGGGTAGTGAGAGGTGGTGGGAGGGTAATGAGATGTGGTGGGATGTTCATGAGAGAGGTGGTGGGAGGGTAGTGAGAGGTGGTGGGAGGGTCATGGGAGAGGTGGTGGGAGGATAATGAGAGAGGTGGTGGGAGGATAATGAGAGAGGTGATGGGATGTTCATGGAAGAGGTGGTGGGAGGGTCATGAGAGAGGCCGTGGCAGGGTCATGAAGGAGGTGATGGGAGGGTCATGAAGGAGGTGATGGGAGGGTCATGTGAGAGGTGGTGGGAGGGTCATGGGAGAGGTGATGGGAGGGTCATGAGAGAGGTGATGGGAGGGTCATGAGAGGTGGTGGTGGAATGTTCATGAGAGAGGTGGTGGGAGGGTAGTGAGAGGTGGTGGGAGGGTCATGGGAGAGGTGGTGGGAGGGTAATGAGAGAGGTGATGGGATGTTCATGGGAGAGGTGGTGGGAGGGTCATGAGAGAGGTGGTGGGAGGATAATGAGAGGTGGTGGGATGTTCATGAGAGAGGTGGTGGGAAGGTCATGAGAGAGGTTGTGGGAGGGTAGTGAGAGGTGGTGGGAGGGTAATGAGATGTGGTGGGATGTTCATGAGAGAGGTGGAGGGAGGGTAATGAGAGGTGGTGGGAGGGTCATGAGAGAGGAGGTGGGAGGGTCATGTAGGAGGTGATGGGAGGGTCATGAGAGAGGCCATGGGAATGTCATGAAGGAGGTGATGGGAGGGTCATGAGACAGGCCGTGGCAGGGTCATGGAGGAGGTGATGGGAGGGTCATGGGGAGGCGATGGGAGTGTCATGAGAGAGGCCGTGGGAGTGTCATTAGAGAGGTGATGGGAGGGTCATGAGAGAGGTGATGGGAGGGTCATGAAGGAGGTGATGGGAGGGTCATGAGAGAGGCCGTGGGAGGGTCATGAGAGAGGCCGTGGGAGGGTCATGAGAGAGGCCGTGGGAGGGTCATGAGAGAGGCCGTGGGAGGGTCATGAGAGAGGCCGTGGGAGGGTCATGAGAGAGGCCGTGGGAGGGTCATGAGAGAGGCCGTGGGAGGGTCATGAGAGAGGCCGTGGGAGGGTCATGAGAGAGGCCGTGGGAGGGTCATGAGAGAGGCCGTGGGAGGGTCATGAGAGAGGCCGTGGGAGGGTCATGAGAGAGGCCGTGGGAGGGTCATGAGAGAGGCCGTGGGAGGGTCATGAGAGAGGCCGTGGGAGGGTGATGAGAGAGGCCGTGGGAGGGTGATGAGAGAGGCCGTGGGAGGGTGATGAGAGAGGCCGTGGGAGGGTGATGAGAGAGACCGTGGGAGGGTGATGAGAGAGGCCGTGGGAGGGTGATGAGAGAGGCCGTGGGAGGGTGATGAGAGAGGCCGTGGGAGGGTGATGAGAGAGGCCGTGGGAGGGTCATGAGAGAGGCCGTGGGAGGGTCATGAGAGAGGCCGTGGGAGGGTCATGAGAGAGGCCGTGGGAGGGTCATGAGAGAGGCCGTGGGAGGGTCATGAGAGAGGCCGTGGGAGGGTCATGAGAGAGGCCGTGGGAGGGTCATGAGAGAGGCCGTGGGAGTGGAAGAGAGAGGCCGTGGGAGGGTCATGAGAGAGGCCGTGGGAGGGTCATGAGAGAGGCCGTGGGAGGGTCATGAGAGAGGCCGTGGGAGGGTCATGAGAGAGGCCGTGGGAGGGTCATGAGAGAGGCCGTGGGAGGGTCATGAGAGAGGCCGTGGGAGGGTCATGAGAGAGGCCGTGGGAGGGTCATGAGAGAGGCCGTGGGAGGGTCATGAGAGAGGCCGTGGGAGGGTCATGAGAGAGGCCGTGGGAGGGTCATGAGAGAGGCCGTGGGAGGGTCATGAGAGAGGCCGTGGGAGGGTCATGAGAGAGGCCGTGGGAGGGTCATGAGAGAGGCCGTGGGAGGGTCATGAGAGAGGCCGTGGGAGGGTCATGAGAGAGGCCGTGGGAGGGTCATGAGAGAGGCCGTGGGAGGGTCATGAGAGAGGCCGTGGGAGGGTCATGAGAGAGGCCGTGGGAGGGTCATGGAGGAGGTGATGGTAGGGTCATGAAGGAGGTGATGGGAGGGTCATGAGATAGGCCATGGGAGGGTCATGAGATAGGCCATGGGAGGATCATGAGAGAGGCCATGGGAGGGTCATGGAGGAGGTGATGGGAGGGTCATGAAGGAGGTGATGGGAGGGTCATGAGAGAGGCCGTGGGAGGGTCATGAAGGAGGTGATGGGAGGGTCATGAAGGAGGTGATGGGAGGGTCATGAATGAGGTGATGGGAGGGTCATGAGAAAGGCCATGGGAGGGTCATGAAGGAGGTGATGGGAGGGTCATGAGAGAGGTGGTGGGAGGATCATGAGAGAGGTGGTGGGAGGGTCATGAGAGAGGTGGTGGGAGGGTCATGAGAGAGGTGGTGGGAGGGTCATGAGAGAGGTGGTGGGAGAGTCATGAGAGAGGTGGTGGGAGGGTCATGAGAGAGGTGGTGGGAGGGTCATGAGAGAGGTGGTGGGAGGGTCATGAGAGAGGTGGTGGGATGGTCATGAGAGAGGTGGTGGGAGGGTAGTGAGACGTGGTGGGAGGATAATGAGAGAGGTGGTGGGATGTTCATGAGAGAGGTGGTGGGATGTTCATGAGAGAGGTGGTGGGATGTTCATGAGAGAGGTGGTGGGATGTTCATGAGAGAGGTGGTGGGATGGTCATGAGAGAGGTGGTGGGATGGTCATGAGAGAGGTGGTGGGATGGTCATGAGAGAGGTGGTGGGATGGTCATGAGAGAGGTGGTGGGAGGGTCATGAGAGAGGTGGTGGGAGGGTCATGAGAGAGGTGGTGGGAGGGTCATGAGAGAGGTGGTGGGATGTTCATGAGAGAGGTGGTGGGATGTTCATGAGAGAGGTGGTGGGAGGGTAGTGAGAGGTGGTGGGAGGGTCATGAGAGAGATGGTGGGAGGATAATGACAGACGTGGTGGGAGGATAATGAGAGAGGTGGTGGGATGTTCATGAGAGAGGTGGTGGGAGGGTCATGAGAGAGGTGGTGGGAGGATAATGAGAGAGGTGGTGGGAGGATAATGAGAGAGGTGGTGGGAGGATAATGAGAGAGGTGATGGGATGTTCATGAGAGAGGTGGTGGGAGGGTCATGAGAGAGGTGGTGGGAGGGTCATGAGAGAGGTGGTGGGATGTTCATGAGAGAGGTGGTGGGATGTTCATGAGAGAGGTGGTGGGATGTTCATGAGAGAGGTGGTGGGATGTTCATGAGAGAGGTGGTGGGATGTTCATGAGAGAGGTGGTGGGATGTTCATGAGAGAGGTGGTGGGAAGGTCATGAGAGGTGGTGGGAGGGTCATGAGAGAGGTGGTGGGAGGGTCATGAGAGAGGTGGTGGGATGTTCATGAGAGAGGTGGTGGGAGGATAATGAGAGAGGTGGTGGGAGGATAATGAGAGAGGTGGTGGGAGGATAATGAGAGAGGTGGTGGGAGGATAATGAGAGAGGTGGTGGGATGTTCATGAGAGAGGTGGTGGGAAGGTCATGAGAGGGGTGGTGGGAGGGTAGTGAGGTGGTGGGAGGGTAATGAGACGTGGTGGGATGTTCATGAGAAGTGGTGGGAGGGTCATGGAGGGGGTGATGGGAGGGCCATGGAGGAGGTGATGGGAGAGTCATGAAGGAGGTGATGGGAGAGTCATGAAGGAGGTGATGGGAGGGTCATGAGAGAGGCCGTGGGAGGGTCATGGAGAGGCCATGGGAGGGTCATGAGAGAGGCGGTGGGAGGATCATGAGAGAAGTGATGGAAAGGGCTATGAGAGGTGCTGTGCAGACAGAAAAACCTTTTATGGCTGACCCCACAAGAAAGTGGCATTAAATGGTGCCATTGAAGTAGTATAATAGTAGTAATAGTCGCAGTAATAGTAGTAATAGCAGTAGTAATAATCGTAATAGTAGTAGCAGTAGTAGTAGTCATAGTAGTAGTCGTAGTAGTAATAGTAGTAGCAGTTGTAGTAATAATAGTAGTAACAGTAGTCGTTGTAGCAGTAGTGCTTTTGTTGGAAAGGTTACAGAGATTTGCGTTCAGAGCTCATGCAAGCTCAGGCAAACATATGTTCCCAGTTTAATGTCGCTCAATTCCTCATCTCTGCAAGTCCATGGTTTGAACTACAGTAGACAAGGTAGAGCATTTTGAAGTGAAAGCACTACCAAGACAGATAAGGGGAAGGTAAAAGAACGCCAAAGAACACCAAAAAAAGAACGCCAAAGAACACCAAAAAGAATGCCAAATAACACATTTATACAAATAAGAGCAAAGTATCTTGTGGGGAGACAGTACAAAGTGCATCATTTATAGTCCAGGTTTCCTTAAACTTTTGAACAGTGTTACTATATTCTGCCGCCTTGTGCTCCGAAATAATGCGTGAGCGTATTAAGCCCTTCAGACATACAGAACTGTGTTCCACCACATCTCTCTCAATTTTTGCCTTCCTGGTTTTATATATTGCCATTTTTGCACAGGCTAAAATAAAGTTAACAAGGAGATGTCGTGACTTGCTTAGTTTATTTACCGGGTGCCCGATGATAAAAAGTGTTGGAGAGAAGTGAAGCCAGAAGCGCAAGAGAAGATTTTTCATCAGTAAGAACACTGGTTCAAGACGGTGGCATTGAAGGTATATGTGAAATATAGTTTCCCTTTCACCACAAAAGCAGCAATCCTCTGAGAAGTTAGTGAAGTGCCGCATCATAGATCCAGAGCTCAGTGCACCATGTAGCAACCTCCAACTTAAGTCTGCCATCATTCTTGGCGTTGGGTAGAGATAGAGTGAATCCCAACGTGGATGAACAGTCGAAGGAAGTGGAAGAATCTCACGCCAGGGAGTATCCAGTCGGGTTGCAAGAGCTATATAATGGAGCGAGTGGATCACGAGCAGGTATATATTTTTCCTTGATAGCCCACAGAACGACATTTCCACTGTGCCAGGGGTCTTACTCATATTGTTTGCAGGTATTGGCTGAGAGAGCTCGCAACATCGTGGTCGGATTTTAAAATCCATGGAGTTACCGATGGACATCTGTCCAGATCCATCACCCTCTTTGGGATTCTCTAGATATTCCAGACAATCAGGAGGCAAGGAGCTTTTGACCTCTTCAAGTATCCTGCAGGGGATCCTGATTGTCCTCAGGCCCATTTTCGCTGTGAGTTCCTTGGGTAAAAGCGTTCTCTTACCATCGTTCAGAAGGTCTCCCACTGTGGATATGCTACCAGCTAAGAGGCTCCTTCTTACTGAAAAGGAATCCAGAGTTGGGCCCTGTAGAAGAGGGTTGAGAATGAGCGGTTCTTCTAACAGGTCCTTGCCTGGATAAGGAACTGTTCTTTGTACGTCGACTACATTCCAAGCCTTCAGCATTTCTTGATAAAAAAGAGGCAATGTAGCACTAGACAGGCTCCGAGATGTAATGATGAAAAGATTCCTTTTGTACCCAAGATTGAGCACTTTGCTGAAGAAGTATGATGCCAGTGAGCACCATTGTGGTGCAGGGTTCACATGTAGGTAACGTTGTATGGTCTTCAGCCTGGATGCATGGTAGTGGCTTTGAAGGCAGGGAAAAGACTGTCCACCTTCTGAAAAAGGCAAGCTCAGAATGCCCAGGGAAACCCAGTGTTTACCATTCCAAAAGTAGTCCAGTAGCTTCCTCTGCATCTTAACCAGAAACTCCTCTGGAGTGCTTATGCAAGAGAGCCTGAATACTAACTTCGGAATTATAAACTGTTTAATAAGGAGTGTTTTTCCCCTCAGAGACAGGACTTTTAGTCGTCCACTCCAGTCTCTCAACTTTGCTTCGATCTTGTCCCCTAAAGTGTTCCAGTTAATGAGTGGTGAGGACCCATGGGAAGTGGATAAGTGCACCCCCAAATATTTGAGCTCATTGCGACTCCAGGTCAATTTCTGAAAAGGTGTTGGTAACTCCTTTACCTGCATTTATCCAATTAGAAGCCCAGAGCTTTTCCTCCAATTGATTGTAGCAGACGATGCTGCTGAATAGACCTGCTGACAATCATAAACTACTTGCATATCCCTTGCATTACTGGCAAACACGAGAACGTCATCTGCATATGCAGAAAGTTTGAGGTTGACCCTGTTGTGTGGCACCACAATGCCAGTTAGCCTTCTTCTCATTAAACAAAGGAAGGGTTCAATACATAGGGTATATAATTGGCCGGACAGGGGACATCCTTGTCTTATTCCTCTCTCAAATGGAAAGGGCACGAGCAAGAAACCGTTGACTTTAACTAGGCATTCTGCCGACATGTACAACATCTGAATCATGCCTACAAATCTCCTCCCCAACCCAAAAGTTAGCAAGGTTTCAAAGAGATACTCATGGTTCATCTGGTCAAAGGCTTTCTCCTGATCCAAGGAAAGAAATCCGACTTGAGTCCGAGTCATGTCCGCATACTGTATCAGGTCTCTGACAAGGGATATGTTGTCATGTATTGTCCTGCCTGGAATGGCATAAGATTGGTCTGGGCTGACTAATTTTGTCAGGACTGGTCTGAGACGGAGTGACAACATTTTAGCCATGACCTTATAATCCACACACAGCAGAGACACAGGGTGGTAATTCTTCACTTTTCTCAAGTCACCCTCCTTGGGAATCAAGACCAGAATCGCTCGACGCCAAGAAAGGGGCATTATACCTGTATCACATGCTTCCTGAGCTACGCTTAGGTAATCAGGTCCAACCAAGTCTCATACTTTTGTATAGAATTCACATAATAAGCCATCCATGCCAGGGGATTTATCTCTTGATCGGCTGTGCAGGGCGGTTTTCAATTCTTCCAGAGATAATGGAGTCTCCAGCTGCTCCCGGTCTTCTACAGAGGCTTCAGAAAGACTACTCCACAAAGTTCCACCTGCACCTGCATCTGTGCTCTTACCCAAATATAGCTGAGCGTAAGAGGGCTCCAATTCGTTTTTGAACACTCTCCGAGCCATTGAGCAAGAGACCATCTTCAGCTAAGACACTCGATATAGTTCTGAATTGACCTTTGCGTTTTTCCACCCCTTTGAGATAATTCAGGACATATTCATCCTCAGAAATAAACTGCAAACGAGAGCGCACATATGCCCCTCGTGCCTTCACACTACTACATGCTTTAAGGGTGCTCTTCTTTTCTTTGTATGCCTGCAGTTTCAATCATGCCTTGCCTACATCCCACCAGAGTCCAAGTGAACAAAAATCTCCTTTTTTATTCCTCCAGGCTTGCCAAAAATTCAAAAAGATTGACAAAAAAAAGCTTCATCCTGACTTAAAGCACTGTTCAGGTGCCACAAGCCAGGACCTCGCCTTGTTTCAGCCAGGGAAAACTTGATCCAGGCCAAGTTGTGATCTGTGAAATGGGCAACTTTTATGCCGGAGTCACTGACACTCTTACACCAACGGTGAGACACGTAAATTCTATCGAGCCGGGATTGTGATATATGACCACCTCTGATACTCGTATACGTGAATGTTCTGTCTGTGGGGTGTTGTGTGTGCCAAGTATCTCTCAAGTTTAACAGTGTTATGGTTTGTTGTAATATTCTAACAGAGGGATTATGCGGCTCCTGACCTATTCGATCAAGGGAGGGGTCTAGAGTGCAATTAAAGTCTCCTCCAAGAATTACACACTCTTCACCAGGCAAGGTGAGCATGAATCTCTGCAACCGGTTGAAGAAAATCCCCCTTGCAACTCCTGCACAAGGTGCATAAATGTTGTCGAAATTGACAACAAATTCTTCAAACTTTGCTTTTATATGTAGCAACCGCCCCAAACTGGCTTCGTTTATGACAAGTATTTCAGGTTTCCTCTTTGGTGAAAATAGGGTAACCACTCCACAAGATGTGTCCGTTAGGTGACTGAAAAAGGCCAAACCTTCCCATTGGTTTTCCCATCGGGATGCAGCCTCTGGGATCGTGTGGGTTTCCTGCAGAAAGGTTACTTCAAGTTTTTCCTTCACAAAGAATGACAATACCTGGTGCACACGGAATGCATCCTTACAGCCATTGACATTCAATGATCCTATTCGTACGTTTGATGTCATTATTGTATTGAGAGTTTTGTTCCTGTGAAAGTCACCATCTTAAACCAATTTATATTCAGGCCCGTAACTCAACAGCTTTGCTAGAAACTTCCTGACTCGGGTTTGATCGGCTGAGCCTGAAGTCCTTGTTTTATATCCCACTCTCCTTAGTACATACAAGGAATGCACTAGCAAGTCATAATCTTTCCACCGTTTCAGTGCATTTTCCACTTTCTTCCTGCTATGCAAGCTTTGTTCCAGGAACTCGAGTATTTCCTGGCTGGGAATGCAGGAATGGTGTCCTGCAGGTAGGTCTGGCTCTAAACCAGTCAGTGGCCCTTGATAGTCTTCCCCATCACCAATACTTTCTTCATCATCGCTGTCTGGAGGTTCAAGATCCTTCTCCTTTGGTGTACTTATACAATGTGTCAAGTCTTCTGCCATGTCGTTTAAGGCTGACTTGGCATAGTCTTCTGGCGCAGAGGAACGCTCCTTTGGCGCTGATGCGGTGGTCGTTGCTTCACCTCCAGGTAAAACTGTGGGAATGGGTGCCTCTTCCTCAGTTGGTAGAGGAGATCCATCCTTTTGGGGTGGTAAAATAGAGATGTGCTCAACTATTCCCCTTTCTGCACCAACAGTGAGTGAAGTGACATCACCCGAGATGTCGGTCAGTGCCAGCAACTTCTTTGATGCTTGTGTGTCTGGTTCCGTCTGTCTGTCTGTCTGTCTGTCCCACCGATGAATGCTACTTCAGCATCTTTTGAAACTTCGGTGTTAATCCCTCGGTTCAGAACTGCTTTTGTCGATGTTTCAATCCCTGGTTGATGTTTCAATCCCAACTCTCATTTCACCCCGTGCTTCCTTGTTAACGCCTTAAATGGGTGGGCAGGGCGGTTCACACCTGCACCAGAGGTAGTAGCGGCCATTCTTACCCATGCACCATCCAGAGGCATGATTACTATTCACGGTATATTTCCCGTCAAATAAAGATGAAAAAAAAAGATAACAATTAGCTCGTTCGCGAGCTTTTGCTTGTTTTAGCACTACCGTACCGGTATGCTAATGATTAACTCAAAAGGATAGCCTAATCAAACGGGCGTTGAGCAAATAACTTATCGGCTCAATTGCAAATGCAAATATGCAAATGCAAATACCAAACTATGCAAATTTAGCACAGAAAGTCAAGGGTGATTAAGCAAAAACAAGGAAGTCAAACAGTTTTGTGATACGCCACAAATCGGGCGCGGCAAAACAAGCACCACGCAGCGTGACGCGCCGCGGCTAGGCCTAGACACAAACAAACAAGGGTTATTAATCACCCAAACAAATGAACCCACCACGTTCGTAAAACCAAAACAAAACAAAAGTACGAATATAACCCGAAGATAGATGTAGCTGAAAGGCGAATGGAATAGCAACTCGAGGAGCAGCAAAATGGTGTGGCGTAGTAGTAGTAGTTGTAGTATTAGTAGGAGGTGTAGTAGTAGTAGTAGTAGTAGCGACGGCATCCCTTCCAGGGATGTGAGAAAAGGTTACCTGTGAGCATGCTTCAGGAATCTTGAAACGATGCGATGAAGTTTCACATATTTGGGGGGGTGAACGTTCCATCTTTTCCATCTCGATGCGAGAAAGGTTTTCAACATGCTGGTGAGAAAAAGACGGGAAAGTAGGAATGAGATGTTACTCTGCTCAGCCAAGTCAAAACTTAATATTCAATTACTTTAATTAAGGCGAAGCACTTCAACTGGTTATCAAGATAACCTCTTTAATATGAAGGTAAAGATTATTTAAATTCCTTTGGGTGCATAAATTAAAAAAGCAAAACACGCTTGAACATACCTCTCCATCAGGAACAGATTTATGAAGTAACCTTCTTTGTTGGGGACTATTAACTCAACACTTGGTTCTGCAAAACAAAAGCAATGTCAATTCAACAATTCAAACATTAAATGGTAGAACACAACAACAGTGCAATACAGTGCAGTGATGACCAGCACTGTTAATCTGACCAGATCATCCACATCAGCTGCCAAAGGAGTTTCTATATAAAAGAGAGATCAAGCAAAGAAGGAACTTTGGAATTTGGAAAATTCATACAATTTTATAAATTCCATCCAAAACTTCAATCCATCTAATTTTATCAATATGGAGGGAGGTACTTTAACATACGTATCATCCAACCCTTTAAAGGTACTTTAACACAGGAGGCCATTATGCCTCTCAAACCATGTGCTATGACTGCTAACCTATGGTTGTTTGCACTTGCTCAATCCTTTTAAATACCGAGAGGCAAGGAAACAAACAGCATGTACCATTTAGAAACTCTCTGGTTTGACTCGGCCAGGATTTGAAGAGCCAGTCTCCCACTCTCAGGGCAGACGCTCTAATAATTATGCCACCGAGTCTGGTAAAGTATAGAGGGGACACCTGGATTTGAACTGGAGACCTCTTCATCTGCATTCAAATGCTCTACGATGTGGTGTATCCCTAAAATGTGACAGGAGAAAGATGGATCTCCCACGACAGTTATTACGTAACAAGCTCCTAATCACATACAAAAAATACACCAATTGTATGCATGCATGAATGTCGGCATGTATGTATGCATGTATGTATGTATTGTTACGGATTCGTCACTTCCGCCTTTGTTGTTGATTATTTACTTGTAGGATTTTTAGATTCAGGTAATATTGTTGTGAAGATTTTGGTGTGAAATGGAGATGACTTTAGTAAAAGGTAAAAAAAATGTTTGTGGAGGAAAAAGAAAAACGCGGCAAAGAACCAGAAGGAGGAGGAGGAGGAGAACGGCCAGAAGAGACATACAGCTGTGAATCGCGTGGAGGCTGCGAGCGGACTTTTATGAAATTGGTCGCGAATGAGTTGAGGCTTCCCGGAAAGGGATTGTCCGCGACATCGTCATATATCGTGAGTGCAATTAAACCTGCGTCTCAGGTTTTGTCACCAAGTGAGTTGAAAGACTGGACCTATGGTGATTCCTGTGATTGATTTTGATTAAATGTGATTCTGTATTGAGATTTTCTAGTCTACTCTGGGATACAAAACGTAAACTGTTCATCTGGCGGAGGTATGCTCTCTACTGAGTACCGTTCCAGTCACCTGTACACATGGCATAGTGTAAGTGGTTTAACCAGTGATCTCTACCAGAAAGCCCGCAACCCCCACCCCGTTTTCTTCTAATAAATATTTTCTTGTTAATGAGAACTTGTGTGTGGTCATCAAACATTGGCTTCATATTGCATAGGGAATTGGCAAATTAACAAACAAAAAAAAGTTTAAACAACAAACCATCTCCGTCGATGTATTTCGAGAGGGAGAAACCAAGGCGAATGAGGAGTGGAAGGGACTCCTCCATCATGGACACCTTCTGTGGAGACAAGTGTTGTACAATATGTAAGAGGACCAAAATCCTTCCTCTTTCACCAAACTGCACAGTGATTCCACAAGTATCCAATTTGATATTTTGATAACATGGTTATAGCAATACCTGAGCAGCTTTTGATGAGGCCATTAAAAATGCAATTTCCCTATTAGGGGATCTTTCGGAAATTACTGATACAAACAACGACATTACTCGCACGATAATCCAAGAAACGGCAAAATATTCCACATAAAAAATTTTCCCATGCATATAATTATTACTTTTTTATTACAGGTACATATATCTATTGAAAAAATAATGTTGTGTTTTGGACCGTTGTGAGTATCTCACTTGTACAACTTTGTGCACACTCGTAAGATAATAAATAAATCACCTGGGCGTTTACTTACAACCTTAGGGGATTTCACCTCCTAAGTCTAATTATAGACAAAGGGTAGATAATGCAAGACTATAAAGGGATGGAATTTAACGGATGTGGTAACCATAATCATCATCATCATCTTGTACCATGTTCTAAAACGAGTGTCAATTCTACCAAAGTCGTTCTTTAAGCTGGGGTTACAATCCCTGGGGCTACAATCCCTGGGGTTACAATCCCAGATGGGTCGCCAATCCGACACAGGACACTCGACTGAAGGTGACAGGGATTTGTGATTTGTTCAGGGGGGTTTTTTTGTATGCTAAGTCGAGGGTCGTGTGAGAGCTAACATTTCGAGCATATAATAGAGGAAGCGGGAGACAAGAGGGGGAGAGAGAAGGAGCACATCATCAGTAGAGGAACAGGGACATCAGGAGATATGTGGAAGGGAGAGGACTGGGGTGGGGTACATGGGATAAACAAGATGGATGCTACAGGGACTTTCAGGAAAGAAGTTGGAGATTGAAAGAGCTGCATTTGCGGTGGATTAATGGAGGTAGAAAAGTTAAAGATGTTGGATGGTGGAAGATAAGAGATGGTGGTGAACAGCTGTTTTAAAGACCTGGAGAGAGGAGTGGGATTGAAGAGAGTGAGGGAGTTTGTTCCAGAGGCGGGAGAAAAGAGGAATGAAAGAGTGAAGGTGAGCAGATAGTTTCAGAAAGTCGGATATTCGAGCAGGAATTCTTAGAATCCACTGGTAATCGGTGGTAAAAATTCTGATGAAATGTTGATTCCAAGGGAAACAAAAACTCAGATTTACATTTCCCCATAAACTAATCCCAAGTAATTCTCAAGGTGCTGTGCTTAGTGAAATGCCACTTGTGGAAATTGGTTGTGGATTCTGGATTGAAGATTGAAGGTGAGCAAAGAGTCTTGATTATGGTAGTTTGACCAGAAAAGGGTGTTGGCAGATCTTGTGCAACCTGTAGGAATATTTGGGGGACAGAGCACAGACAGGGCTGGGGGAGCAAGGCTGGAGAGGAGTCGGTAGAAGACAGAAAGACCACCCAAGCCTGCAGTGAGAGACAGAAAGGCCCTCAGAATCAGCTTCATCCTGGGAGATTCGAATGTTTCTAAAAGCTTTGGTTTCTACATCATGAAACCGAGGATGCCAGAAATAGCTCACTTACTCTGTGCGAATAATACTGTGGGATCTTTACCCTCCACTAACTAAAACTGGCAGACAAGACGTCACGTTTAACGTCCTTCCGATGGTTGGCACAACACACATTCATGAATCATGCAAAACACACCTTGCCTGCAAATCGCAATGATAACAATTCATAGCTGGGTCGTGATTCAAACCCAGAGTGGACAGTTCAGAGGTGATTGTGCTTACCTTTCGGCTATCCTGCCAGAAATCAGGCACACTGGGACGTCTGAAATTTGGGATTGAAATAATGTACAACAAACTTTTAGGGTTACATTGTCGCCATACGTCTACATAAGGTAAACGATATGAAATTGAATTGCAGTACAGCCTCAAAATAATAAACTCATTCCAGTGAAGGCATCATGATTTCCTTAAAGGAGGACCCCCACCTAAATCCACCCTCGTACGAACAAGGAGAGGTCCTCTCTCATTCATGACTAAGTGAGCACGATGAGTAAAGCATCACCCACACTGAAGATCACCCCTGATAAAATCATGGCAAAACTTCCACAATACAACAACAACAACATGCATTTTAAAAGGCCATTTTCCCTGCAAGAGCGGGGGTTAGCCTTGCGGTCCCCATGACAATCTTCTCCATTTTGCCCTATTTTCTGCATCTCTCCTTGTTAAGCCCCTTGCCCGCATTTCTTCTTCCACCATCTTTAGCCAAGTCTTTCTCGGTCTTCCCCGTCTTCTACTTCCTTCTACATTCATTTCCATCACTCTTCTCAACCAGTCACTTTCATCCTTCCTCAACACATGACCAAACCATCTCAACCTGTTCCTCTTCACAGCATCAATCACAGGCTCTATTCCCATCATCTTTCGCAATTCATCATTTGTCTTCCTCTCTCTCAACGATACTCCGCACATCCGTCGAACCATTCGCATTTCCACCCTTTCCAACCTTCGTTGCTGCTCTACGTTCATTACCCATGTCTCGCTCCCATAAATCATAACACTTCTCACACATGCAGCATACACCTTTCCCTTCAGCTTCAACGACACTCCCCTCATCATCAGCACGCCACTCAATTCCCGAAACTTCTTCCATGCACATCTCACTCGAGCAACCGTTGCCGAGTCTGATCCACCTTCTCCATTCAGCATGTCTCCGAGGTAGTAAAATGTTTTCACACCTTCCAGCTTCACGCCGTCTCCAAGATCCAACTCAACATTTCCTCCATCTGCAGCTCCCTCTGTGCACACCTTACATTTGAATGTAGCTGCCACACTGGTTAATGACCCTCTCAGACCACTACATTTTTGATGAACCCACTCAGCGCACATTGTACACTGAATGGGGTTCACTCCGACACCCTTCCTACACACAGCACAGGGCCACTTCCCAGTTCTTTCCACCTCACCACATGCTTTACCACTTGCCATCACCTTCGTCTTTCCGATATTCACTTTTTTTTTTTTTTTTTTTTTTTTTTGTATACAAGATCGAGGCTCGTGAAAGACCTTCAGACCTTTTGTCTCCATACATTCTTTCCACGTGTTCATCTTTTCCTTCAGTCCATCCATACTTTCCGCAATCAACACCAGATCATCTGCATACAACAACTCCCACGGTAAACCCTCCTTTACGTTCTGAGCCAGCACCTCCATCACAGCTACAAATAGTAGTGGACTTATTACCGACCCCTGATGCACTCCCACCTTCACCTCAAACTCACCACTGTTCCCGTCCTTCGTCCTTACAGCTGTGCGTGCTCTTTTGTACATTGCCATCACTACTCTGATCAACCATTCCTCCACTCCTAACTTCCTCAATGCCCATGTCAATACTTTGCGTGGAACCCGATTGAATGCTTTCTCCAGATCAACAAACCAAAGAAACAACTTCTTCCTCTTCTCCATGTACTTCGCCTGCAACTGCCTCACAATGAAAAGCGCGTCTGTCGTTCCTCTTCCTGGCATGAACCCAAACTGCATTTCGTCAATCTTCACTTTCTTCCTTATCCTCCTCTCCAACACCCTTTCCAATACCTTCATTCCATGCTCCAATAACTTTATCGCTCGGTACGAGCCACACTCCAGAGGGTCACCTTTCCCCTTGAAAAGAGGGACGAGGGTACTCAGTTCCCAATCCACTGGAATGCGGCCTTCTTTCACCACCAGATTACAGATCTCTGTCATTCTCTTCACACCCCAAATTCCTGCTGCCTTCAACGTATCTCCCACAACTCCCGTCAGCCCTCCCGCTTTTCTACCCTTCATTGCTTTTATCGCTTCCTCAACTTCCTTCTCAGTTATCTTCTCTGCCGGTCCTAAAACTGGGTTACTCTCTATGTTGCCATCCCATTCATTCTCTGTATTCAACAGCATTTCCATATATCTTTTCCATCTTCCTTTAATTCCATCTGGGTCGACAACGATTTGTCCCACTTCATCCTTCAAGCAACTCACCCCCATCACATCACACCTCTCTTTCGCTATCTGCTTTGCAATCCTGAATACTGCTTTCTGACCCTCTTCTGAATCCAAGCGTTCTCCGAACATTTTCCTACATGCCTCCTGCGCCTTTGCTACCTCTTTCTTTGCAGCCTTCCTGGCTGCCTTATAACTTTCATGCTCTGCTGTTTCTGCTCCCGTAACCTTCGCCTTCTGCCACTCCTTGAACTTCTTCCGCTTCTCGTCAATCCTCTTTCCAACTTCATCATCCCACCACCATGTTTCCAAGTGCCTCGGTGGTCCTTTTGTCCATCCACATACCTCACCAACGGCTCCCAACAGACTCGCTTTCATTCACATCCAACCACTTTCAAGCTCAACCACATCATCCTCGACCCTACTCAGCCGCTCTTTTAATGCCTCCCTTACTGTCACCTCTTTCAACCTCCACACCTTCATTCTCGGTTGGTACTTCACCCGCCGAGCTCTCCTCGCACCTTTCACCCTTACGTCGCAGACAACCAAGTGGTGCTGTGAAACAGCCTCCTCCCCCGGGATCACCTTTGTGTCCCGGAGGTGCCCCCTATCTCGCCTACGCACCATCAGGTAGTCAACGGTTGTCGTCGACCCACCTGACGTGTATGTAACAAGCTTATTATCCTCTTTCTGGAACTGAGTATTACAAATCAACAAATCAGCTCCATCAGCAAACTCCAAAATCCTTTCACCTTCTCCATTTCTCACACCATATCCGTAACCGCCATGAACTCCGTCAAAACCATCCATACTCCTTCCCACATGTCCATTTAGGTCTCCTCCTACCACAACAACTTCCTCATCTTTCACGTTTTCCATCAGCTTCTCTATCGCACACCAGAACTTGTCCTTCTCTTCATCGCTTCGACCAACCTGCGGAGCATATCCCGAGATGACGTTCACCAAGAGCTTTCCAATCATCATTTTCACCATCATCAACCTATCACTCACTCTAGTCACACTCACCACACTGTCTACAAACTCCTCAGAAAACAGGACACCACCACCATTCACGCCCTCCAGGCACCCTTGCCACACACACTTGTATTTCTGTCTCTGCCTACCCTTCACCATTCTCACACCACTTCCCTTCCATCTCGTCTCTTGCACACAACATATGTCCACTCTTCTTCTGACCAATACTTCCACCACTTCTCCTGATCTCCCTGTCATTGTCCCTACATTCCATGTCCCAAACCTCAGAAACCGATCTCCACTTCGGGCTGTACACTGCCCACATGTAGTTGTAATTGTCATGGTTCTCTTTTTGAGGCAATGTTTTTATGGCCGGATGCCCTTCCTGACGCCAACCCTCTTAGTCGCCTCTTACGACACGCAGGGATACGGCGTACCTATTCTTATCCAGGGTACACACTGGGAAACGTTTAAAACATGGAAATTCTGGGGTTGGGGGGGCGGGGCGGCGTCAGCATCACGGCTGCGGTTTAAACATATTTAAATAAATATTTAAACAAAACCATGAAAAACAATCTGGGAAAAGTCTCTAAGTGAGAACGTGGATTTGAGAAAGCAGGAGCAGAGGTGAAAGAAAACGAGATATAGGGGGTGGGGCACAAGTCGAGACGAGGAGGCCGCACGAGACACCTGGCCGCACGAGGCGCACGAGGCGCGAACAAAGAAACGACTAATTACACACAGATTTGCAACAACTACAAAACCAAAACCAAATAGAAACACACAATAACACATACACAACAAAATACGCAGCGGAAATTTGACAAAGAAACGAACGGGAAAACACTCAAACTTTGATGCCGTGGAGAGATCGAAGCAAGCCCCGTCGCTCGAGCTCCACAATCCACAACCAATTTCCACAAGTGGCATTTCACTAAGCACAGCACCTTGAGAATTACTTGGGATTAGTGTATGGCGAAATGTAAATCTGAGTTTTTGTTTCCCTTGGAATCGACATTTCATCAGAATTTTTACCACCGATTACCAGTGGATTCTAAGAATTCCTGCTCGAATATCCGACTTTCTGAAAATTTTAGCCAAGTCAATGCCTTCATAATCGCAGCATAATTTACACATGAAACATAAAGGTAGGCGGACATGTTGATAAATTATAATGTGCCGAGTATGCTAGGTATTGTTGTGATGATAAATCAAACACGCAATGCTGAAATAAGGCACTGCATTAATGCTCGAGGTTACGTGGAAAATTATCGATGCTATTATGTTCATGGGGGTAGGTAAGAGAATACTGTAGGAAAGGTAGGATTGAATAGGAAATAGCATGGACCCATGGGCGTCGAAAGGTGGGGGACAGGGGGGACATGTCCTTCCCACTTTTTATGCAGGGAAACCGGAGGGTGTTTGGTAACATGGTGCCAGAGGTGCGCCGCATGTTTCATCAAGTGGAACGTCTTTTCAGGTTGCTTCTTGTTTCTCCTGCAAGCTCTTGTGAAGCTTAATTCGACAATTTGTCTGTGTTTCATGCTTCAGATAGGCAATGTCCCGTCCGCCCTCCCCCCCCCCCCCCGCCACACACACACACACACATTTTCAAAGCATTCGACGCCTATGCATGGACCGTGTGATGTGTAGGAGAATTTCAATGTACTAAGTAGGGAAAATGTAGCTTAAGGTTGTGTTTAAATGTCATCATACGAGGGATGATGCCATGTTAATTAGTAGTAGGGTTTAAGGTTAATTTCCCCTGTTCATGATACCCTCTGTGGCCATCCCTAACATTTAAAACAACTGCCGGCCAAGCAAAACAGCAGCCGGCTAGTATTCACGCTCCATGGACATGATACAGCAAAGACCCGCCCAGGAGAGGTGTGCCGAAAATGGTTCAATGTGCGGGAAATGGGACTGGCAGGCCACGCCCCCCGAGTGACGTGGCTAGATGACATAGGTGGACGAAGAAGAAGCTTCGCAATTGGGTCTGGAGCAAAAGCATGAGTGGTTAAGGAGAGGAAACTTTAAGAGACTGGAGAGAAAGAGGGCCGTCTACGCCACTCGCCTCACTCCCGGGCGCCCTCTGTGTTTGGTTTTGACGCCTTTTTTCCGAGCTTCCCTCGCAGGTGGCTCCGGGCTCCGACAACTGCAGACCTTCCAAAGGATCCATATTGGGGCCAGCTAAGTGCCAGAGAGGACTTCTATTTTCTTACTTAACCCTTTGTGCATGTTTGAGTCCGTAAATATGGAGGCACCTCACGTTAGCATTTTTACCTCTGCTTTTTTTCATTATTTTCATCCCGTGCCTTTATTTTCTTGTAAATAATTATCCTTACATTTTTCGTTGTCGTGTTCTTGGTTGGGTTTCGGAATAAACCCGTGTGTTCGTGAAGTTAAACGCTTCGTATTTCTTCCATCCCACGCGCGTCATAACCGCCAAATTGGAGATCGGGGTTGAAGCTGATTTGGTTCATCTGTCCTAGGCTGGTGATAACTAGCTGCGGACGCGACAATACTAAATGTTAATAAAATCCTTGCGAGAACGCTACTGCATAGGCATTCAACTCACCTGCATCACCCAAATCTCCAAATGAAGGTCAATGAAAACCTCGTCGATATCCTCGCATTCCCTGAAGACAGACATGTGATGATACATTAAACACACCAACCACTTGCTGTGATTCTTACCATAATTCAACATACATACGCACAGTGAACATATTTGTGTACCTGATGGTGACAATTCCATTCCCGTATTCCTCAGTCACTTTCTCGATATCAGATCTGAGTTGGGGGTGTCTGCGGGATTCTGGACGATCTGGAATTGTCTGCAAAGTGGTAAAGAAAGTTTTTTTTCAGATTTGTTGACACAATTTCATGGCTTTCAGTGAGAACATTCAAAATAGTGCAAATTTTCAGAGGAGGAGAATATTTTTGTAGCGTGATTAGTCATTTTTAAATGCAAACTCCAAAGCAGATGGAAGAACAATGTTATGGTTGCCACTTTCCTTTTTCCAGTCAAAATGAAACAATTCAAATTTTTCCTATTTGTTTCATTCACCATTGCACAATGAGTTTGCAGTGCTATGAATGGCACTTCTTGATCAAGTACCAAAGCTGAATTTGATATAATTTAGGATATTTATAATTTTAGACTATCACTACCTACAATCATTTCTTCAGCACAATTTAGGAGCAGTTGCTATCATGAAATAAAATTTATACTCGTCCAAAAAAAATTAAATGTTTGGAGGATGAATAATGTGACATATTCTAGGTGTGGTGACACTGCGAGTGGTCGTTGATGTGTGATGTTTCCTGCAGCACTGGAGTCAGCAAAGTGAAGGCTGCACATGATTGCGTACCAAAGTGAAATAAATAAGTTGGAGGTTGTTGAGGATCCTAAATCAGGAACCTAAGCCCTCCCGCAGAAACCGCTCTGGCAACAACCAACAATGCCCGCATGACTACCTATGTGCAGTGTGTCCTGGGTCTCAATCATTCTTCTTGTCCCATTGCTTTGACCGGTGTTTTTGCCTCTCACTCTGCTCATCGTTCGATCATGGCTCCCAAGTGCAAGACCAGTGCCGGAGATGCGTCGACTACCAAGAGGCAGAAGAAAGTGATGAGCCCGAGCCAGAAAGTGGAGCTTCTGGACCGGCTTTCGAGAGGAGAGGGTACGGCCTCTGTTGGCAGGCACTAGGATGTGAATAAATCCACCAATCGCTACGTAAGAAAGAATGACAAGGCGATCCGATAAAGTGTGTCGAGCATCGTACAGAGCACCAAGGTGGCCGCCCAGGTCCGGGACATCCACTTAGAAAGGGTGGACGTCCACATAGATAGAGGACAACGCGCAGAAGAACATGCCTTTGAGTGGACCACTCATTCACTCAAAGGCAAGGTTTATTTACGCACATCTGTCTGGCGAGGGTAACGCTAGCACGAGTGATGCGCTGATAGATGCAGGTACGAGCAGGCCTAGTTCATTCGAAGCGAACAGGGGATGGTTTCATCGCTTCAAAGATCGATATGGTCTCCTCAATCTCAAAATGACAGACAAGCCTGCCTCTGGGTACCACAACATGACCAAAACGTTCCCTGCTCAACTCGTGCAGCTGATCGACAAGAAGGGATACCTGCCAGAGCAAGTCTTCAATGCAGATGAGACTGGCCTCTTCTGGAAAAAAAAAAATGCCCAAAATAAGTTTCAGCTTGAAGCACGAAGGGCCAACATCAGGATTCAAGGTCACCACAGACAGGGCATAGCTTCTCCTCTGCGCAAATGCAAAAGAGGACTGTATGAGAAAGCCCATGATGCTGTACCATTCCATGAATCGGCGTGCTCTCAAGGGCGAGAAGAAACACACTTTCATTCCTCTTTTCTCTCGCGTTTGGAACAAACTCCCTCACTCTCTTCAATCTCATTCCTCCATCCATGTCTTGAAAACAGCTGTCCAACATCATCTCTTATCTTCTCCCATCCAAAACCTTGATCTTTTCTACCCCCGTTAAAACACCCCAAATCCACCTTTTTCAATCTCCGACTTCATTCCTGAAATTCCTGGTAGTGTCCACTTGTTTTATACCGTGTACGGCCTTCAATAAACGCATTCCTTCAATAAAGGAAACGCAAATTTCCTTTATTGAAGGAAATTGAAGGAAGATCTCTCCATACAGGTTGCTTCTGACAATCCAGACTTGATCTGCTTAACAGAGACTTTCCTCCTTCAAGATGTCTCTGATTCCTTAATATCTCTTCCTGGTTACTCCCTCCTCCGGTATGATAGACCTGAGCCTCGGCCTGGTGGTGGGGTGGCTATCTTTGTCAAAAACTCTCTTCCTCACTCTCCTTGCACTGCTCTCTTTCCTCCTCACCCGCAGGAGTACCTCTGGTTACGGCTTCCTCTCCGCTCCCACCTTTTGTTCATATGTGTTCTGTACCGTCCCCCAAACAGTGATGACTCCATCTACATTTCAATGTCTGACAACATGGACCAACTTCTATCCACTCATCCCAACTCTCTCTTCCTCATATGTGGTGACTTCAACTGTCATCATGCCACCTGGTTGGGTGTGGGTTCCTCTCTCACTAGTCATGGCACCTCAGCAAAGGACTTCTGTGACTCACTGGGATTGACACAATCTGTCAATTTCCCGACCCGGATCTCAGCCAATGGAGTATCTTCTCTTCTAGACTTGGATATGACAAACTTCCCTGCTAATGTCTGCTGCTCTTCTTCTACTCCAATCGGTTCTTCTGATCATGTGCTTGTCAAAGTGGACATCTCTCTGGCCATTCTCAGAGAGCCTCCTCAGCGTCGACGAGTCTGGCATTTCACTCAGGCCGACTGGGACGGTCTTCAAGCAGCCATCAATCGTCTGGATTGGTCTCCCATCTCCACTGCCTCTGACATCAATTCTTCCTGGGAATTCTTCCAAAGCAAACTGATCTCTCTCATGCACAGATTTATCCCATCTCGCCTTCAATTGTCTTACCCTTCCTCCCGTCCATGGTACACTGAATCTTGTGGTGAGGCAGTTGCCCTGAAACAACTTGCCTTTGCCTCTTGGAAGGCTAATCCAACTGAAGGAAATCTCAGTTCCTTCCACCAAGCTCGGAACAAGTGTGTGTCTACCCTCAGGAGTGCCAGGAAGCACTATCTCTCCTCACTCAAGAATGAACTCTCAAACCTGTCTCCTTCCTCCAAATCCTGGTGGCGTCTGGTCAAATCCGTTTCTGGTGTTTGTTCCCCCTCCATCCCCTCCCTTACCTCAAATGGCCACACAGTTGACATCGCACGTGACAAAGCCGAATGCCTCAACTCTGTGTTCGCCTCGAAATCCTTAGTCCCAAACCCATCTCTCTCTGTTCCCACCTTTCCCAGTCGAACCCAAATGCTCCTGGACTCTGTGTCCTTCTCTCCTGACAAGGTGGAGGAGTTTTTGTCAAACCTCGACTCTGATTCTGCAACTGGACCAGACGGCATCAGCCCACGGGTCCTAAAATCCTGCTCTGCCGCTCTATCTCACCCTCTCTCTGTTCTTTTCACCCTATCTTTTGCTCAAGGTCATCTGCCAGCATCCTGGAAATCAGCTAACATTACCGCTTTACACAAAAAAGGTGCAAAAACAGATCCTTGCAACTACAGACCAATCAGCCTGCTCCCAATTATCAGCAAAGTCATGGAATCCATCATTGCTTCGGATATGAAATCTTTCCTCTTCTCCAATGGCTTGATCTCTGATCATCAATTTGGTTTCAGACCAGGTCACTCTACTCTGGACATGCTGCTTCTGCTGTCTCAACAATGGATGGAGGTCCTGAATGCCAAACAGGAAATCAGAGCTGTCTCCCTTGACATATCAAGGGCCTTTGATACGGTCTGGCACCCAGCTCTGCTCACCAAACTCTCCTCCTATGGTATCCATGGAAATCTCCATGCATGGCTTGCGGACTTCCTCTCTGGTCGTAGTCAACGTGTGGCCCTGAATGGATTTCTCTCATCTCCCCTTCCTGTTCAGGCTGGAGTTCCCCAAGGAAGTGTGCTGGGCCCTGTGCTTTTTCTGGTCTTTATCAATGATCTCTCTGACTCTCTGGAAAATCCTCTCTATCTCTTTGCTGATGACTCCACTCTCTGCCGCTCCATTCCTCTTCCCTCAGATAGGCAGTCTGCAGCCTCCTCACTCTCTGAAGACCTGGACAAAATCACAGACTGGTCAAACAAGTGGAACATGTCTTTCAATCCTGCCAAATCTCACTCTCTTACTATGTCTCTCCGAAAAGATCGACTGGACAACCCTCCCATCTACTTTCTCAACAATCCTCTCCAAGAAGTTCTGTCACTCAAGCTTTTGGGTCTCACTATCTGCCATGATCTTTCTTGGGAAAACCACATTTCCAAGCTGGCCTCCAAAGCCAGTCGCCGACTGGGCATCCTCCGTCGTGCGAAGTCCTTCCTCGGCACACCTGAGCTCCTCACCACATACAAGGCTTTCATCCGCAGCTCAATGGAATACTGTTCTCCCCTATGGGCTGGTGCTCCTGCCTCACACCTGGCTCGGCTTCACGCTGTTGAATCCAAAGCTTTCAAAATCATTGGAATCTCCCGCGATGAAGCTATCTCTGAGGGCCTTTCACTCACTCACCGCAGGCAGGTAGGTGGTCTTTCTGTCTTCTACCGACTCCTCTCCGGCCTTGCTCCCCTAGCTCTCTCCGTGCTCTGTCCCCCAAATATTCCTACAGGTCGCACAAGATCTGCCAGCAACCCTCTGATGGTTAAACTGCCGAAATCTCGGCTCTCTGCTCACCTTCACTCTTTCATTCCTCTTTTCTCCCGCCTGTGGAACAAACTCCCACACTCCCTTCAATCCCTCTCCTCCCTCCAGGTCTTTAAAACAGCTGTTCACCACCATCTCTTATCTTCCCCCATCCATAACCTTGATCTTTTCTACCCCCACTAATTCACCCCAGATCCACCTTGTTTGAAATTCCAACTTATTTCCTGGAAATCCTGGCAGTGTCCATATGTTTATACCTCTCCCACGCCGCCCCCCCCCCCCCCTTCACATGCCTCCCCCCCTTCACATGCCTCCCCCCTTCACATGCCTCCCCCCCAAAGCCCTCTCCCTCCCACAGATCTCTCGATGTCTCCATGTCTCTCGGTCCCTGCTCTCAAATGTTGTGTTTGTGTCCTTCCCCCTCTCTCCCCATCTTGTCTACCGCTCCCGATGTTATTTGTTTTATGTGTCTGTTTGTCTTTCTGTGTGATTAATTTTCGCTCTTTCACGAGCCTCGATCTTGTATACAAAAAAAAAAAAAAAAAAAAATATAGCATTCCTTCAATAAACATTGGAAACGGTACCTCACCTCAATGACACTCATGAAAGTTGCAAATCATAAGGGAATTTCAGTGAGCATATAATGGTGAAGAATGGAATCCTTTGTCGCAGAAAGGATAAAGTTGCGGAGCAAAGAAACTACATATTATCGAGTAGGCTTGAGGGGAAATTGTGGAATTTGCTATTTTATTAAAATGAAACCTTGCATGTGAATGACATATTTGTTCTTTCTCACAAACGATTGACTAAAAAAAAATCTCTTTACTTACCAGGTCCTTCTTCTTCATCGTTGCCTTTTTTGCTTGAGGTTCATGAAGAAGTGGCAAAACAGAATGTCCTAAAGAGTGAAAAACTCAAATTAGAAATTATTCCAAATCAACAATGAGAAACATAACACAACATTACAAATCTTAACACAAAATCAAATTATGCCATTATGTGATTCATAAATAGACACTTGTGGTGAGTTGAGACAGCACACCAAAAATAAAACAAATTTTCATACAAAGTTATCATTAAAAATTGTCCTGAAAATCTAAATGTCGGCACCTTTTGAACAAATATCACAAGGTTCATTGGTACACATGTACACATCAGAAGTTTTTGCCTACACCATGCAGATATGAAGATGATGACCAAATACCAAGATCTCAAAAATTGGTCAAAATATCTTGGAGGCTGAAGAGAACCAAAATTGCACCAGTGATTATTGGAGAAATGATAATGATGAAGAAGGACCTTATGGAGATCTTAAGAACCATCCCTGGGAATATTACCACAAGCGACCTAGAGTTGGAGGCTGTCCGGGGCTCGGTGACGATCCTGAAAAGAGCCCTCGGAACAAAACTTTGAGAACAAGAAAACTTCACAACTTGGTCCGTGAATCGTGATCCATAACTTAAATGGTGATGGATACTTCAAGACCTGGTAGGACTCCGTTCCACCTTCTGAAACCCGCATATGGATAAAACAAAAACAAACTCTATCTCTATCTCTATCTCTATCTCTATCTCTATCTCTATCTCTCTCTCTCTCTCTCTCTCTCTCTCTCTCTCTCTCTCTCTCTCTCTCTCTCTCTCTCACATCCGGATATTCTTTGGCTGCTTGCTTTGATATCACTTCCATATTTTGCTCTATTACGGTGTTTTTTTTTTGTATGGGAATCCGTCGAGGGTTTTGTGTCCTTGATGGCTAAATGAAATCACACATGTGGAATCCAATCACAGCTCCCCATATAAATATCCAAAGACTATTTTGTATCAAAGTTCTGCTAAATTAATTTTTTTATTTATCATTCATGTTCCAATTATCAACTGTGACCTACTGAATAAATATTATAGCACATTATGTTTGAGTTTGAGTAACCGGTGTGTACCCCGGTTTAGAATAGGTACACCGTATCCCTGCGTGTCGTAAGAGGGGACTCAAAGGGTTGGCGTCAGGAAGGGCATCCGGCCATAAAAACATTGCCTCAAAAATAGAACCATGACTGGAGAAGATTGTCATGGGGACCACAAGGCTAACCCCCGCTCTTGCAGGGAAAATGGCCTTAAAATGCCTGTTGTTGTTGTATTATGTTTGAGTAAAATTGCAAAGCAATAGGATTTTAAATAAAAACAATACGAAGGTATATTTTAACAATCATGTTCAATGAGGTTTCATTTGTGCCTTGATTGGGTTTTTCATCTTGGAATGTTAAGTGAAAATTTAACGACATCATCAGAACTAACAAGTCAAACATCAACATTTGACATGCTTCACTTTTAACAAAACGCATGGTAAAACAAAGAAACAAAATAATAGCACCACAGAGGAGGTAACATGGAGCAGAGCAAGTTCAAGAGGTTAAGTTCCTGGCAACAAAGTAAAAAATGGTGAACTTCATTTAATTAGGTCTAATGGGGAAAAACGATCAGTTCCAGACACACCGAGGTGGCAAAAACCAAAATACCTGAGGAATGACACAGTTTGTGAACTCATGTGGAAAAACAACAGTCGACACCAAAGACTGGGGTCTCTGGAGTTTTATTTAGATTAATATTATGAATTTTTATTTTATTATTATTTTATTTTTTTACTTATTTTACTTCTTTTATTATTATTATGAATTCGATTTTTATTTTTTTTAAGGAAATTTTTTTGAAGAGACTTTTATTTTGAGACATTTCTTCTGGGAAAAGGAAGTGAGTTTCCTTTCTGGCAAGCATCTCTAGGTACCCTCATAAACTGCTATCATACGTTTTATAAAAACACGGTATCAGCATACGGTATCAAAACCGCTATCATACGGTATCATACGACTACATTGCTCTCTCTGTATCATGAAGATGTTTGATGATAACTCGGAAGTACTGTGTTGACATCTGCAGTGCAGCTTGCTCCTCACTTGATTTCAAATGCTGCATCTGGTCACCGATCTCTGGGGCCTTCATCAGCTGCATCATCTCGCCAGAACCTTCAATGGGGATGCGGTGTGACGAGCTGACCATCTCCATTACTGCAGCTTGCTCCTCACTTGATTTCAAATGCTGCTTCTGGTCACCGATCTCTGGGGCCTTCATCAGCTGCATCATCTCGCCAGAACCTTCAATGGGGATGCGGTGTGACGAGCTGACCATCTCCATTACTTGAATGTGCACATCTGCAAGACCTGCAAAATTATTTACATCTGATTGTTAACTTGTTATTTAAGATCATATATTACCTATTTGCCAGTATGCAATTTCACCAACTACAAATTCATTACCTTGCACTGCTTCATTACCACAGAATGTGTGTTCGGTAAGATTTATTATAGCAAGTTGATATCAGAAACATCCCTCATTTATAAGGTTAGATAATTCCACACAAAGTGGTGTCGATCATGCAGCATTTTTTAGTCATTGCACAGAGTATATTGTATGTGCTGCTTTAGGTCCGAGCAGGAATAGATGGACCATAAGGGATAGAGGAGCAACAAACATATGACAAGAAGAAGAGGTGGAAAAATATATTTATACAAAACAGCACAGACAGTAAAAGGAAGACAGGGGTAGGTAAGGTTTTTGAGAAATGCAGGTGAGACCAATACCTGATTGGAAGCTGTTCATGATGGCACTAAATTGTATTTGCTGAGTGAAGACCAGTCGCTCTCCTCCGGTCATTTGCCGAGTGAAACGAATTACTCTCACGACTTGATATACAACCGTCTCCCGCAGTGCGGGTGGAGGGGAAGCAGCACAAGGCCGTGGTGGTGGACTGTGAATTGTTCGGTAAACGTTGTGTAGAGGCAACACAAGTTTGGGACAACTCTCCGCCTTGGACTTCACGATAAGGTTGGTTGAACGGTTTCTCATCTTGTTCAGGTCTTTCGACAGGGATCGATCTGCCACCTGTCCGTCTTTGAAGTGAGAAACGGTGTCAAATCGGGTGTAATCACCTGCAAAGGGAAATAAACGATTACAAAGAGGATCTTACTCAAAATAATTTATAACAATTCTCAAAACATTCACTGTAATGGAGACATTTGGTTAAATTATATTTAGTGTCCCCGACCTTTGGTCTGATTCAGCTTCATCCGAGAGGGCAACTTGGGCAGGCAGCAGTAACTTTTCAGTTTTTCTTTATGACAGTTGTTGTCCTAATAAGGAAGAGTAAAAGGTCATTTATTAGAACCATCGTGCTTTTTCAGGTGTTAGTACAAACAAACACACACACACACACACACACACACACACACACACACACACACACACACACACACACACACACACACACACACACACACACACACACACACACACACACACACACACACGAAACATTCAAGAAACTCCCTCATTCGTCCAATTAAGTTAAACCTATCATTACTTGTATCTGCAAGCACAGAAAACAATATAATTCCATATAGTTTGTATGTTTTAATATCACAATATCATGAAATCTGGGACGAAGACAAAGACATGCGGTACCATAAAGTGTGGTGAAATTGAACACTTTTTAAAGTTTTTTTTTACAATTTTGAAGGACTTAAACAAAATAAATGTGTGGTATTACTGGTTTTAAATGCCATCCAGAGTGTGACCTTTCCAACACCCCAATTTGGTGATCATCAGATTTGGGGTTCATAGATATTATTTTGATTTTCAGGAATTTAAAGTCACGTGGTCCTTGGAGCATGTGAACACCGACCGATTCACCAGGTGTGAACACCTACCAAGTAATGCTATTCATCAAAGTTCTACCCTAATTAGGGGGGTCTGTGAACTCTTTAGAAGTTTTTGAAAACTCCATATGTATGTTATTAAAACATACATACATACGGGACACACAAACACTGTTCTACACAGCTTTGCCCCATGGGAGAAAAATAGTTTCAATAATGTTATTACTAAACCCATTTTATTATCTGCAAATGTCAACAATAATGAAAAAAAACCTAAACAGTTATCAATCATCCACTCACCTGAAGCTTTCGCCAGAGCCAGATTACAAGAAAATCAAGTATCTTTGGCAACAGAAGAACAAACCAGAAAAAACCCCACAAGGAGGGATCTTGCCAAAGGGCGAGTGGTGATTCCTGTCTGTCAGCGGTATAAAACCAGTCAACAAACGTCTTCTCCTGTTCAGGCAGACAACAAAACATGGGAATTAAAAGCAAACTTACACAGAGCGAAAAACAAGAGAAACTATATGATACTACAACATATTTGTTGAAATTTGTTAAAACATCTGAATCGAAAAATAAACATCGGGGCAATGCACCTGGTGCTCACCTGGTGGAATAAACAGTATACTGCACCGACTAAAGGTATTTTAAACCAATTTCAGTGCTTGCTGGAAGACAGCGCAGCATGGAGAATCATACGAACATAATCATAAGACTTTAAACAAACAAACAAAAAATACCTATTTTGGGGGGCAAACCGCCAATCCCCTCCCCAACCCCTCCTCAGACCACAATTTTTCGAATGCCTTGAACACACATTGGTACATCAGGGATGATGAAGGTTGTGGTGAAGTTTCATCGAAATTGTGTGTGTAGGTTCTGAGAAAAAAGCAAATACCTATTTAGGGGGCAAGCCTTCACCCCCCCCCCCCCCCCCCCTGTAGACCACATAAGACCCCGATTTTTTTAATTCCAGGAACAAACTCTGGTACAACATGGGTAATTAAGGTTGTGGTTAAGTTTCACCAGAATTGCATGTGTTGTTTCTGATAACAAAGCAAATACTTATTTTGGGGGGCAAACCCCCGCCCCCCGTAGATCCCCAAAGGGGCAGATTTTTTTTTAATGCCGTGAACAAACTTTGGCACAGCGCGGTTGATGAAGGTTGTGGTAAATTTTCATCAAAAGCATGTGTGTAGTTTCAGAGAAGAAAACAAATGTCTATTTTGGGGGGTCAAAGCTGGACCCACTTTGACCCCCGTAGACCTCATCAGACTTTGATTTTCTTAGTGCCGTGAACAATCTTCAGTACATCACAGGTGATGAAGGTTGAGTCAAGTTTCATCGAAATAGTGTGTTTAGTTTCAGAGGAAAAAGCAAATGTCTATTTTGGGGGGTCAAACCTAGATCCACTTTGACCCCGGTAAACCCCGTTAGACCCCGATTTTTTTTAATGCCGTGAACAAACGTTCGTCACAATACAACAAATATCATTTGTTCCAAATTTGGTCGCAATCCCATCAGCGGTTTCGGAGAAGAAGTTTCAAGTGTTTACGGACGGACAACGCGACATCGCGCGAGCTCCCCTGAACTTCGTTCCAGGTGACCTAAAAATGTATCAGACAAACAAAGCGTGCGAGTGCACCGATGAAGAAGAGTCAGTGCAAGAACTGGACTCGGGAACAACAGGACTCAGAGCCAAATCTCTGCTCAGCATGTTCTAAAACGGTGTATGGCCTGTTCATCATTGCGAGAACACAAACTCTTCTTCATCAGCACAGTACAGCTTTGGCATTGAATATGCAGGGTGGAGGAAATTGCCAAAAACAATGGAAGAGTTCCTGACTTGAAGATCTTCTTTCTTCGATCATCTGAACTATTCTATCTTCAATCTATATATATTATATACATATATATAAAAGAAAGTTTTTGTTTGTTACTTGCCGGAAAAGATTCCGGCAAGTATGTTGGTCAGTTGGTTTGTTACTTGCCGGAAAAGATTCTGGCAAGTATGTTGATCTGTTCGTTACTTGCCGGAAAAATTTCCGGCAAGTATGTTGATCTGTTCGTTACTTGCCGGAAAAATATTCCGGCAAGTATGTTGATCTGTTCGTTTGTTTGTCTGTCTGTCTGTCTGTCTGTCTGTCTGTTTGTCTGTCTGTCTGTTTGCAGCACTGCGTCTACACCGTTGCACGTAGAATCGCCAAACTTTGCACACATATTGGTCTTGCCCTGGAATAGACTGTGCCCAATTGATGACGTCATCGGTGACGTGGTTCGGCCGCCATCTTGGAAAAACGGCAAAACGTTGCGCCACTATATCTCCAAAAGTGCTGAACAGAAAAAATTGAGACATGGCTCATTGTAAAGAACTCTCCATGGGGAATAAAATATGTTAATGATGACGTCATATGTCACGTGGTCGGCCGCCATCTTGGAAAAACGGCAAAACTTTGCACCACTATATCTCCAAAAGTGCTGAACAGAAAAAATTGAGACATGGCTCATTGTAAAGAACTCTCCATGGGGAATAAAATATGTTAATGATGACGTCATCAGTCACGTGGTCGGCCGCCATCTTGGAAAAACCGAAAAACTTAGCACCTCTATGTGTCCAAAAGTGCTGAATAGAAAAAATTGAGACATGCCTCATTGTAAAGAACTCTCCATGGGGAATAAAATATGTTAATGATGACGTCATCGGTCACGTGGTTCGGCCGCCATATTTGTCCTAAATGGCGGATAAAAAAGTACATCCCGGCAAGTCCTCGGTCTCTGACCGATTTTTCATTACTTGCCGGAAAAATTTTCCGGCAAGTATGTTGATCTGTTCGTTTGTTTGTCTGTCTGTTTGTCTGTCTGTCTGTTTGTCTGTCTGTCTGTCTGTCTGTCTGTCTGTTTGCAGCACTGCGTCTACACCGTTGCACGTAGAATCGCCAAACTTTGCACACATATTGGTCTTGCCCTGGAATAGACTGTGCCCAATTGATGACGTCATCAGTCACGTGGTTCGGCCGCCATCTTGGAAAAACCGAAAAACTTTGCACCTCCATATCTCCGAAAGTGCTGAATAGAAAAAATTGAGACATGGCTCATTGTAAAGAACTCTCCATGGGGAATAAAATATATTAATGATGACGTCATCAGTCACGTGGTTCGGCCGCCATCTTGGAAAAACCGAAAAACGTTGCACCTCCATATCTCCGAAAGTGCTCAATAGAAAAAATTGAGACATGGCCCATTGTAAAGAACTCTCCATGGGGAATGAAATATGTTAATGAAGATGTCATCAGTCACGTGGTTCGGCCGCCATCTTGGGAAAACCGAAAAACCTCGCACCTCCATATCTCCGAAAGTGCTGAATTGAAAAAATTGAGACATGGCTCATTGTAAAGAACTCTCCATGTGGAATAAAATATGTTAATGATGATGTCATCTGTCACGTGGTTCGCCCGCCATCTTGGAAAAACCGAAAAACTTTGCACCTCCACATCTCCAAAAGTCCTGAATAGAATAAATTGAGACATGGCTCATTGTAAAGAACTCTCCATGGGGAATAAAATATGTTAATGATGACGTCATCGGGCACGTGGTTCGGCCGCCATATTTGGCCAAAATGGCCGATAATAAAGTACATTCCGGCAAGTCCTCGGTCTCTGACCGATTTTGACCGACCGACCGATTTCCGGAAAAATTTTCCGGCAAGTATGTTGATCTGTTCGTTTGTTTGTCTGTCTGTTTGTCTGTCTGTCTGTCTGTCTGTTTGTCTGTCTGTCTGTTTGTCTGTCTGTCTGTCTGTTTGCAGCACTGCGTCTACACCGTTGCACGTAGAATCGCCAAACTTTGCACACATATTGGTCTTGCCCTGGAATAGACTGTGCCCAATTGATGACGTCATCGGTGACGTGGTTCGGCCGCCATCTTGGAAAAACCGAAAAACTTTGCACCTCTATATCTCCGAAAGTACTGAACAGAAAAAATTGAGACATGGCTCATTGTAACGAACTCTCCATGGGGAATAAAATATGTAAATGATGACATCAGTCACGTGGTTCGGTCGCCATCTTGGAAAAACGGCAAAACGTTGCGCCACTATATCTCCAAAAGTGCTGAACAGAAAAAATTGAGACATGGCTCATTGTAAAGAACTCTCCGTGGGGAATAAAATATGTTAATGATGACGTCATATGTCACGTGGTCGGCCGCCATCTTGGAAAAACGGCAAAACTTTGCACCACTATATTTCCAAAAGTGCTGAACAGAAAAAATTGAGACATGGCTCATTGTAAAGAACTCTCCATGGGGAATAAAATATGTTAATGATGACGTCATCAGTCACGTGGTCGGCCGCCATCTTGGAAAAACGGCAAAACTTTGCACCACGAAATCTCCAAAAGTGCTGAACAGAAAAAATTGAGACATGGCTCAATGTAAAGAACTCTCCATGGGGAATAAAATATGTTAATGATGATGTCATATGTCACGTGGTCGGCCGCCATCTTGGAAAAACGGCAAAACTTTGCACCACGAAATCTCCAAAAGTGCTGAACAGAAAAAATTGAGACATGCCTCATTGTAAAGAACTCTCCATGGGGAATAAAATATGTTAATGATGACGTCATAGGTCACGTCGTTCGGCCGCCATCTTGGAAAAACGGCAAAACTTTGCACCTCCATAGCTCTGAAAGTGCTGAATAGAAAAAATTGAGACATGGCTCATTGTAAAGAACTCTCCATGGGGAATAAAACATGTTGATGACGTCATCTGTCACGTGGTTCGGCCGCCATCTTGGAAAAACCGAAAAACTTTGCACCTCCATATCTCCAAAAGTGCTGAATAGAAAAAATTGAGACATGGCTCATTGTAAAGAACTCTCCATGGGGAATAAAATTTGTTAATGATGACGTCATATGTCACGTGGTTCGGCCGCCATCTTGGAAAAGGCGAAAAATTTTGCACCTCCATATCTCTGAATGTGCTGAATAGAAAAAATTGAGACATGGCTCATTATAAAGAACTCTCCATGGTGAATAAAATATGTTAATGATGACGTCATCAGTCAGGTGGTTCGGCCGCCATCTTGGAAAAACCGAAAAACTTTGCACCTCTATATCTCCGAAAGTACTGAACAGAAAATATTTAGACATGGCTCATTGTAAAGAACTCTCCATGGGGAATAAAATATGTAAATGATGACGTTATCAGTCACGTGGTTCGGTCGCCATCTTGGAAAAACGGCAAAACGTTGCGCCACTATATCTCCAAAAGTGCTGAACAGAAAAAATTGAGACGTGGCTCATTGTAAAGAACTCTCCATGGGGAATAAAATATGTTAATGATGACGTCATATGTCACGTGGTCGGCCGCCATCTTCGAAAAACGGCAAAACTTTGCACCACTATATCTCCAAAAGTGCTGAACAGAAAAAATTGAAACATGGCTCATTGTAAAGAACTCTCCATGGGGAATAAAATATGTTAATGATGACGTCATCAGTCACGTGGTCGGCCGCCATCTTGGAAAAACGGCAAACTTTGCACCACGAAATCTCCAAAAGTGCTGAACAGAAAAAATTGAGACATGGCTCATTGTAAAGAACTCTCCATGGGGAATAAAATATGTTAATAATGACGTCATAGGTCACGTGGTTCGGCCGCCATCTTGGAAAAACCGAAAATTTTTGCACCTCCACATCTCTGAAAGTGCTGAATAGAAAAAATTGAGACATGGCTCATTGTAAAGAACTCTCCATGGGGAATAAAATATGTTAATGATGACGTCATCGGTCACGTGGTCCGGCCGCCATCTTGGAAAAACCGAAAAACTTTGCACCTCCAGTGCTGAATAGAAAAAATGAGACATGGCTCATTGGAAAGAACTCTCCATGGGGAATAAAATATGTTAATGATGACGTCATCAGTTACGTAGTTCGGCCGCCATCTTGGAAAAACCGAAAAACCTACCACCTCCATATCTCCCAAAGTGCTGAATAGAAAAAATTGAGATGTGACTCATTGTAAAGAACTCTCCATGGGGAATAAAATATGTTAATGATGACGTCATAGGTAACGTGGTTCGGCCGCCATCTTGGAAAAACCGAAAAACGTTGCACCTCCATATCTCCAAAAATGCTCAATATAAAAAATTGAGACATGGCTCATTGTAAAGAACTCTCCATGGGGAATAAAATATGTTCATGATGACATCATCGGTCACGTGGTTCGGCCGCCATATTTGTCCTAAATGGCCGATAAAAAAGTAAATTCCGGCAAGTCCTCGGTCTCTGACCGATTTTTCATTACTTGCCGGAAAAGATTCCGGCAAGTATGTTGATCTGTTCGTTTGTTTGTCTGTCTGTCTGTTTGTCTGTCTGTTTGCAGCACTGCGTCTACACCGTTGCACGTAGAATTGCCAAACTTTGCACACATATTGGTCTTGCCCTGGAATAGACTGTGCCCAATTGATGACGTCATCGGTGAAGTGGTTCGGCCGCCATCTTGGAAAAACCGAAAAACTTTGCACCTCTATATCTCCGAAAGTACTGAACAGAAAAAATAAACTCTCCGTGGGGAATAAAATATGTTATGTTATAAAAAGTAAAGAACTCTCCGTGGGGAATAAAATATGTTAATGATGACGTCATCGGTCACGTGGTTCGGCCGCCATATTTGTCCTAAATGGCCGATAAAAAAGTACATTCCAGCAAGTCCTCGGTCTCTGATCGATTTTTCATTTGTCTGTTTGTCTGTCTGTCTGTTTGTCTGTCTGTCTGTTTGCAGCACTGCATCTACACCGTTGCACGTAGAATCGCCAAACTTTACACACATATTGGTCTTGCCCTGGAATAGACTGTGCCCAATTGATGACGTCATCGGTGACGTGGTTCGGCCGCCATCTTGGAAAAACCGAAAAACTTTGCACCTCTATATCTTCGAAAGTACTGAACAGAAAAAATTGAGACATGGCTCATTGTAAAGAACTCTCCATGGGGAATAAAATATGTAAATGATGACGTCATCAGTCACGTGGTTCGGTCGCCATCTTGGAAAAACGGCAAAACGTTGCGCCACTATATCTCCAAAAGTGCTGAACAGAAAAAATTGAGATATGCCTCATTGTAAAGAACTCTCCATGGGGAATAAAATATGTTAATGATGACGTCATCAGTCACGTGGTCGGCCGCCATCTTGGAAAAACGGCAAAACTTTGCACCACAAAATCTCCAAAAGTGCTGAACAGAAAAAATTGAGACATGGCTCATTGTAAAAAACTCTCCATGGGGAATAAAATATGTTAATGATGATGTCATATGTCACGTGGTCGGCCGCCATCTTGGAAAAACGGCAAAACTTTGCACCACTATATCTCCAAAAGTGCTGAACAGAAAAAATTGAGACATGGCTCATTGTAAAGAACTCTCCATGGGGAATAAAATATGTTAATGATGACGTCATATGTCACGTGGTTCGGCCGCCATCTTGGAAAAACCGAAAAACCTAGCACCTCTATGTGTCCAAAAGTGCTGAATAGAAAAGATTTAGACATGGCTCATTGTAAAGAATGCTCCATGGGGAATAAAATATGTTAATGGTGATGTCATAGGTGCCTCCATTAATTCTACAAGTACAAAACTTCATCCGATCAAGATGAAATTTCTTTAGCATAATCTAGGAATAAATTAGTTTAGAAAACAAATAATGATGGTGTCATCAGTCACGTGGTTCGGCCGCCATATATGTCCAAAATGGCTGATTTAAAAAGTACATTCCGGCAAGTCCTTGGTCTCATCTCGGCCGGGTTGGGCCCATTTCACAATTAAAAGCTGAGCTGAATTATAGTAGTCAATCTTCTACGGCCACAAGTAAAAACTGAATTATAGTAGTAAATTCATTCAAAAAGACCTAAAAATGTCGGGACAGGCCCCGGGAAGGTTATAGGCTAGGTGGTGAGGCCGGTCGAGGCCGCTTCGGCCGGGCTGGGCCCATTTCGCAATTAAAAGCTGAGCTGAATTATAGTAGTCAATCTTCTACAGCCGCGAGTAAAAGCTGAATTATAGTCGTGAATTAATTCAAAAAGAAGCAAAAATGTCGGGACGGGCCCCGGGAAGGTTATAGGCTAGGTGCCGAGGCCGGTTGAGGCTGCTTTGGCCGGGCTGGGCCCATTTCTCAATTAAAAGCCGAGCTGAACTATAGTTGTCAATCTTCTTCGGCCGCGAGTAAAAGCTGAATTATAGTAGTAAATTCATTCAAAAAGAACCTGCGCAACGCCGGGTGCTTTCGTCTAGTTTATTATAAAATATCTCAAGTATGAGTTTTAATCGTGCGTAGTGTATTCAAATTATGGGTTTTACCGCCATTTTCCACACCATCTATCACCATCTATCTAACATGTTACATTAATTATTTGTGATTGTTGTTTGTGTCCTTTATGATGTCCTTAATTAAAAACAGTAAGTTTCCTCTTTGGAATGGTTTTCAATTTTGTTTGACTATCCGGCAGACAGAGTAAAACAGTAATCGCACTCCTCTCTGCACATGCATGATCCGAATGAAATTAGAGCAAAAGTACATTAAAACAAAAGACTTGTCTTCCTATTCATGTTCTGATTCATGTTGAAAATATAACATTCAAGTTAAACAAGTTGTTCCGCGATCATAAACTGAAATATGTATGTAAATATATACATGTATATGTACATACTAGCGAGGTACCCATGCTATGCACGGGTGGGGAAGCCAAAAGCAAACAAGCAATGCGGAAAATGGGGAATGCTAAACCATGGAACCAAGAAATTCCAAGTTCCTTCAGTCAAACGTCAGACATGTACAGCCGATTCGTGAATGACTTGGGCAAAAAACGGTGAATGGGAAACAATGAACCATTGAATTCCACATTCCTCTGCCACTTTCATATGAACGTCAGACATGGACAGCCGGTTCGTGAACGACTTGGGCAAAAAACGGTGAATGGGAAACAATGAACCATTGAATTCCACATTCCTCTGCCACTTTCATATGAACGTCAGACATGTACAGTCGATTCGTGAACGACTTGGGCAAAAAACGGTGAATGGGAAACAATGAACCATTGAATTCCACATTCCTCTGCCACTTTCATATGAACGTCAGACATGGACAGCCAGTTCGTGAAGGACTTGACAAAAAACGTACCCAGTCTGAATGGTTCTTTACCCAGTCAATAGCGAATCTGCATCTGGCGAACCGCGAATATCATGGATCGAAAGTAGAAACCCTCACATCATTTCCTCATTCATTTGAACTCAATATCTCTATTTTCATTCCAAACAGCATTATTCCAATCATAAATTAATACTATAACAAAATACTGTGTTAAATCACGATTGTATTGAGATATTATCAAACTAGCCCATTGTCTGTTGTCATCATCTGTTCACTTCCGGATTTCGGAGCAGCTCCGTATTGAGTCAATTTCGAAATCATAATTTTATTGAGGAATTTTTGAAACCTCCTACCACATATAGTGCTCGGAGGTTTACAACATCCGCTGGGACCCCAAAACGTTCCACAGTTTTGGTGGGGCGAGGCCCAAAACTGAGGCCGTAGTTTGGGGACAGACGGACACTCCTGTTTTATTTATATATATAACTGGGAAATAGTACAAACTCCACAGTACGAGCAGGGCGTCTCATTTGCATTAAATAAATAATCGGGAGATTAAATCAGACGCGGACGTAGCTTCAGGACGTCGATCTTTAATTGTCGACAAGCTTTCGACCAACAAAGGTCTTCTTCTTAGTCGACAGAAACAACAGGCGTGTATGTCAGACAAGTATGTATTGTGATATGTGTGTAAGATGTGTGATATGTGTAGAAAATGCATACAAGAGGAAGAGCCACGCTAAAGCTCACTCACCGTCCCCAAGTTCAACGGAAGTGAAGCGCAGCTTACAGTTTCCGGTCGCGTTACAGTTCCGGTGCACGTGCATATACGTACAAATATACAGATACATACATACATAAACACACAAGCATATCTTCATATACCATTTATATTCATATAATATATTTATATATTTATTTATATATTTATATAAATGACATATGAAGGTAGATTGAAAGAATGCGTGAATGAGTGTCTGAATGAATGAATTGGTGAATGAATGGGTTACGGTTAATGATTTGATTGGGTTGATGTCGGAACATTCTTTAATCATCAAAATTTATGCCATGAGGGACTTTTGTCCGAAGTTTATGTATCCAAAAGGACTCGCGTTTCAGAATCGTGGTGTGTGATCGATTTGTGATTGATTCAATGGCAGAGATTTGAATGTCATTTATAGAGTGATCCGGTTGATTAAAGTGCATCGTGTAAGGTAGAGATTTGCCCTGACTGGTGTGGAAATGGAAATGTGGTGCCTCAACTAACATCCTCAACCTCCACCAACATCATTTCGACGTGGTCGGACACTCAGGGACCTCTTTGTAAAAGCAAAGCACCCACAGCCCCACAACAAAGAAACTAGGATCCCTGGCTTCTCTAAATGCACAGCAAACAAATGTATTATTCACAAACATTTACGAGAAGGAAACAAATTTTGTAGTTCGAGCACTGGACAAAAATTCCCCATCACCTCCTATATGAACTGCAAATCTACATGGGTCATTTACCTAATCACTTGCCAAAAGTGCAACAAACAATATGTTGGAAAAACTGAGAATACACTCTACACACGATTTAATAACACCCGGTCAGAAATCAATAGCTTCCACACCAGTCAGGGCAAATCTCTACCTTACACGATGCACTTTAATCAACCGGATCACTCTATAAATGACATTCAAATCTCTGCCATTGAATCAATCACAAATCGATCACACACCACGATTCTGAAACGCGAGTCCTTTTGGATACATAAACTTCGGACAAAAATCCCTCATGGCATAAATGTTGATGATTAAAGAATGTTCCGACATCAACCCAATCAAATCATTAACCGTAACCCATTCATTCACCAATTCATTCATTCATTCACGCATTCTTTCAATCTACCTTCATGTCATTTATATAAATATATAAATAAATATATAAATATATTATATGAATATAAATGGTATATGAAGATATGCTTGTGTGTTTATGTATGTATGTATCTCTATATTTGTATATGCACGTGCACCGAACTGTAACGCGACCGGAAACTGTAAGCTGCGCTTCACTTCCGTTGAACTTGGGGACGGTGAGTGAGCTTCAGCATGGCTTTTCCTTTTATATGCATTTTCTACACATATCACTATACATACTTGTCTGCCATACATGCCTGTTGTTTCTGTAGACGAAGAAGACCTTTGTTGGTCGAAAGCTTGTCGACAATTAAAGATCGATGTCCTGAAGCTACGTCCGCGTCTGATTTAATCTCCAGATTATATATATATATATATATATATATATATATATATATATATATATATATATATATATATATATATATAGTTGCGGTTTTTAGAACCTTCACTTTGTAAAATAATAAGCCTTGTAAATAATTCCCTGTAAATATCCCCATCTTCCAAAGGTCAAAGGTCGCACCCTAGTTAGTCCATATTGCAAAACATAGGACACCATAGGAACTACTCTAGTTATTTCAGTAGTATGTGTTTCAGGTAAGGCTCTGTTTCCAATAGTTTGACTCTGTGTTGCATTAATCAAATAACCTAGGCCCCTTGTTCAATCCCGTTCATTTTGCGGCTTGCCTCCCTCCAAATTGTGTTCCCTTGCTTGCCAGTAGCGTTCGCTGCCTCGCTCCAAACGCCATTAACCACGAGGTCAAGCTGGAGAAGAAGGGGGAGGAGTTATCAGAGCAAGGCGTAGCCCTGTTAAGGGCGGAGTCGGTGAGCCCTCGCGACCAACCAGGGCCGAGGCGAGCTAACCGGTGGGTGTGTCCTAAAAGCATGCGGCTTTATACGCGAGCACGTAATATAAGCACTCGCGTGGGACTACTTCAGTAGTTGCGTGAGAGAGTCGGTGAGTCAGAGACACAAGTCGGTTGGAGGAGGAGTCTGCCATTGGTGAGTTGACCATTGACAATTGGAGAGTCACGAGACACGATTCCTCCCCGATATATGAACCCCCCCCACATGTAAGGTCCGCTCGTGCCGACAATACCCACCACGTTGCCTGCCGGGTTTCGCCGCGGAACCGGAGCATGGACTGATGTGAAGCGTGGACCGGAGTGGAGCGTGAACCGGGGCCAGAGCCAACGTTGGCCCATCTGCTTGGACCTTCCTTCCTGCTATTCCCCTTTTGTGTAAGTCTGTTTGTATTGTCCTGGGCGTGTTAATTAAGACTGTGTAAGCTTGCCCTGTGTCCTTTTGCTCTTCTACTTGTACATGCCCTTCTTTCGTTTCCTCTTTTATTAGTGGAGTAATAAATCATATTTGTTCTTCCTTACCTTTTGATTTCCTCTATTCGATCGCTTTCGTCTTTTCTCCCCATTGAGTACCTGCGGCACGATTCGGAACTGCTTTAATCGGGTTTAGTCCTTTTGTTAATGGCTCGGGCTGTAGATTGCTAAACTGCTCGGCAATTACCATCATATCCGTGGTTCGAGCGGGAATTATCTCCCTGCTTTGGGAAGAGATTGGCACTCAGGTGTATTTGGGACCAACCAATCTTGACCAATCACCTTGGCCAATTTCCACCGCAAAGGAGCGTTATAATTTCCAGGGCTGGGGGATCTGCCAGTTTAAAAGACGAGGGGATTAACCCCCCCTTGGTAAGGGGAGCGCCGACCCCCGGATCTGCAACAATATATATATATATACACACACACACACACACACACACACACACACACACACACATTGTTACGGATCCGTCAGTTCCACTTTTGTTATTATTTTTTACGAGTGGAATATTTTTAGTTTGAGGTAATATCGTTGTAAAGATTTTTGTGTGATATGGAGATGACTTTAGAAAAAAGGTAAAAATAGATGTTTTGAAGGAGAAATGAAGATGCTGCAAAGAGGCCGGAAGATGCAAGAGGAGGATAGAGACAGTTGTGAGTCGCGTCGAGGCTGCGAGCGAACATTTTTGATACAGGTCGCGAATGAGTTGAGGCTTCCTGGGAAAAGGATTGTCCACGACATCGTCATATATTGCGAGTGCAATTAAACCTGCGTTTCAGGTTTTATCACGAAGTGTGAGTCATTGTTGGAGGGAGCGAGCGCCTCCATTACAGGCCGATACACCATTTTGTCCTCGAAGAGGCTGTCAGCTTGGTACATCTTGTTTTGTCAGTAGGATTCCCATATCGACCTCACCGTGTGGATTGCCGTTGGTTTACATGTCGGCTCAATTCCCATGTCGACCTCTCACCTTGTAACTCCTCATCCACAGCCGCGCCAATACCTGCCTGTTGTTTTGCCATTCTGCATGATTTCGACACTCACCGCGTCATGATTTGTGCATGGACTTTGGAGAATGTTACATTCCACTCACGTTTGGTGTATCGTGAGTTCCTTGCTTTCAGAGCATTGGAGAATGATGGTACCATCATAGGCATTGTTCATTTGATGCAAGTGATATTTTCATTGTACTTTCTTTCATAGTGTTATTATTGTGTATGTGAGAGTTCTCAATACAATTGCTCGTTTTGTTCTACAATTGCATTGGTGCGGTTTAAACATGGTTTATTATAACACTCAAAATAATAAGTCTTTCTGCCGTTTTCCCACTCCAGACTCTGAGGTGCACCGTAACCGGGGTTTGGGGAGGTAATACGTAACAATATATACATATACATCCATATACACACACATACAAAAGTCAGCCTTAAAACGCATACAATCTGTCGGCAATTTTCTGCAGACTTACCGGTGGAGTCGAAAACATGCTGTATATCCAATTATGAAAGGTCACTTCCATCTTTTGTGGAGGCCGAAACAGCTTCTCAAAGAAAATCCAGATTGAGGTAAAGGAAAGCAACAGCTTACACAGAACAGCGCTTATGTGGTAATACACTGATGGCGAAGATTTCAAATTCTGCAAAACACACACCATTTCACACACACAACTGGAGCTCACAATCATGATAGGTTAATGGTAATAGCTATTCATAATGTGCATATCAAACATTTAAAATGTCGCATCATTAATTTAACAACATCCGGTGTTCTCCATAAAAGCCGGACGCCACCATTTGATGGACGCCCTCGGAACTGGGAACAGCTCACTGATTTCGACGAATTAAAAAAGTGAAAATGAAAGTGATTTTTGCTTTTTGTTTGGAAAAAAAAAACCATTTAATCTGTGTTTTAGGTCCTTTTAATTGGTTCAAACTTTTATTTCCATTCAATAAATTGAGAGCACAATGGAAGCAGTCATATTGCCTGCTCTGCACTTCATCTGCAGCTCAATGGAATACTGTTCCCCCCTCTGGGCTGGTGCTCCTGCCTCACACCTAGCTCGGCTTCACGCGGTTGAAACTAGAGCTTTCAGAATCATTGGAATCTCCCGCGATGAAGCCGATTCTGAGGGCCTTTCACTCACTCACCGCAGGCAGGTTGGATGTCTTTCTGTCTTATACCGACTCCTATTTCCCCCCAAATATTCCTACAGGACGCACAAGATCTGCCAGCAACCCTCTTCTGGTGAAACTGCCAAAATCAAGACTATCTGCTCACCTTCACTCTTTCATTCCTCTTTTCTCCCACCTCTGGAACAAACTCCTTCACTCTCTTCAATCCCTCTCCTCCCTCCAAGTCTTTGAAACAGCTGTTCACCACCATCTCTTATCTTCCCCCATCCAAAACCTTGATCTTTTCTACCCCCGTTAAAACACCCCAAAATCCGCATATTTAAACCCCCAACTTCTTTCCTGAAATTCCTAGTGGTGTTCATTTGCTTTATACCGTGGACCCTCCCTCCTCCCCAGCCCTCCCCCTTCCACAGATCTACCGACGTCGTTGTTCTCTACTGTTGTTGTGCTTTTGTGCTTCCCTCTCTCCCCCTCTTGTCTCCCGCTCCCTTCATTGCATGTGTTTGGAAATCGTTTATGTTATGTATATCGTTTTTGGGCCTATCTCCCAATGTTGAAGAATCACTTAAAAATTCTAGTAACCGGATCCGAATCCGGATCTTCACCAAAATCTAATCATTTCGTCCTTGTCACATACGCTACCTCCCTGCCAAATTTCGTCCGAATCCGTCGATAACTTTTTGAGATATTTTGTTTACAAACAAACAAACGGACAAACAAACAGACAAATGGACAGACAGGGGTGAAAACATAACGTCCATTCACCTTTGGTGACGGAGGTAATGATAGAAAATCCCACCTTCATAAATGCTTTGAAGACGTTTCAATTAGTTTCCATTGTTACAACAATAAAAATAGGGGTTTTATTGGGGGCTCTAGAAACAAGGTCCTTCAGCACATGACGTCATCTCGGGACAACATCGACACGCCCACCTGTGACTTGACTCAGTGAGCAAGATGGCGTCTAATCGCACAACCTCTTCGACGGCAGAAGAATTCAACAATGATCCTGTAGCTGCGTATCAGATTTGTTTTTGGAGTTCGACCCCTCTACCGATGAAAACACTCACCTCAGCCTAGAATTGGAAATGCTGAACACCATGACCACACACATACGAAGCAAAGCCTTCTGATGATGGGAACATCAACACCGCTGAATTGGTCGACGAGGATGAGCAGGAAGATGAACGACGTGCTCATCTCAATTCGATGCGTAATTTGAATTGGCGAGGCGTTTATTATCTCTTATTGAAGCGAATTTTGATGTTCGTCGGTAAATCAACGACCTCTCTCCCACCCATCCGGTTCACGAAGTTCATCTTAGGGAACTGAGCAGTGACAATTGTCGGAGGTTTTACCAATCAATCTCCCTCGTCTACCAATCAATCTCCCTAGGGTAGAATCCGCTATACAATGAAGAACTGCTAACATGGGCGGCGACAGTTATAGTCTTGTCAGGTCAATCAAGCTTGCTGGACAATGTAGGTTTAGATTCCATTCACGTTGTTTCAAGTGATCAGATGGGAAGTATGTGCATCGACATACCCCGCTCTTCATCTGTAGTGTGGAACCATCTTACACTCTCCGTGTCAGGATTGCTGGTCTTACTCTCTGTCTCACTCAAACTGGAGCTACCGGCCCAACTTTAATCTCTCTTTCTCGCAAACAAACATCATACACTTTTCTTCTCTTTTATTTAAGGCCTGGCCTCGATGAGGGCTACATAGTCCGTGCCTGGAGCCTACAACATAAATTTTTTTTTAAAAAAATTAAAAAAAATTTATTAAAACCATTTTCTATCGTAATTCGTCCTTTTATAAACCCATTGTCCTATTACTTTAATAGACTCTTGCAATCTGCAAAACCCATTGTTGAAACTAAATCAGCATAAAAAAGCACTGAGACCCACCATAGCACTGAGATTAAATGATATGGCCACCATCTTGGTTTTCTGGTGGGCGTCACACATTAGGCCTGCAGGTTTCTGCTGATTATGCACTGCCGGGATTTGGTGCATCACATTTCCATTGACTGCTTGGGTGAAGTGTTATTTACAATGAGGGAACCCAAAAATCGAATCATAAGTCAAATAATAGTAAAGTTTACTCGAGCTTGTCAGAATGCACTGTACATCAGAACACTCAGTAATCAAGCGTTACGTTATGTAATCAAGCGTTACGTTATGTAATCAAGTGTTACGTTCTACAAATTACTACAAACAAAATTGCGTTACGTAATTTTTGAACGGCCCCATATTGGGGTCAAGCAATCCGTGACCATGTGACGAATCTGCTCGTCCTGATATAACCGTGGGTAAGTGACATTGATGATAGGTGTCGAGTTAATTATTTCAATGTGCATTAAATGTGTTTCCCAATCGCACTGTTCATCTTTTAAGAGCGTTTTAAATGCTCATTTCCCGATCGACCCGTTAACTGATTTTGTCTCAGGTTGTGACTACAGTGTGGTCATTTTTGTTTGTCGAACAAATTACAGAACAAATGGTAAAACAGCATCATTGACTTACCGGAAGCCGTTGCCAAAGCCAACGAAGAGAATGAACGATCCTGGCCAGCACGAAGAGACAGTGAATTAAACACAAGAAGATGACGCATTGCCAGAAGTATGTTGGAGCTTCCTGTTTCTTTGTCGTCCAAAACCAATCAAAGATCGATTTCTCCTATTCAAGCAGAACACAAAAAATGAGGAATATAAGACAAATGCAGTTCAAAGTGAGTGCACACATTGGAGGAGACATGATCAATTTTTAAACCCATAAATAAAATCCACCATTCAATATTATCATCAATATCATACTTCACACATAAATTGGGACAATTCTTACTGCACAAGAAATGCTGCACAAGAAACATGGATAAGAAGCCATTAAATGGACAGGAAGTCGAATATCTTCCTGGATTAAAGGGATGTGTCTTTGAATAACCCCATGTGTGTGATCTCCTATTTCATTCTCAATCCATTCCCTCCTCCACGCACAAATATCGTAATTCGTCCTTTTACACCGTTCCAGCAAGGAGTGGTGTGCAACAACCAGAGTGAAAACTGAGTACCCCTTTCAGCATGCGTCATTGCCAAGCCCCCTTCGGTGCCCGCCAATGACGTTATGCAGCGCCTGGTGATGGCACAGGAAAGGTGCGGTGTACAACAAACAAACAACCAGAGTGAAAACTGAGTCCTCCCTTTCAGCGTGCGTCATTGCTGAGCCCCCTTCGGTGCCCACCAATGACGATATGCAGCGCCTGGTGATGGCACAGGAAAGGTGCGGTGTGTAATACCAGAAAATGCAATTACGGGTACATTTTTACACATTTTCTCATGAAACTTCATACATGCAAAAAGCATTGGGGAGCGTATGAAATACGTAACAATTTTGGGGATTTGACTACCGGTTCATACCCCAGGGAGTGGGGACTACGGGTCACAGGGGTTAAAACGGAAGAAATGATTTCATCCCTGCCTGTCTGTTTGTCCATTTGTCTGTCTGTCTGTCCGTTTGTGAACAAAATATCTCCAAAAGTTGTGGACGGATTCGGGCGAAATTTGGCACAGAGGTAGCGAATGTGACACGGACGAAATGACTAGATTTTTGGTGAAGATCCAGATTCGCCCGTGTTAAAGGGCTATTCATTGCTATTTGCTTTTGAGTTCTTTCGAGTTGAACTAGAATAAATAGCTCAGTGAAACTTCGTTCCTGGTGTCGTCCATTTTTCCCGGCTTTATCGTGCGAGCATAGCTCCACAAGGATATCTAAAAAAGTTATGGACGGATGATTTTGATTAAATGTGATTTGCACAGTCGAGGATGCTTTTTTGCAATATGTATGCTTTAGATGTGAAGAAGCTAGCCATGATGTGGGTGACACGGAAGTGGGGTTATCCCTTCCTGTTCCTGACTCCTGTTGCGTGACCGAGTGGGGCGGAGCCTGATGTGGACAGTCCGGCTGAAATAAACAACGTACTCATCAACATCGACACACATGATATTTATGGTTCAATGGGCATAGTGTGTCCGGTCGACCTAACCAACCGATCCACATATCTCTCTTAGAGTGGAAAAGGCGAGACCCGGGGGTGTGTTCCGTTAACAAGCAGCTTGCTACCGCTTACCTAGCTGCTTGCTGGATTCAAAGAGCTCAAACAAGCACTCCAACGGAACGGAGTGCTCGTCACCGCTTAACCACACGCCGGTTTCCTTGCAAACTGACCGTGGCACTCGACCAAATGGTGTCCGGTCCGTCATTTTGAGTTCCACATTTCAAATCATTTAAAATCGACATTTAAAATGCGTGTGAAGAGGAGCACGGAGATGTAAATGATGGATTACCTTTACCGGAGAAGTGTAACCTAAGCTGCAAAGCCAATCGAGAAAGGTGACTGGCTTCTTGGGGGTAACGACAAACAACTTGTCGAAGGATAAATAGATCGACGTAAGACATCCGGTCAACAGAACCGCGACAAAGCGGATCGACATTGTGAGAAAAATCACTCTTGGAGTCCACGGGAAACAAGACGACGCGTTCGCGATCCACGTCACTCGAGAAATGATGGAATGTGACGTCACAATCAACCAAACAATATCGGTGATATTTAAAATAGGGGAATCCCTTCTTCAACATTACAAGTCAACGAAAAAACAGGTTTTAAAGCTACACACCGTTATTTAAAAACGTTTTAAACCTGTTTTAATTCATCTCTTTTATTAAATTTTGATAAATGAAAATGTACCAGAAAAGAGGACATTGGCACAACCTTCATCTCTCTATGACGTATGTAACCTGGAAACCGAACGGCTCAAAGATTTGAAACACGGACGTGTGGTGCTGGGCACACACGTTAAACAAAGGTAGGCCACAACGCTTTGGGTTAACTCGAGCTCTTTATTCCTTGCTCACTCGTCAGCACTGCCGTGCTCTGGACTGTGAGCCCGCGTGTATATCCGGAGGCCACGCCTCACCTGGGGCGTGGCCGACACCCACTGGTGCTCGGAATTATGTCACTGCGCCAGCGAGTCATCGTGTCCGCCACACGCGCCCCCCCAGAATTCCCGCGCACCTGAAGGGTCAGTTTGCGGGGCAAATGGATGACCCGGCGGAAGCGCCCTCTAGCGGCTGGCGGCGTCGGATGCCGGGATGCCATCTGGGATGCCTCTGGCGGCATCTGGGATGGGTGCAGGGCAGGGGGGTGGCGTGACGGCGGGGTTGGGCGGTGCCGGTGGTCCGCCCGCCGGGGGGCACCCCGACACGGGGGCAGAGCCGCTGGCGGGGGGTGATCCAAGTCGAGGTGGGCCGGCTTGAGGCGGTCAGGAGTACCGCCGATGTCCAGGGTGAAATGCTTCGCCCCGGTCTCCAGCACGCGGAAGGGCCGGTCGTACGGGGGCCGCAGCGGTGTCCGGTGGGCGTCGTGGCGGACGAACACGTACTCCGCCGTGCGAAGCTCCGGGGCGACGTGCGTTGGCGGGCAACCGTGGTGCGCCGTCGGCACCGGGGCGAACCTCCGGGCGGTTTCCTGCAGGGCGGAGCACTGCTGCGCCGCGGACCATGGTGCCATGGAGTCGGGGAGGAACTCGCCCGGCACCCGTAGCGGTTGTCCGAAGACCAGCTCCGCCACGGATGCGCGCAGGTCATCCTTGGGCGCCGTCCTGAGGCCCAGCAGGACCCAGGGGAGCCTGTCGACCCAGCCGCCGTCGGAGGCTGGCCCGGAGCGCGGCCTTCATGGCGCGATGGAAGCGCTCGCACAGGCCGTTAGCCTGGGGGTGGTAGGCCGTGGAGCTGTGCAGCTGGACGCCAAGCCCCCGCTCTACCGCCCCCCAGAGCTCCGAGGTGAAATGGGGGCCGCGGTCGGACGAGATGTCTGAGGGGGCGCCGAACCGGGCAACCCAAGTGGCAATGAACGCCTGTGCGACGTCCGCCGCCGTCGTTGCTGCCAAAGTCACGGCCTCCGGCCACCGGGTGGTGCGGTCCACCATGGTGAGGACGTGGGTGAAACCCCGCGAGGGGGGCAGAGCAGAGGTCCCACCAGGTCCACATGAACGTGGTCGAACCGACGTTCGGGCACCGTAAACGGGGCCAGCGGGGCCTGGGTGTGGCGGTGAACCTTCGCGCGCTGGCACGCGAGGCACGTCCTGGCCCAATCGCGGACGGCCTTCCGGAGGCCATGCCAGACGAACTTGTCGGCGACCACCTTTTGGGAGGCCTTCGTGCCCGGGTGGGACAGGCCGTGGAAGGCGTCAAAAACCCGGCGCTGCCAGCCCGCAGGCACGATGGGGCGAGGCCGGCCGAGGGAGACGTCGCACAAGAGGACCGCACCCGCGCCGTCGAACGGTACCTCGGTGACGCTGAGGCCCGTGACGGCGGTCCAAAAAGCCTGGACGGCGGGGTCGGCGGACTGGTCCGCCGCCATCCGGGCATAGTCGATCCCGAGGTGGACCGCGTGGGCGACGGACCAGGAAAGGCAATCCGCCACTGGGTTGTCCTTCCCCACGACGTACCGGATGTCCGTCGTGTACTCGGACACGGCCGAGAGGTGACGCTGCTGCCGGGCCGACCACGGCTCGGCGACCTTGACCATCGCGAAAACCAGGGGCTTGTGGTCGACAAAGGCCACGAACGGGCGGCCCTCGAGCAGATGGCGGAAGTGCCGGACCGCCAGGTGGAGCCCGAGCAGCTCGCGGTCGAAGGTACTGTACCGCCGTTCGTGCGGGCAGAGCTGCCGGCTAAAAAACGCCAGCGGCTGCCAAGCTCCCTTCACCCATTGCTCGTGCACCGCGCCCACCGCGTAGTCTGACGCGTCGGTGGTGAGGGCGATCGGTGCATCGGGTGCGCGAGCACGGTGGCGTTAGCCAAGGCGAGCCTCGCGCCCGCGAACGCCGCGTCCATCGGCTCGGTCCAGGCAACGTCGCCTTTGCCCGGCTCCCCCCGGAAGGCCTCGTGCAGGGGGCGCAGGAGCTGGGTGATGCGAGGCAGGAAACGGTCATAAAAGTTCACCATGCCCAGGAACTCCTGGAGCCCCTTGATCGTGCGGGGGCACGGAAAACCCCTGACCGCCTCCACCTTGGCCGGTAAGGGGATGGCCCCGTGCCTGGTGACGCGGTGCCCTAAAAAGTCGATTTCGGTGACGCCGAACCGGCACTTGGCGGGGTTGATGATCAGCCCATGTCGGCCCAGGCATTCGAAGAGCGTGCGGAGATGGCGGAGGTGCTCCTCACGGGACGCGCTTGCGACGAGGATGTCGTCCAGGTAGACATACACGAAGTCCAAGTCGCACAAGACGCTGTCCATAAGCCGCTGGAACGCCTGGGCCGCATTCTTCAACCCGAAGGGCATCCGCAGAAACTCGGAGGCCGAATGGTGTGATGACGGCCGTCTTCGGTATGTCCTCCGGCCTGACGGGGACCTGGTGGTATCCGCGGATGAGGTCCACCTTGGAGAAGAGGGACATTTTCGCCAACCGGGCGGAAAAGTCCTGGATGTGAGGGACCGGGTAGCGGTCGGGGGTGGTAGCATCGTTGAGGCGGCGGTAGTCTCCGCACAGCCGCCACCGGGCTTGGGCACAATGTGCAGCGGCGATGCCCATGCGCTGTTGGAGCGCCGGACGATGCCCAGTCGCTCCAGTGTGGCGAACTCCCCCTGCGCCACGGCAAGCTTCGCCGGGTCGAGGCGGCGCGCCCGGGCATAGACCGGTGGCCCGACGGTGGGGATGTGATGCTCCACCCCGTGCTTGACGGCCACCGCCGAGAAAGTGGGCCGCGTGAGGGCCGGGAAACTGGCGAGGAGGCGGGTGAACTCGTCCGCTGCCGGAAGCGTGCAGACCAACCTCGCCGGGACCGAACCGCTCAGCAAGCCGCTTGGCGAGCCGCTCTGTGAGCCGCCCAGGGAGCTCCTCAACGAACTGCTCAGCGCGCAAGCAAGCGAGCTGAAGGTTTCGGCTTGGACAAGGCGTCTGTGCCTCACGTCCACCAGCAGCCCATGCGCACAGAGGAAGTCCGCTCCGAGTAGGCCCATGGGGACACTAGCGGTAACGAACGACCACTGAAAGCGCTGCCCCCCGAACCGCAGCGAGAGACAACGCTTTCCGAACGTGCGGATGGGCGTGCCGTTGGCGGCAAGCAAAGCGGGGCCATGGCCCTCAGCTTGCTTGTCGGACGCGGAGGCAGGGAGGACGCTCACCTGCGCTCCCGTGTCGCACAGGAAGCGACGACCCGAGGAGGTGTCCGTTATGAACAGCAGGCTGCCAGTATGGCCGACGCTCATGGCAGGAAGCGAGCGCCGGCCTGGCCGTTTCCCGACCTGCCAAAAGTACAAGGTGGGCGGCAGGCCCTGGCCTTGTGGCCGAACCTGTTATGGAAATGACACCAGGTCTGGCCCGGTGGTGGTTGTCACGCCGGTCGTGATGACAGTGGTGGGCGGGGCGTGGCGGCAGCCACGCGTGGATCCGCCCAACCTGCGCCGTGTTCGGGAGGATCCGAACGCAAACACGGATCCGCCCAACCTGCGCCGTGTTCGGGAGGATCTGAACGCAAACGTGGATCCGCCAAACCTACGCCGTGTTCGGGAGGATCCGAACGCCATGCCACGTGGCGATCCGAACCACTCGCGCCGTGTGCGGCGCCGGGATCCACGACGGCCGTGCTATATGCCGGCCATGCGTCGTGGGCTGCGACAAACTTGTCCGCCTCTCTGGCCAGGGCGCGCGGTTCCGTAATGGTCGAACCGGCGAGCGCGAGCCGCACCTGTACAGGTAGCTGGCGGAGGAAGAGCGCACGGAAGAGGAAATCCGTGTGGCCGTCGCCGAGCAGGGACAGCATGTAATCCATGCGGGCGGACGGTCGTGTGTCGCCGAGTACGGGAAGGTCCAAAAGACGGTCTGCGTGGTCGGCCTCTGTGAGGCCAAACGTGTCGAGGAGAAGCCGCTTGAGCGCCGCGTACTTGCTCTCCTCCGGCAGGTGCCGGAGGAAGGACACGACTCGAGCGGCCGTGCCGGTTCCGAGGGCAGCGACCACGTAAAAGTACCTCGTGTCGTCCGCCGTGACGCCCCGGAGCTGGAATTGGGCCTCGGCCTGTAGAAACCAGGCGTCAGCTTGCGCTTCCCAGAAGTCCGGTAGCTTTATGGCGACAGCGTTTGTGGCCATAGCGCGTTCGGGGAACAGCAACGGCTGAACCAGTTGGAGGTCACCAGTGTGGTGCTGGGCACACACGTTAAACAAAGGTAGGCCACAACGCTTTGGGTTAACTCGAGCTCTTTATTCCTTGCTCACTCGTCAGCACTGCCGTGCTCTGGACTGCGAGCCCGCGTGTATATCCTGAGGCCACGCCTCACCTGGGGCGTGGCCGACACCCACTGGTGCTCGGAATTATGTCACTGCGCCAGCGAGTCATCGTGTCCGCCACAGACGTATCTCATAAACCTGGACCCGCAATACGCCTGCTTGGCTGAAGTCAGAGCGAGTCGGTCGGCGGCCATGTTTGTGTGACACTCGCTTGTAAACAAACCAACGTGATAACATGGATGCATAGGTCAGGGGAGCATATTTTCTTCAAAATATTCACACGTTTCACACGTTTGTTCATTTCGTCAAACATGGCATCGAAGTTGGCGACTGAAGAAGAATAGAATGTCGGATTTGTGAACTCGAGCATCAAACTTATCATATTCCATCTTCATCCATTTGAAAATCTGTTCCGAGAGATTCTCCTTTTCTAAGGTTGAATTGGAACACTTGGTCCGTCAGACCCTCATTGAGATCCGTGCTGGGTCGATGGACTCAGGTAATCGCGTTGATGAGCGGGAAACCACCATAACTGATTGTGTTTAATTTTAAAGTTAACACATTGACGGACTCGAGTCGAACATGAAAGAACTGGATGATTAACACGGATGATCAAGATTGAGGTAATTTCAGCTGATTATGCTGAGATAATAATTAATAAACTCGATCGCGACTCTCGGAAGACAAGGAAGACCAGAACGGCACTCAGCAGAGAGAATACCTCCACCAGGTGAACAGTTTACGTTTTGTATCCCAGAGTAGACCAGAAATCACAACACAGAATCACATTTAATCAAAATCACCCGTCCACAACTTTTGGAAATATCCTGCCATATGTATCGTTTTTGTCCCTATCTCTCAATAGTGAAGAATCACTGATGAATTAAATAATTCTCATCCCCGAATTCATATTCAGATCTTCACCAAAATCTAATCGAATCGTCCTTGTCAGACACCCAACCTGTCCACCAAATTTCGGCTGAATCCGTCCGCAACTTTTTGAGATATGACCCATTTGTATAAACACACACACACCCACACAAACACATATACACAGACACAAAAACATTCACATACATAAACACACACACGCACACAGAGACACCCACACACTCACACACACAAACACACACACACACACACACATGCACGCTTCGACTTTCAGCAATAGATGCAACCTCGGAAACCGCTGAATGGAAAAATTTGAAACTTGGCACATTGTGAAATACTCACAATGGGGAACAAAAGCATGATAATGATGACATCATCGGTGAAGTTGTGTACCAGCCAAACATGTTTTTATAAAAGTCCTTATCCTAAAAATCTGAAATTGCATGCATACGATCGATGACCCATTTGTATTGAAATATTAAATTGCTTTTTCTTGTTCACAAACGGACAGACAGACAGACAGACAGGGGTGAAAACATAACTTCCATCCACGTTTTGTGGCGGAGGTAATAAGAGGGAAGAAAAGAGATGGTGGTGAACAGCTGTTTTAATAAAAGATACGCCCATTTTACCACAAAAAAAACACACACACATAAACACATACACACAAAAACACACACATCAACACACATACACACATAAACACACACACAAAAACATTCACATACATAAACACACACACACACATGCAAAAACACACACTCACACACACACATACACACAAGCACAGACATCAACACACATACACACACAAACATTCACATACATAAACACACACACATAAACACATACACACAAACATTCACATACATAAACACACAAACATAAACACATACACACAAAAACACACACATCAACACACATACACACATAAACACACACACACATACACAGACACAGACATCAACACACATACACACAAAAACACACACACACATACACACAAACATTCACATACATAAACACACACACATAAACACAAACATTCACATACATAAACACACACACATAAACACATACACACAAAAACACACACATCAACACACATACACATAAACACACACACACATACAGACACAAAAACATTCACATACATAAACACACACACACACATACAAAAACACACACTCTCTCACACACACACACACACACACACACACACACACACACACACACACACACACACACACACACACACACACACACACACACACACACACACACACACACACACACACACACACACACACACACACACACACACACACACACACACAGACATCACCACACATACACACAAACAGACATCAACACACATACACACAAAAACACACACACATTCACATGCATAAACACACACACATGCAAAAACACACACACACACATACACACATAAACACACACACACATAAGCACACTCTGTTAAAGTAACACATACACACTGTTAAAGTGGACATCTCTCTGACCATTCTCAGAGAGCCTCCTCAGCGTCGACGAGTCTGGCATTTCACTCAGGCCAACTGGCACGGTCTTCAAGCAGCCATCAATCATCTGGACTGGTCTCCCATCTCTACTGCCTCTGACATAAATTCTTCCTGGGAATTCTCCCAAAGCAAACTGCTCTCTCTCATGCACAGATTTATCCCATCTCGTCTTCTGTTGTCTTACCCTTCCTCCCGTCCATGATACACGGAATCTTGTGGTGAGGCTATTACCCAGAAACAACTTGCTTTCGTCTCCTGGAAAGCAAATCCAACGGAAGGAAATCTCATTTCCTTTCACAAAGCCCGAAACAAGTGTGTGTCCACCCTCAGGAGAGCCAGGAAACAATATCTCTCCGTTCTCAGGACCGAACTCTCTTAGCTGTCTCCCTCTTCCAAATCCTGGTGGCGTCTGGTCAAATCTGTTTCTGGTGTTTGTTCCCCCTCCATCCCCTCCCTCACCTCAAATGGCCACACGGCTGACTCCACGCGTGAAAAAGCTGAATGCCACAACTCTGTGTTTGCCTCTAAATCTTCTGTCCCAAACCCATCCCTCTCTGTACCCACCGTACCCAGTCGTACCCAGCTGCTCCTGGACTCTGTGTCCTTTCCTCCTGACAAGGTGGAAAAGTTTCTGTCAACCCTCGACTCGGATTCTGCAACTGGACCTGACGGCATCAGCCCACGGGTCCTAAAATCCTGTTCTTCCGCTCTTTCACTCCCTCTCTCTGTTCTCTTCACCCTCTCTTTTGCTCAAGGTCATCTTCCATCTGCTTGGAAATCTGCCAACATCACCGCTTTGCACAAAAAAGGTGCAAAAACAGATCCCAGCAACTACAGACCAATCAGCCTTCTCCCAATTATCAGCAAAGTCATGGAATCCATCATTGCTTCAGATATGAAATCTTTCCTCTTCTCCAATGGCTTGATCTCTGATCATCAATTTGGTTTCAGACCTGGACACTCTACTCTGGACATGCTGCTTCTGCTTTCTCAACAATGGATGGAGGTCCTCAATGCCAAACAGGAAATTAGAGCAGTCTCCCTTGACATATCACGTGCCTTCGATACGGTCTGGCACCCCGCTCTGCTCACCAAACTCTCCTCTTTTGGTATCAATGGAAATCTCCACGCATGGCTGGCGGACTTCCTCTCTAGTCGTAGTCAACGTGTGGCCCTGAATGGGTTTCTCTCATCTCCTCTTCCTGTTCAGGCTGGAGTTCCACAAGGCAGTATTCTGGGCCCTGTGCTTTTTCTGGTCTTCATCAATGATCTCTCTGACTCTCTTGAAAATCCTCTGTATCTCTTTGCTGATGACTCTACTCTCTGTCGCTCCATTCTTCATCCCTCAGATCGGCAGTCTGCTGCCTCCTCACTCTCTGCAGACCTGGACAAAATCACAGACTGGGCAAACAAGTGGAACATGTCTTTCAATCCTGACAAATCTCACACTCTTACGATGTCTCTCCGAAAAGACCGACTGGACAACCCTCCCATCCACTTTCTGAATAATCCTCTCCAAGAAGTTCTGTCACTCAAGCTTTTGGGTCTCACTATCTGCCATGATCTTTCCTGGGAAAACCACATTTCAAATCTGGCCTCCAAAGCCAGTCGCCGACTGGGCATCCTCCGTCGTGCAAAGTCCTTCCTTCCTTGGCACACCTGAGCTCCTCACCACATACAAGGCTTTCATCCGCAGCTCAATGGAATACTGCTCTCCCCTCTGGGCTGGTGCTCCTGCCTCACACCTAGCTCGTCTTCACGCCATTGAAACCAAAGCATTCAGAATCATTGGAATCTCCCGCGATGAAGCTAACTCCAAGGGCCTCTCACTCACTCACCGCAGGCAGGTTAGTGGTCTTTCCATCTTCTACCGACTCCTCTCTGGCCTTTCCCCCCCAGCTCTCTCTGGGCTCTGTCCCGCAAATATTCCTACAGGTCGCACAAGATCTGCCTGCAACCCTCTTATGGTCAAACTGCCAAAATCAAGACTCTCTGCTCACCTTCACTCCTTCATTCCTCTCTTCTCCCGCCTCTGGAACAAACTCCCTCACTCTCTTCAATCCCACTCCACCCTCCAGGTCTTTAAAACTGCTGTTCACCACCATCTCTTATCTTCCCCCATCCAAAACCTTGATCTTTTCTACCCCCGCTAATTTCACCCCAATTCCACTTTTTTGAAATACCAACTTCTGTCCTGGAAGTCCTTGGTGTCCTTGTGTTTTAAACTTCTCCCTCCACCCCCCCCCCCTCCCCCCCTTCCCACGCCTCCTCCCCCCAAGCCCTCTCCCTTCCACACATCTCCCTGCTCTCAAATGTTGTGTTTGTGTGCTTCCCCTTCTCTCCCCATCTTGTTTTCCGCTCCCTCTTTTTGTGTGTTTTGTTTGTCTGGTTGATTTATTTTTTGAAGTAAATGTTAGCTCTTTCACGAGCCTTGATTCAGTATACAAACAAAAAAAAAAAAAAAAAAAAAAAAAAAAAAACACACACACACACACACACACACACACACACACACACACACACAGAGACATCAACACACATACACACATAAACACACACACACACACACACATAAACACATGATGATGAACAAACATTTGAACACCATCACATGCTGATGAATTGAACAACTGATGAACGAACTGACTCATTTCAAGTTTCGCGGGGCGGCGGGAGTGTCACACCAACATGGCCGCCAGACTGCTTCCGGTGACTTCATCAGCTCGCGTGGGAGCGATAGACGGATTGCGGGTCCAGGTTTTTTATACACGTTCGTGATTTGAAACGGGCCAAACAAAGTTCAGATGAAGTTAAATAAAAGTGTAAAAAACAAACGATGCATGTTCCCTGCATAGATGACATCGATCATGTAACATGTATATCATACAACATATAAAGAGAGGAAAGTTTGTGTGTTTCTGTAAAGTATCTCGACAAACTACGATCGATTGTCGTACGCGTTTATTCACTCTGCCGATCACGGCCCGATTCACAGCAGCGCCATCCGAGCTCTGGCGTAGGGATCCAACCCAGTCCCGGTGTAGGGATACAACGGTGAATATTTGCACTGCATACATGACATCCTCCCCTTTAAGTCCAAAATTACCAAGAGCAATACGTGCTAGATTTCCAGAATTGACATTTCAAAAGCAACACTTCCAAAACATGTGAAAATATGTGTGCAAACGATTATGAGAATAATGAAAATACGTGAAAATAGAACATGTGTCAACGTGAAGAAAAAAAACATCTTCAAAGATTCAACCGGTCGGGTGCTTTTCTCTCACGCATTGAGCGTCGCGGTGTACCAGTGGATACAGAGTCCGAGGTGATTCCTTTGGGTCGCGGTGTACCAGTGGATACAGAGTCCAAGGTGATTCCTTTGGTCTCCACGAAGGGTGTAGCGTTTGCAGAGGTTTTCGGGGCATCCGAGCCGGCTGGAGCGGCCACGACGATCTCCGGCAGTGGCGGGTCAAACTGTTGTCCTGACTGTGACGATGCTACAGGCTCCATCGACTCACAGTGACGGTAGGTTATGTGGTCCTGATGTCGACGAATTTCGCGGCCGTCCTGCAGGCGAATCACACAGGACAGTGGACCTGGCTTCTCGATGATGTCCCCCGGTAGCTACGTCGCACCTGCACCAAAATTTCGGGCAAACACTGGATCTCCAATGTTGATACATCGACTGTTGGACGTCTCATCGTGCACCAACTTTTGATTAAGCTGGCTCTGATAAACATTTGATGATATGTCTGGTTTGAGATTGTCAAGTGTCGATCTCAAGTGTCGTTTCATCAATAACTCAGACGGAGCTGCACCGGTTGTTGATTGTGGCGTGATGCGGTATTTGAACAGGAGACGAGACAGCTTTGTTTCCAGGGTTCCCTCCTGAAGTTTCTGCAATCTGGATTTGATGATTCCCACGGATCGTTCGGCCAAGCCATTTGAAGCCTGGTGATGTGGGCTGACAAACTTATGTTTGATGCCGTTCTGACGTGTGAACTCGGCAAACTCGGTACTGGAAAAACACGAACCGTTATCACTCACGATCATCCTGGGCAGACCATGAGTGGCGAAACAGCGTCTGAGTCTTTCGATGACAATGGCTGACGTAGTACCACGCGTCACATAGGCATCAATCCATTTTGTGTGTGCGTCCGTAATTATTAGAATCATGCTGCCGTTAATAGGCCCGGCATAATCGAGATGTAGGCGATGCCACGGTTCGCTGGGCCATTCCCAGGGATGCAGTGGCGCTTTCGCAGGTGTATTCCGGGTGCTCTGGCAGGGGTAACAATGTCGAACATGATGTTCGATATCAGCATCAAGATTCGGCCACCACACATAGTTTCTGGCGAGTGACTTCATCTTCACAATCCCGGGGTGACAGTCATGGATTTCATCCATGACCCTGGAACGCAGATTTTTCGGGATCACGACACGACATCCCCAGAGTAGGCAACCATTTTCCATGCTGAGTTCGTTTTTACGTGCTTTAAAAGCTGCAAAATCTGGGTCACCCTCAGGTAGCAAATGCCATCCAAGCTGTACAGCCTGGACAGTTCTGGACAGAACGGGGTCTCGTCGAGTATGAGTGCGGATCTGGCTGGAATCGACAGCACAATCTTCCAGATGATCCATCAGTGCGATAATGGATCCTGGTGTAGGCGAATCATCAACGGATTCTGGAAGGGGTAACCGACTCATGGCATCTGCATTTGTGATAGACGAACCGGGCTTATAACATATGGTGTAGTCATAAGCAGCGAGAAACAGGGACCAGCGGATGATCCTGGGCGGTAGTGTGTCAGATGTCGCCTTAGTTGGACCAAACAAACTGATCAGCGGCTTGTGATCAGTGCGAATCGTAAAATGATGTCCAAGAAGGTACTGGCGAAATTTGCCGACGCCGAAAACGATTCCCAATCCTTCCTTGTCAAGTTGGGAATAGTTTTTCTCTGCCGGGGACAACGTTCTGGATGCAAATGCAACCGGTCTTTCCGTACAATCAGGCATCACGTGTGATAATACACTCCCCACTCCATACCGACAGGCATCGCATGTCAGCACAAGATCCTTCTCTGGATCAAAATGAACGAGAACATTGGACGATTTGAGCAGATCCTTAGAGGTCTGGAATGCTGATTGTTTAGTAGACCACCAGCTCCAGGAGACTCCTTTCCTCAAAAGCCGATAAAGGGGGCCCAAAACGTCGGTCACATTCGGGATGTAACGACCATAGAACTGAAGCAAACCGAGGTATGACTTCAATTCGGTCACATCTCGTGGAGCAGGAGCATCCTTGATAGCTCGGACTTTCTCATCTGTCGGGTGTAGACCCTCGGCATCAATCGTATGACCCAGGTACTTGACTGATGGCACCATAAACTTGCACTTGTCTCGACGCAAACGTAGGCCGGAGTCCGAAATCTTCTTCAGAACTCTCTCCAGGTTCTGTAGATGTTCCGCGTCCGTACGACCAGTAACCAGAATATCATCCTGGTAACAAACGATGTTGCGTTCGGCGGCAAACAAACTGTCCATGACACGCTGATAAATTCCAGGTGCAGATTTCACTCCAAAACTAAGTTGGTGGTACCTGTACAACCCACGAAGCGTGTTGATGGTAAGATACTGTTTCGAATTCTCGTCCAAGCAGAGCTGTAGATAGGCGGATTTGAGATCGAGTTTCGTAAAAGTCTTGCCTCCCGTGAGACGAGCATAGAGGTCTTCGATCCTCGGGATTGGATATTTATCCAATGAAGAACACCTGTTCACGGTCATTTTATAATCTCTACATATGCGGATTGACTGGTCCGATTTTATGACCGGAACGATGGGCGCCGCCCATTCGGCATACTGGATTTGCTCGATGATCCCCAGATTTTCAAGATGATCCAGTTCCTTGTCAATCCGCTCACGCAGGGCGAAAGGGACTGGGCGAGCCCTGCAAAATATAGGATTGGCATCCCGGTCAACCCTGAGTTTAGCCGTATGTCCTTTCAAGGTTCCAAGCTCATCCTTGAAGACATCCGGGTACGTATCCAGCACATTTTTGAGTGTGTATGCTGCGGTAGGAGAAACGTTGGCTGCCCGGAGTTGATGAATGCTTTCCCACTTCAGTCGAATTATGCTCAACCAGTTCCTGCCGAGTAAGGAAGGCCCTTTCCAGGAATGACGATCAGGGGTAGGTGAAACTCACGGTTATCGTAGCCCACCGTGACGTCACATGTACCGCAGGGAACAATCTTCTCACCTGTAGAAGTGGAGAGTCCATAGGTAGTAGGTTTCAGATGGGGTCGGTCAGCATCACTCCACAGGTTTGTGAAAACAGCATGGCTGATGAGCGAGACGGCTGCACCAGTGTCGACCTCCATTTGCAATGGTCGATTGTTGACGACAACATTGGCAAGAAGAGGGTCCCGCCTATGGTGAGAATCAATATGAAGCAGGTCATACGATTCTGAGTTGTCGGAAACAGAGCTCACCTGGTCAAGCTCGGGTTCCTCCGAACCGATAAACTGATGAATCTTGTCAGCAGCTTTTCCTTTTCCCGATTTGCGAGTGATGCAAGCTGGAGCAATATGGCCAGTTTTCGAACAGAAATGGCAGGTGGCATCTTTGAACCGACACGTCTCCGGAGGGTGCTTTCCGTTGCACCGAAAACAGTTGTTGTGGGTTTGAGACTGCACTGGCTTCTGACGAGGAGCCTTGTTCCAACGTTTTGGCTGAACATGATCCAACCGATTCACAGCAGGGCTGGTACCAGACGAGCGAGTGGCACCGATGCTTGTAGCGTTGCGTTCAGCACTTTCCATGGAAATGGCGGTGTCTCTGGCATTTTGGAACGTCAGTCTTCTCCCTGGTGTTGGGCTCGCGGCTAGGGTGCCGGCTTAGGATCCTAGGATCCTGGGTTCGAATCCCGGTTAATCGCTGAATTAACGCCAGGGGGGTTGACTCAGCCTGTACATCCTTCCGAGGTCGGCAAATTGAGTACCAGTTCACTGGTAATTCCCTGCTTGTCGTTAAAGGCGGCAAAAAGGGTTGGCGTCAGGAAGGGCATCCGGCCGCAAAACATTGCTTCAAAAAGGGGACCGAAAAAAAAACAACAACAACCACAGTTCCCGAAAAAGGCCAACCCCCGCTTGCGGGGAAAAATGGCCTCTAAAGGTGGTTTTTTTTTTTTGGTTTTTTTTTTTTTTTTGTCTTCTCTCAGCAAGCAGGCGTCTACGAGTGCGGTCATCGGACATGCCAACCACCAGCAAATCACGAAGCATGTCATCGATCGTGTCCCCAAACTCACACAGATGTGACAGTTTTTTGAGGTGTGCAATGAAGTCTGCGATCGACTGACCTTGCTGCTGTCTGCACATGTAAAAATTAAACCGACACAGGATGACTGAAGGAGATGGGTTGCAATGTTCCTTCAAAGCGGCCTTGAGCTCTGCATACGTGAGCTCCTGGATTGTCCGAGGCCGAATCAGGTTTTTAACGAGTGTGAACGTCTCACCTCCGCAAACGGACAGGAAGACGGCCTTCATCCGGGCTTCGGTCGCGATGTCGTTCGCCTCGAAGTAGAAAGACAACCGCTCAGAATACGTGTCAAAATCCCCCTCATGAGGGTCGAATTCATCGATATGGCCGAAAGAAGTCATGGTCTAGATGTTTATCCTCGTCGCCATGTAAAGTATCTCGACAAACTATGATCGATTGTCGTACGCGTTTATTCACTCTGCCGATCAAGGCCCGATTCACAGCAGCGCCATCCGAGCTCTGGCGTAGGGATACAACCCGGTCCCGGTGTAGGGACACAACGGTGAATATGTGCACTACATACACAACAGTTTCTTCGTTTATAATTATAATTCACACCCTGGACCTGGACCTGGAGGGACCAGTGCAGACACCAGTATAATCAAACTTTGCATCGTCTCCTCTTTTATCCAGAGGAACCTCGACGCCCATGTTTGTCGTTTGGATAATTAAAAGTTATATTAAAATCAGATCGTCATTGGTCTTAAGGCTTCGATCGGGCCTTGTGCATACACCGCCTAGGTGTTTCCCCCTCGGAGCGATCGCATGTTGAGGTTGTTGTGATTTGTTGCTAAATTTATTACCTCCGTCACCAAAGGTGGATGGAGGTTATGTTTTCACCCCTGTCTATCTGTGTCCTGTGAACAAGATATCTCAAAAAGTTATGGACGGATGATTTTGATTAAATGTGATTCTGTATTGTGATTTTCTGGCTGGGATACAACACGTAAACTGTTCACCTGGCGGAGGTGTGCTCTCCACTGAGTGCCGTTCTAGTTTTATTTGAATTTTGACCCGGATCTTTCAGGGATTTTAAAATCGATTTGCACAGTCGAGGATGCTTTTTGCAATATGTTTGCTTCAGATGTGAAGAAGCTAGCCATGATGTGAAGAAGCTAGCCATGATGTGGGTGACACGGAAGTGGGGTTATCCCTTCCTGTTGCGTGACCGAGTGGGGCGGGGCCTGATGTGGACAGTCCGGCTGAAATAAACAACGGACTCATCAACATCGACACACATGATATTTATGGTTCAATGGGCATAGTGTGTCCGGTCGACCGAAACAACCGATCCACATATCTCTCTGAGTGGAAAAGGCGAGACCCGGGGTGTGTTCCGTTAACAAGCAGCTTGCTACCGCTTACCTAGCTGCTTGCTGAATTCAAAGAGCTCAAACAAGCACTCCAACGGAACGGAGTGCTCGTCACCGCTTAACCACACGGCGGTTTCCACGCAAACTTGTCGTGGCGTGAACTCGACCAAATTGTGTCCGGTCCGTCATTTTGAGTTCCACATTTCAAATCATTTAAAATCGACATTTAAAATGCGTGTGAAGAGGAGCACGTAGATGTAAATGATGGATTACCTTTACCGGAGAAGTGCGACCGAAGCGGCAAAGCCAATCGAGAAAGGTGACTGGCTTCTTGGGGGTAACGACAAACAACTTGTCGAAGGATAAATAGATCGACGTAAGACATCCGGTCAACAGAGCCGCGACAAAGCGGATCGACATTGTGAGAAAAATCACTCTTGGAGTCCACGGGAAACAAGACGACGCGTTCGCGATCCACGTCACTCGAGAAATGATGGAATGTGACGTCACAATCAACCAAACAATATCGGTGAATTTTAAAATAGAGGAATCCCTTCGTCAACATTACAGGTAAACGATAAAACAGGTTTTAAAGCTACACACCGTTATTTAAAAACGGTTTAAACCTGTTTTAATTGATGTCTTTTATTAAATTTGGATAAATGAAAATGTGCCAGAAAACAGGACATTGGGACAACCGTCATCTCTCTATGACGTATGTAACCTGGAAAACGAACGGCTCAAAGATTTGAAACGGGCCAAACAAAGTTCAGATGAAGTTAAACAAGTGAATCCTCTTGGATTGCGCTGAGGTTCGGGCATGGAATTTCGAGCCTCGATCTTGTATACAAAAATAATAATAACTAGAACGGGCACTCGGTAGAGCGCATACCTTCGCCGCAGCTACTTTTGTTGCCAAAATAAAAGACTACAAGATCTGTGTAGCAAAGCCACACCTACGTTGTCATGCGGGAAGATTTGTTTCAAATTAAACCATTCTATCCCGCCAAAAGTTTGATATTGTAATCACATCCATGTGGTGGTACTTGATTTGATTTTTTGATTTGATAATTTTTTTTGAGGTTGAAATGATCGCGGGAGATTGCGTTATAGTGATGACGTCCTGGAAGGACATCTTCTTCTTCATTCGCGCATAACTTTGAGTGAAATACGATCGAGTTAAAAATAGTCAGAATTTGAGCAAATCTGTTTCATTCGTTTGTTAATATGCCTCATCTATTGTCAAATCTGCAATTATAATTTTTTTTGAGGTTGAAATGATCGCGGGAGATCGCGTTATAGTGATGACGTCCTGGATGGACATCTTCTTCTTCAGTCGCTCATAACTTTGAGTGAAATACGATCGAGTTAAAAATAGTCAGAATTTGAGCAAATCTGTTTCCCAAAATCTAATCAAATGTGTCCCGTATAATAACCAATCATCCCACCAAATTTCATGCAATTCGGTTGAATACTTTTTGAGTTATGCGATTAACATACACACACACAGACATACAAATAAATACACAGCGATCAAAACATAACCTTCCGCTTTTGCGAAGGTAACTAGAACGGGCACTCGGTAGAGCGCATACCTTCGCCGCAGCTACTTTTGTTGCCAAAATAAAAGACTACAAGATCTGTGTAGCAAAGCCACACCTACGTTGTCATGCGGGAAGATTTGTTTCAAATTAAACCATTCTATCCCGCCAAAAGTTTGATATTGTAATCACATCCATGTGGTGGTGTCCGCTAACATCCGCTAACAAGGGTTATGACGTCAGAGTGTCATGTCGCATATCACAAGATTGGGCATTGAATTCTGAACATTTTGGCATTAGTTTCATACAAATTGGACACAAATTGACCGCGCTATGGTAAAAAGACGATTTTGACCTTTTCATGACCTTGACCTTGACCTTTGACCCGATCGATTCCAAAATCTAATCAAATGGTTCCCGGATAATAACCTATCATCCCACCAAATTTCATGCGAATCGGTTGAATACTTTTTGAGTTATGCGAATAACATACACACACACACACACACACACAGACATACAAATAAATACACAGCGATCAAAACATAACCTTCCGCTTTTGCGAAGGTAATAATAATAAGAACCTTGGGCCGAATCTCGCGCTTCACCAGTGGGCGTGCGCGAATTTACGTCACGTCGGCAGCGAGAAGGGGTTCCCCAAGACGAACCAATCAGGAACTGCCACGTCACACTTATATGATCTCAGAATTCCTGTGACAGGAATTCGCGTTACACTGGCTGGAAGTCATTCGCTAGAGGCGCTTCCTCAGCGCTAATACAAGTGTAAAAAACAAACGATGCATGTTCCCTGCATAGATGACATCGATCATGTAACATGTATATCATACAACATATAAAGAGGAAAGTATGTGTTTCTTCGTTTATAATTACAATTCACACCCTGGAGGGACCAGTGCAGACACCAGAATAATCAAACTTTGCATCGTCTGCTCTTTCATCCAGAGGAACCTCGACGCCCATGTTTGTCGTTTGGATAATTAAAAGTTATATTAAAATCAGATCATCATTGGTCTTCAGGCTTCGATCGGCCTTGTGTGCATACACCGCCTAGGTGTTTCCCCCTGGGCGCGATCGTATGTTAAGGTTGTTGTGATTTGTGGTTAAATGTATTACCTCCGTCACCAAAGGTGGATGGAGGTTATGTTTTCACCCCTGTCTGTCTGTCCAAGATATCTCAAAAAGTTGTGAACGGATTTGGATGACACTTGGCGGACAGGTTGTGTGTGACAAAGAAGAATCGATTCGGGTTTGGTGAAGATCCAGATCGGGCTAGTCGAATTTTTAAAGTGAGGGCTAGTCGAATTTTTAAAGTGCTCAGGTGGAAGTGTGCTCTCCACTGGGTGCCACTCGAGTTTATTTCAGTGTTTACGGCCTGTTATTAAAAAGATTGCTTTCCTCAACATATCTCAACAACAAATCGCAGGCTCAATGGAATACTGCTCTTCCCTCTGGGCTGGTGCTCCTGCCTCTCACCGAGCTCGGCTTCACGCTGTCGAAACCAAAGCTTCCAGAATCATTGGAATCTCCCGCGATGAAGCTAACTCCAAGGGCCTTTCACTCACTCACCGCAGGCAGGTTGGTGGTCTTTCTGTCTTCTATCGACTCCTCTCCAGCTTGCTCCTCAGCTCTCTCTGTGCTCTGTCCCGCAAATATTCCTACAGGTCGCACAAGATCTGCCTGCAACACTCTTATGGTTAAACTGCCAAAATCAAGACTCTCTGCTCACCTTCACTCTTTCATTACTCTTTTCTCCTGCCTCTGGAACAAACTCCCTCACTCTCTTCAATCCCACTCCTCCCTCCAGGTCTTTAAAACAGCTGTTCAGCACCATCTCTTATCTTCCCCATCCAAACCTTGATCTTTTCTACTCCCGCTAATTCACCCCAAATCCACCTCTTTCAATTCCCAACTTCTTTCCTGAAATTCCTAGTAGTGTTCATTTGCTTATACCGTGTACCCCTCCCTCCTCACCAGCCCCCCTCCCTCCACAGATCTCCCGATGTCCCTGATCTCTACTGTTGTTGTGCTTTTCCTTCCCTCTCTTTCCATCTTGTCTCCCGCTCCCTTCATTGCATGTTTTATGTTGTTTTTTGGTGTGAGTGAGTGGATGAGGGGCTGTGGATTCTGGGAGTGGAGGCGGTTTTGTTGTTGTAGTCTCTGTCTTGCTGGCTGGAGGTGTGTTCACATCCAGGTGTAGCTGCCTGCATGTGAAGGCGTATGTGCCCCTGCTGGCCCACCTTAGCTGAGCGTATCGAGCTTGAAGGGCCGAAACTGGATGATGCTGAGGGCCTCACCTGAGGACCTGGTCACTGAGGCACACTTGTGACCAGGTGTGTTTTGAACTTATATATAATTATTCATTCATCTTAATTAGGTCAAAAGCTGGAGAACGACAGAGTTTAGGTAATGCTGTGCTTGGCAGTCTACGTTTACTATTGATGGGATGGGAGCAAGTAATGCCCTGCACATAGATAGCTTGGTGAAGGATGATTCATCTGACTACATCACATTTCGCCACTGCTCGGTCGTCCATCATTGGCTGTGCCCCTTGCACCACTGGACTTGCAAACGTGCATCGTCAGATGTTATGAGCGCATTGTGCACTGCAACGCGACTGGTTTCCCGTTCTGTGGAGTCTTGGCGGACCGTTTTTGATGAAACTGGCTGCTCATGCTCCAGGATACCAAAACATATCTCAACTATCGGCCTATTACATTCTTTTCAATTATAAGCAACATCATGGATTCTGTCATCACAGGTCACATCAATCCTTCATTTCTCCAACGGCCTGAACTGAAAACATCCATTTGATTTTTGACTCGGTCCCTCCATCCTACCAAGACATGCTGATGCTGCTCTCCAAACAATGGATGGAGGCACTCGATCTCTGGGACCATCACTACAAAAATACCTCAAGCATTTGACAGTCTGGTGGCAGAGCCTGCTCTACAAACGATCATCCAGGGTAATCTTTCATAAATAATCTCCTCTCATGGTTTGTTACTGACGCCGCCCTCGCCGCCCTCCCCCCCCCCCCCCCCCCCCCCCAGAATTTCCATGTTTTAAAACGTTTCCCAGTGTTTACCCTGATTAGAATAGGTACACCGTATCCCTGCGTGTCTAAGAGACGACTAAGAGGGTTGGCATCAGGAAGGGCATCCGGCCATAAAAACATTGCCTCAAAAAGAAAACCATGACAATTACAACGACATATGGGCAGGGTACAGCCCGAAGTGGAGATCGGTTTCTGAGGTTTGGAACATGGAATGTAGGGACCAATGACAGGGAGATCAGGAGAAGTGGTGGAAGTATTGGTCAGAAGAAGAGTGGACATATGTTGTGTGCAAGAGACAAGATGTAAGGGAAGTGGTGTGAGAATGGTGAAGGGTAGGCAGGGACAGAAATACAAGTTTGTGTGGCAAGGGTGCCTGGAGAGCGTGAAATGTGTTGGTGTCCTGTTTTCTGAGGAGTTTGTAGACAGTGTGGTGAGTGTGACTAGAGTGAGTGAAAGGTTGATGATGGTGAAATGATGATTGGAAAGCTCTGGTGAACATCATCTCGGGATATGCTCCGCAGGTTGGTCGAAGCGATGAAGAGAAGGACAAGTTCTGGTGTGCGATAGAGAAGCTGATGGAAAACGTGAAGATGAGGAAGTTGTTGTGGTATATATGAAAAGATATATGGAAATGCTGTTGAATACAGAGAATGAATGGGATGGCAACATCGAGAGTAACCCAGTTTTAGGACCGGCAGAGAAGATAACTGAAAGTTGAGGGAAGCGATAAAAGCAATGAAGGGTAGAAAAGCGGGAGGTCGACGGGAGTTGTGGGAGATATGTTGAAGGCAGCAGGAAGTTGGGGTGTGAAGAGAATGACAGCGATCTGTAATCTGGTGGTGAAAGAAGGCCGCATTCCAGTGGATTGGGAACTGAGTACCCCCGTCCCTCTATACAAGGGGAAAGGTGACCCTCTGGAGTGTGGCTCGTACCGAGCGATAAAGTTATTGGAGTATGGAATGAAGGTATTGGAAAGGGTGTTGGAGAGGAGGATAAGGAAGAAGTGAAGATCGACGAAATGCAGTTTGGATTCATGCCAGGAAGAGGAACGACAGACGCGCTTTTCATTGTGAGGCAGTTGCAGGAGAAGTACATGGAGAAGAGGAAGAAGTTGTTTCTTGGGTTTGTTGATCTGGAGAAAGCATTCGATTAGGGTTCCACGCAAAGTATTGACATGGGCATTGAGGAAGTTAGGAGTGGAGGAATGGTTGATCAGAGTAGTGATGGCAATGTACAAAAGAGCACGCACAGTTGTAAGGACGAAGGATGGGAACAGTGGTGAGTTTGAGGTGAAGGTGGGAGTGCATCAGGGGTCGGTACTAAGTCCACTACTATTTGTAGCTGTGATGGAGGTGCTGGCTCGGAACGTAAAGGAGGGTTTACCGTGGGATGTGTATGCAGATGATCTGGTGTTGATTGCGGAAAGTATGGATGGACTGAAGGAAAAGATGAACAAGTGGAAGGAATGTATGGAGACAAAAGGTCTGAAGGTGAATATCGGAAAGACGAAGGTGATGCCAAGTGGTAAAGCATGTGGTGAGGTGGAAAGAACTGGGAAGTGGCCCTGTGCTGTGTGTAGGAAGGGTGTCGGAGTGAACTCCATTCAATGTGCAATGTGCGCTGAGTGGGTTCATCAAAAATGTAGTGGTCTGAGAGGGTCATTAACCAGTGTGGCAGCTTTATTCAAATGTAAGGTGTGCACAGGGGGAGCTGCAGATGGAGGAAATGTTGAGTTGGATCTTGGAGACGGCGTGAAGCTGGAAGGTGTGAAAACATTTTGCTATCTCAGAGACATGCTGAATGGAGAAGGTGGATCAGACTCGGCAACGGTTGTTGGAGTGAGATATGCATGGAAGAAGTTTCGGGAACTGAGTGGCGTGCTGATGATGAGGGGAGTGTCGTTGAAGCTGAAGGGAAAGGTGTATGCTGCATGTGTGAGAAGTGTTATGATTTATGGGAGCGAGACATGGGTAATGAACGTAGAGCAGCAACGAAGGTTGGAAAGGGTGGAAATGCGAATGGTTCGACGGATGTGCGGAGTATCGTTGAGAGAGAGGAAGACAAATGATGAATTGCGAAAGATGATGGGAATAGACCCTGTGATTGATGCTGTGAAGAGGAACAGGTTGAGATGGTTTGGTCATGTGTTGAGGAAGGATGAAAGTGACTGGTTGAGAAGAGTGATGGAAATAAATGTAGTAGGAAGTAGAGGACGGGGAAGACCGAGAAAGATTTGGCTAAACATGGTGGAAGAAGAAATGCGGGGAAGGGGGTTAACAAGGAGAGATGCAGAAAATAGGGCAAAATGGAGAAGATTGTCATGGGGACCGCAAGGCTAAACCCCGCTCTAGTAGGGAAAATGGGCTTTAAAATGCATGTTGTTGTTGTTGTCATGGTTGTTGACTTCCTCCATTTTCCTAGTCAGGTTGTGGCTCTTATCTTAATGGAATCCTCTCGCTATTGAGGCTGAAGTGCTCCAAGGCAGTTTATTGGGCCCAATTTTGTTCCTCAACGACCTGATTATCTGCAAAACCCTTGTTTGTTTGTTTTTTGCTGCCGACTCCACTATCTTTCATAGCAGCACTGATGCTTCAGATGGGAGGGGAGCAGCTGCTTCCTTCTCCGCAGGCCTTGATAGAATCAGGAGCTGGTCCAGCCCTTAGAAGAGGTCTTTCAACCTTGGGAAATCTTGCACTCAATTGGACCATTGGGCTAACACTCCCATCTCACACTTTCAACCCTGGCAAATCTCATACTCACTTGGACAAACCACTTGAGGTTCAGTCCATCAATCATTAGGACGTCACACTCATCTCCGATCTTTCTTGGGCAAACCACATCCACGCTTCCCTGCAAAACCAGCCATCCCACACAGCTCCCCTCTGTACTTGTACGACATCCTTGTTTTACCCACTTGATCACTCATCCTTAATCAGCAGCCTCTAATATCAGTTTGCAAGACTGGTCTGCCTGCCATGAATATTTAGTGCTTGTTCAGTTGAGAGTCAGATCATGCAACATACTCTTATACAGAGTGTTGATGCTGCCGAAGCACTTTCTCTATCTAGGGTTACAATCCTGGATGGGTTGACACTCTCGCACAGTAAGTGAAGGCAGGAATTTGGAATTTGACCAGGGTGTCTGCGATAGTTCGCATGTTGAAAGTCGACACTCAAGTTTGTATTCAATTGATTTGCCGTGTTTGTTATTCTTTCTGCCATTATCTTTAAAGTGAGCATCATTTGCTTCCCATTATCATCACAAAAGTATAGCATCTAACATACCAAAGTGTAGTACTGACGTTGAAAGTTTATTTTCAACCAATAGCACTTAAAATATCAAATACTAGCTGAAAGCACCCGGCATTGCCTGGGTTATTTTTGAATGAATTTACTACTATAATTCAGCTTTTACTCGCGGCCGTAGAAGATTGACTACTATAATTCAGCTCAGCTTTTAATTGCAAAAAGGGCCCAGCCCGGCCGATGCAGCCTCGACCGGCCCCGCCACCGAGCCTATAACCTTCCCGGGGCCCGTCCCGACATTTTTGATTCTTTTTGAATGAATTTACTACGATAATTCAGCTTTTACTCGCGGCCATAGAAGAATGACTACTATAATTCAGCTCAGCTTTTAATTGTGAAATGGGCCCAGCTCGGCCGACGCGGCCTCACCATCTGGCCTATAACCTTCCGGGGGCCCATCCCGACATTTTTGGTTCTTTTTGAATGAATTTACTATGATAATTCAGCTTTTACTCGCGGCCATAGAAGATTGACTGCTATATTTCAGCTCAGCTTTTAATTGCGAAATGGGCCCGGCCCGGCCGAAGCGGCCTCACCACCGAGCCAAAAACCTTCCCGGGGCCCGTTCCGACATTTTTTGTATTAGAGGTTTCCTCCTATCTTTCACCGTTCAGGAGATTAGCTTGCGCAGACAAACAAACAAAAACTTTCTTTTATAATATAGAGAGAAGAGAAGAGAGATAGATAGATAGATGGATAAAAAAAAAGATATGTATATCTCTTCTCTTCATGTTATAATATATATATATATATATATATATATATATATATATATATATATATATATATATATATATATATATATATATATATATATATATATATATATCTCCACGTACTAACTGCCAATATATATTTGAAGTGTTAAACAGCATTAAAGCAGTATTACATTGTGTGTAAAAACAAAAAAATATACTGTATATTTCATATGATGCAATTCACCTTTCCGTGAGAAGACAAGGCCCAAAGCCGTTACACCTACCTTATCCAAAATAAAAACATAGGTTCTTTACCAGCTGATTATTGCTCCTTATTTGAGTGAAGGCAAAGTGTAGAAGGTAAAGGCAGAAGCTTGATATCAACCAATTACAGGAGATTCCCTTTAAAACACATTTTGATAAGATGAGTAATTAAATTTGTGATGTTGGAATTTGTCTCAAATACTTTTAAAGAGAGTCTACTGTAATCCGTATTTGTAACTCTTGGCACGTCTTCGCAAAAGCAATCGCTGTGGCTGAAAAAGCTCGTTTAACAATGCTGGTCCAAACTGGACAGGAATTCCAGCCGCCGTGTACTACTCGTGAGCAGGTGGTTCACTTATTCCTGGTAGCCAAAGGTCTCCGGCTGATCTTTTTGCTCTTGTCATTGGTTTTGGGAGGGGGCGCGTTGTTCGCCTGCATGTGCCGCCCGTACAAGCTGTGGAATGAAGAAAGGAAAGAAAATTCGCTTTAATTGATGAGTACACCCGCTCACTATGGGAACGGCAAGGGGAGTCATGTTATTATACTTTTTATTATTTCCAATTATTATTACTTTTCCAATATGTTAGATTATGTCATTGAAAGGATCAGAACATGCATGATATTATAACATGTTAGATCAGGTCATTGAAAGGATCAGAACATGCATATTATAACATGTTAGATCAGGTAATTGAAAGGACCAGAACATGCATGACATTATAACACGTTAGATCAGGTCATTGAAAGGATCAGAACATGCATATTATAACATGTTAGATCAGGTCATTGAAAGGATCAGAACATGCATGACATTATCACATGTTATATCCGGGTCATTGAAAGCAGAACATGCATGAAATTATAACATGTTCGATCAGGTCATTAAAAGGATCAGAAGATGCATATTATAACATGTTAGATCAGGTCATTGAAAGGATCAGACAGACCATGCATGGCATTATAACATGTTGGATCAGGTCATTGAAAGAATCAGAACATGCATGACATTATAACATGTTGGATCAGGTCATTGAAACTATATCATTAATATTACGGTATGCCATTATCATAAGTGTTGTTATTACCTTTTTAATGAGAAGTGGCTTTGGAAAAACACCACAAACAAGCGTTACGCCTAGGTCCCCCGTCGGTGAAGTGATGCGAGTTGACAAAGTGGAAGACGCAAGGCGGCCATCTTGGTTTTTGACGTGGCGACCCAATTTTCAATAGCGTTCTCCCTTATGCGTAGATACACCCACACACCAGATTATAAGTTGGTACTTCGCTTATTATTCAAGATATTCCGCTCACAAGGTTCAGACATACATGGCGGCGGCCATCTTGGATTTTGACATGGCGACCCAATTTTCAATAGCGTTCTTCCTTGTGCCTAGATACACCCAAACACCAGATAAGAAGTTGGTACTTCGCTTATTTTTCAAGATATTTCGCTCACAAGGTTCAGACATATATATGGTGGCGGCCATCTTGGATTTTGACGTGGCGACCCAATTTACAATAGCCTTCTTCCTTATGCCTCGATACACCCACACACCAGATTAGAAGTTGGTACTTCGCTTATTTTTCAAGATATTTCGCTCACAAGGTTCAGACATATATATGGTGGCGGCCATATTGGATTTTGACGTGGAGACCTAATTTTCAACAGCGTTCTTCCTTATGCCGAGATACACCCACACACCAAATTAGACGTTGGTACTTCGCTTATTTTTCAAGATATTCAGCTCACAAGGTTCAGACATACATGGCATCAGACATACATGGCGGCGGCCATCTTGGATTTTGACATGGGTTGCACCCACACACCAAATTCGAATGCGGTCCTTCGCTTACGCACGCACGCACGGACGGACGGACACACGGACGGAGGGGAAGACCATAGTCCCCCTTTCGCTCCGCGGTGCGACGGGGGACAAAAAACGCCTCGGAAGAACTCCACGTCAGAGGCAGGAAGGGAGGGTTATGTTATAAACCAACCCTTGTGGGGTATATAGAGTACAGTAGATCTTCGCTCAGTTCTGGAAGTAAAACTTACCTCACGGGTGTCGGGATTCCTCCAAATTTCTTTATTTAGTGTTATAAACAGCATTAGCGACTGTTTAAATAGCTAATCATATGTGTTTGTGGTTTATAATATTTTTACTTCTGGTAGAGGCCATTGCTCCCATGAAAAAGCCATGATAAGCTATTTATAAACGTTGACTCGACGTTTGTTCAAGTCGGAAAAAACCCCTTCGGAAGGTGGGATATTTATTATTGGTATTAATATTGTTTTGTAATAACATTAATATTATGCTATTATCGTTAGTTTTGTTATAAGAAGCGGCCTTGGAAAAACGCCACGATAAAGCTCATTTAACATTGATATACACCTCAACATGCAACCCCATTTATAGCAATGGTGGGGAAAACCCACTCGGGGTGAAAATCCCCTGGCAAACGAATGCGCTACAACCTTCATTATGTAACCCTTCGTCATCCTGTCAAGTTTGGTTGAGAATGGATAAGTAACGACGGAATGTATCGCGGTCAAAAAATCATCAGACAGACAGACAGACGTCAAATTGCGTATTTTAGTATGATGAAGTCAATAGGTCGAGCGAACTTGATTGCCGATGGATTTTAACGACAACCAACTTAAAATTTCAATATCCTTAATCGAACTATAGGATGACCCATAAAAAAAATCATAACTCGACACCATGACAGATATAAAATAATTTTTTTATGCAAAATATTTGTGAAATACTTAAACCAATTGTTCAGTTTGACCTCCCCTCTGTACTATACATTTTCTTGTGCCAGCAACAGGTTACGCATCACCTTATGATGGGTGCCTTGTGTAAATCCCGACACAATCTGAATAAGTGCATAATCATACTTAAATAGGCAATAGGCTCAGGAGAGCCAGGAAACAATATCTCTCCGTTCTCAGGACCGAACTCTCTTATCTGTCTCCCTCTTCCAAATCCTGGTGGCGTCTGGTCAAATCTGTTTCTGGTGTTTGTTCCCCCTCCATCCCCTCCCTCACCTCAAATGGCCACACGGCTGACTCCGCACGTGAAAAAGCTGAATGCCTCAACTCTGTGTTTGCCTCTAAATCTTGTGTCCCAAACCCATCCCTCTCTGTACCCACCGTACCCAGTCGTACCCAGCTGCTCCTGGACTCTGTGTCCTTTCCTCCAGACAAGGTGGAAAAGTTTCTGTCAACCCTCGACTCGGCTTCTGCAACTGGACCTGACGGCATCAGCCCACGGGTCCTAAAATCCTGTTCTTCCGCTCTTTCACTCCCTCTCTCTGTTCTCTTCACCCTCTCTTTTGCTCAAGGTCATCTTCCATCTGCTTGGAAATCTGCCAACATCACCGCTTTGCACAAAAAAGGTGCAAAAACAGATCCCAGCAACTACAGACCAATCAGCCTTCTCCCAATTATCAGCAAAGTCATGGAATCAATCATTGCTTCAGATATGAAATCTTTCCTCTTCTCCAATGGCTTGATCTCTGATCATCAATTTGGTTTCAGACCTGGACACTCGACTCTGGACATGCTGCTTCTGCTTTCTCAACAATGGATGGAGGTCCTCAATGCCAAACAGGAAATTAGAGCAGTCTCCCTTGACATATCACGTGCCTTCGATACGGTCTGGCACCCCGCTCTGCTCACCAAACTCTCCTCTTTTGGTATCCATGGAAATCTCCACGCATGGCTGGCGGACTTCCTCTCTAGTCGTAGTCAACGTGTGGCCCTGAATGGGTTTCTCTCATCTCCTCTTCCTGTTCAGACTGGAGTTCCACAAGGCAGTGTTCTGGGCCCTGTGCTTTTTTGGTCTTCATCAATGATCTCTCTGACTCTCTTGAAAATCCTCTATCTCTTTGCTGATGACTCTACTCTCTGTCGCTCCATTCTTCATCCCTCAGATCAGCAGTCTGCAGCCTCCTCACTCTCTGCAGACCTGGACAATATCACAGACTGGGCAAACAAGTGGAACATGTCTTTCAATCCTGACAAATGTCACACTCTTACGATGTCTCTCCGAAAAGACCGACTGGACAACCCTCCCATCCACTTTCTGAATAATCCTCTCCAAGAAGTTCTGTCACTCAAGCGTTTGGGTCTCACTATCTGCCATGATCTTTCCTGGGAAAACCACATTTCAAATCTGGCCTCCAAAGCCAGTCGCCGACTGGGCATCCTCCGTCGTGCGAAGTCCTTCCTTGGCACGCCTGAGCTCCTCACCACATACAAGGCTTTCATCCGCAGCTCAATGGAATACTGCTCTCCCCTCTGGGCTGGTGCTCCTGCCTCACACCTAGCTCGTCTTCACGCTGTTGAAACCAAAGCATTCAGAATCATTGGAATCTCCCGCGATGAAGCTAACTCCAAGGGCCTCTCACTCACTCACCGCAGGCAGGTTGGTGGTCTTTCCGTCTTCTACCGACTCCTCTCTGGCCTTGCCCCCCCAGCTCTCTCTGGGCTCTGTCCCGCAAATATTCCTACAGGTCACACAAGATCTGCCTGCAACCCTCTTATGGTCAAACTGCCAAAATCAAGACTCTCTGCTCACCTTCACTCCTTCATTCCTCTTTTCTCCCACCTCTGGAACAAACTCCCTCACTCTCTTCAATCCTACTCCACCCTCCAGGTCTTTAAAACAGCTGTTCACCACCATCTCTTATCTTCCCCCATCCAAAACCTTGATGTTTTCTACCCCCGCTAATTTCACCCCAATTCCACTTTTTTGAAATACCAACTTCTGTCCTGGAAGTCCTTGGTGTCCTTGTGTTTTATACTCCTCCTCCCCCCCCCCCCCCCTTCCCACGCCTCCTCCCCCCAAGCCCTCTCCCTTCCACACATCTCCCTGCTCTCAAATGTTGTGTTTGTGTGCTTCCCCTTCTCTCCCCATCTTGTCTTCCGCTCCCTCTTTTTATATATTTTGTTTGTCTGGTTGATTTGTATGTGAAGTAAATGTTAGCTCTTTCACGAGCCTCGATTCAGTATACAAAAAAAATAAAAAAAATAAAAAAAACTTAGTGTCTGTCTGTCTGATTTTTTTAAACCATGATACATTTGATCGTTACTTATCCAATCATAACCAAACTTGGCAGGGAGACTAAGGGACAGGTGATGGAGGTTGTAGCGATTTCACTTCCTCCCCACCCCAAGGGGTTTTTCCCCACCAAAAGGATTGCGTGTCGAGGTGCATATCCGTGTTAAGATAGTGTTCTTGTGGTGTTTTTCCAAGGCTGTTTCTAATAACAAAAGTAACTAGAACAGCACTCAGTAGAGGGCATACCTCCACCTGGTGAACAGTTTACGTTTTGTATGCCACTGATAGACCGGATCTGGATTCGGACATGAACCAAAATCTAATCAGCTTGTGTTACGGATTCGTCACTTCCGTTGTGGGGGTTTGCATCCACTGTAAATATTTCTGATTCCATGTACTATTATTGTTTTCAAAAGGTTTATTGTCCATGAACTGTTTTCAAAAGGTAAAAAAGTTAATGTTAAAAGAAACAGGAAACCGGATCGGGAACCGGATGACGAAAAGGAAGAAGAGGGAGCGAGTGAGTCAGACAAGAAAGCCGAGTTGCTCCGAGTTCTGAAGCAAACGTTGGCGAGCAAGAGTCACTAGCGAACTTTCGGGTTCCCGGGAAAGGGGTCCCTGCGACAGAGTTGTCATCGGTGTGACCGATCAACCTGCGTGTCAGGGTTTTGGCGGTGGATTCCGAGGAGAATTAACGCTGGGCCTTTACGTCTCAAGAGCGGGTCGTCGGCCATTTTGACTCGCGCAGGATTTGTGCTTCGCTCGCGGTTTCGTCTCTTTTCGACCATTTTCACCGCATTCAAACGTCGATCTGGGGCGTGTGTGCGACGTGGCTTTTTGAAGGTTAATTCGTCCATACCCGAGGGTGTGATGTCTCAGTCGCCTGTAGGGCGCCTTTGGATTTCCCAGTCACCTTGAGGGCGCCTTTGTACAGCTTCGGCTGTGTGACTGTACGTGCCATCCGCATGGGATTCTGGTCTCGATTGGACATCGTTCTGGCGATCGCTGGAGCGAATCAACTTCGTCTTGAAGCCGGGAAGAAGAGACATTGGGGAATGTTCTTGTTTCACTCACTTGGAGCACAGTGAGTTATATATTACAAAACTGATGGTACCATCATAGGACATATTGATTGTACTTTTGAATACTATTGTTGTTGTACTGTTATTCTGGTGTGATCTTCATACAATATTTGTTTGTGAGTAACAATTGGGGTGGCTTCTCCATTGATCTTTGACACACAGAATAACACATTTTTCTGCCGTGACTCCTCTCGGGGCTCGGAGGTACACCGTGACCAGGGGGTCGGGGAGGAGCACGTAACACTTGTTCTTGTCACTTATCCAACTCGTACAAGTTTATTCATAACTCGTCCATAACTTTTTAAAATACAATGTTATATATCGCTTTTCACCCAATCTCTTAATGGTGAAGCATCACATAAGAATTAAATAATTCTCATATCCGAATCCATTTTCAGATCTTCGAATCGATTCTTCCTTTTCACACACACAACCGGTCCACCAAGTTTCGTCCAAATCTGTCCATAACTTGATGAGATATCCTGCTATGTATCATTTTTGGTCCTACCTTCCAATGGTGAAGAATCACTTAAAAAATTCCAGTAGCCGGATCCGAATCCGGAACTTCACCAAAATCTAATCATTTCGTCCTTGTCACATACGCTACATCTCCACCAAATTTCGTCCGAATCCAGACAACTTTCTGAGACATCTTGTTCACAAACAAACAGACAAACTAACAGACAGACAAACAAAGGTGAAAACATAACCACCATCCACCTTTGGTGGCGGAGGTAATAACAACACTAAATAGAATAGAATAATATAAATGTCATTGCAAAGCAATATTCATACCAATAATATCCCATCTCCCCAAGGGGTTTTTCCTCCTTTAACAAACGCTGTGTCAACGTGTACAAATAGCTTATCGTGACGTTTCGTGGGAGCAACCCCACCAGAAGTAAAATTATTATAAACCACAAACACGTTTGATTACCTTTTGAAACATTTGCTACTCCTGTTTTACACGAAACTGAAAGAGGGAAAATCTGGGGTGTTTTCAGTTACCAAGCAGCTAGCAAGCGCTTGCCAAGCCTGCCGTTCCTTATCAATGGTTTTGAATGGATTGCTTGCTCGAATGCTTAAATTAACCTTCTAGGGCCGACCCTAGATATACTGTAATCTACAGTGCATTCAGAAAGTATTCAGACCCCTTCACTTTTTTCACATTTTGTTATGTTGCAGCCTTATGCTGAAATCGTTTAAATTCATTTTTTCCCTCATCAATCTACACTCAATACCCCATAATGACAAAGAGAAAACAGGATTTTAGAAAGTTTTGCAAATTTATTAAAAAGAAAAAACTGAAATATCACATTGACATAAGTATTCATACCCTTTGCTATGACACTTGAAATTTAGCTCAGGTGCCTCCCATTTCTCTTGATCATCTTTGAGATGTTTCTACACCTTGATTGGAGTCCACCTGTGGTAAATTCAATTGATTGGACATGATTTGGAAAGGCACACACCGGTCTATATAAGGTCTCACAGCTGACAATGCATATCAGAGCAAAAACCAAGCCTTGAGGTCGAAGGAACTGCCTGCAGAGCTCCGAGACAGGATTGTGTCGAGGAACAGATCTGGGGAAGCCTACAAAAAAAATCTCTGCTGCATTGAAGGTTCCCAAGAGCCTCTCGAAAAATGGCCTCTAAACGGTGGTTTTTTATTGAAGGTTCCCAAGAGCACAGTGGCCTCCATAATTCTTAAATGGAAGAAGTTTGGAACAACGAGGACTCTTCCTGGAGCTGGAGCCGCCCGGCCAAACTGAGCAATCGGGGGAGAAGGGCCTTGGTAAGAGATGTGACCAAGTACCTGATGGTCACTCTGGCTGAGCTCCAGCGATCCTGTGTGGAGATGGGAGAAACTTCCAGAAGGACAACCATCACTGCAACACTCCACCGATCTGGGCTTTATGGTAGAGTGGCCAGACGGAAGGCTCTCCTCAGTGAAAGACACATGAGAGCCCGCTCGGAGTTTGCAAAAAAGCACCGAAAGGTCTCTCAGACTGTGAGAAACAAGATTCTGTTGTCTGATGAAACCAAGATTGAACTGTTTGGCTTCCGTCTGGCCGATTTCAGCATAAGGCTGCAACATAACAAAATGTGAAAAAAGTGAAGGGGTCTGAATACTTCCTGAATGCACTGTATATACCCTAGAGAGGAATGACCCTTCCTCCCGCCTCCCGTAGGGAACGGGTGTACTAGTCTTTCAAATCAGCAATCGTGGTCGATTCCTACGAAAAAATTCTTCCTTTGACTTGTCCCCATAAAAATATATTGCAGTGACAACAAGTCGGGTGGGGGGAACATGAAGATAACGATGTGATGTCACAGTTACTGGCATTTTGATATTACAATCTCCAAAAAATATAGGGGCTGTAGATTTATGACAGTCAATCCACACCACCAGGCAGTGATTTTTGGAGAGTAAAGTGGTGCTTCTTCATGTTCTTGTGACTTTTACAATCCCCAAAATCTGCAATTCTGTTTCATCATCCTCCCATAAATGTAGCAAATATGACATTCACCAGAAAAGATTAAGTCATCGACACCAAGGCCTTCATTTTCCAGTGCTTCAGAAAAGCTGATACAAAATCCATTCAGTCTTCTTTGATCATTTTCATCAAGTGCCTGGAAAAGCTGCATTTTGGAAGGAAAAAGCCCGAGGTCTTCCTTCAGTATTCGTCACCCCGATGTGTGAATTATTCCTGGTTCAGCTGAGAGTCGTCTTGTTGATTTGCATGGATCTCTCGGCACACGTTGCCGTTCACCTTCAACAGTCTGGGACGCAAAACGAACACGCTGTCCTCAACACGCCATATTTGTGTTTTGTAATGAGCCGGTATCTTTCATATCTTGCACTATGGCCTTTATTACTTTGTAAGCAGATGCACGAGATGCTGGGAATCCTCTCCGAAACTCTTCGGTGACTTTGTTTCAATGTTCGTGTCATGAATAAAGATGTGCTGGATGCAATTCTCTCCATGTAAATATGTATGGCACAGCGTCACGCCCTATGGGAGGGAGTATCACAAATCCTACTAAAACAGGCCAAGGCTAATTACCCCTGGCCACAAGGACAAGGCCAAGTTCTTCACTTATCTAATCAATTCATAAAGTATGTAGGCAAATGGATTCTCCTGGTAAAGTAATTTGTAGATTATTCCTGGCTGATTGCATCATACGTCTAAGTGAAATAAATGAGACGTTTATGACACTTCCTCATGAGTACCATAAGCTAAAAGGTCAAGGTTCATGAAAAGCCCCCTTGCTGCATTGTCAGTGCGCTGGCCCTACCCTTACCCTCTGTCCTTTTGCTCTTCTACAAGCCGTATAGATATTTTCAAAGTAGTCCAAATGAAAGTGGTACTACCATTCATGAGATCAACCAAGATCAAAAGTGATAATCGTTATGGTTCTAGATTTAAATCCCAAAATCTCGAATGGAGGTTACGGGGAGCGCAATTGGGACGTATCATCTCCTTTTTGGTAATAGTAATGAGACAGGCCTAGAAAGTGAGATGTTTAACAATCTGAAGGAGACGCTGAAGAAAACAATTGCAATTCATTGAAGCCTGCATTTAAAATTCCACTTGGAGCGAAGTTGTACTGATTGTCTTCTGGTATTGGACGAAATTGGTCTGTTGTCATGGCAGTATCCTGATTCTCCACAAAGACCCAGCAAGTCCCAAAAGCCCACCATGATGTGTTGGGAAGACTTGCAGAGTCATGGTGGTTTCAATTGAAAAGGAAAATCCGAGCGATCTCAGCTCTTAAGTTTGCTCGGATGTCGTCGAAGACGTGCGATATCCCGAGTTGAAACTGGTCAGCGACCGGTGCCACCCACAGGTTGTTCTCAGCCTTGAACACCTGTTTAGGCCGGATGAGATCGAGCACACCTGTGGTTGAGAAAGAATGACCAAGAATCTTTCGAGTTGCTCGACGGCATCAATTTCATGGTTGGGGTTAGAATCCCACATTGAACACATCTTCATGTCCTTGCCCTTGATGTCTGTCTGTAGAAACCAAGAGCAGTTGTAATGGCGGATGGAAAGGTACAACTTCCAGATATTAAACAGCCATGCTTCCTTTCCTTTCCTTATGCTTACTGAAACCAAATTATTCAAACAACTAACCCTCTACTATTTTAGCGATAACATGGCACCCAAATCAGGAGTGTACGCCTCTCAGTCTTTAACAATAATAATGCATTTATTTTATACTAGGGCATTGCCCGTACTATATCTATATCTAAAATTATATCCCCCCCCTCTATTTACATGAAATGGTTTGGTCCAAAGCGAACGGCTTGCGAGTACGGTGACAATCCCCCCCCTCTATTTACATGCAATGGTTTGGTCCAAAGCGAACGGCTTCCGGAGTTTGGTAAAGAAATCGCCATCGCGTGCACAAACGCGCAGGAAAGCGAATGAATCGCAAATTCGGTTTTATTAGTTTTAAAACATAGTTTAACGCCAACATAGTTTGCAAACGTGAAATAAATGAATACGCTCTCAAATGTGCCATCCGAGGCAGAGTGTGTCCTCCACGTTCGGCACACGCGATCGTTCGCTGCTCTCTGATTGGTTGAATCGTTTTTTGGACATAGCTCGGTAAGTAATTGTCCGATTAATATGAAACCTTGAAAAGGCACATCCTCGGGTCCCCAGCAATATACCTGGCAAGTTAAAAGTATATCGGACCCGTGGTTGTCGAGAAACAGCGGTCACAGACAAACAGACGTACAGACGTACAGACGTACAAACGTACAAACAGAGATTACTGGAATTATAGATAGATAGCGCTTTTCAGGAAGCCCAAAGACGCTTTGACAGAGTGCAAAACATAATGCATAGCAAAACATAAAAACAATTGCAAAAAAAGAAGAATCAATAGGGAAATATTCAAAGCACAAAGGAGGGAGAAGGAGAGGAGATAGTCAGGGGTTAGATGCTGTGGGTTAAATGTTGAATGCAGTGTTGAACAGGTGGGTCTTGAGTGATGTTTTGAATGTGGTGAGTGAGGAGGAGTCTCTGATGGTGTGAGGTAGCGAGTTCCAGAGGGTGGGAGCAGCGATGGAGAAGGCCCTGTCCCCCCAGGATCTAAATTTGGTCCGGATGGGGGGGGGGGGGGGGGGGTCAGGAGGTTGGTACCAGCAGAGCGGAGGTTGCGGGTGGGAGTGTGTCTGGAGAGGAGGTCAGCCAGGTAGGATGGGGCCAGGTTATGGAGGGCTTTGTAGGTCAAGAGGAGGATTTTGTACTGGATTCTCTGGGAGATGGGGAGCCAGTGAAGCTTGTAAAGGACGGGGGTGATGTGGTCACGGGTCCGGGAATGGGTGAGTAGACGGGCAGCGGAGTTCTGAATGTATTGGAGTTTATTGGTGATTGTTGAGGGTGAACCATAAAGGAGGCTATTGCAGTAGTCCAGACGGGAAGTGATGAAGGCGTGGATGAGGGTTTCAGCAGCCACGGAGGAGAGGGATGGACGGAGACGGGCGATGTTTTTCAGGTGAAAGAAGGCTGTCTTTGTGATCTGTTTAGTGTATTTGTCGAAGGAGAGGGTTTGGTCAAAGATGATGCCAAGATTCCGGATGTGAGGGGAGGTGGATACTGGGAAACCGTCGATGTTGAGGGCAAAGTTATGGGTGGACTTGGTGAGCGTTTTGGGGCCAATGATGATTATTTCAGATTTATCACAGTTAAGTTTGAGGAAGTTGATTTGAAGCCAGGATTTTATTTCAGTGATGCAGTTTGTCAGGATAGAGTGGGTGGCGGTGGAGATGGACTTGGTGGAGATGAAAAGCTGGATGTCATCGGCGAAGCAGTGGAATTGGAGACCATGACGGCGGATTAAGTGACCGAGCGGGGACAGGTAAAGGATGAAGAGGAGGGGGCCAAGAACTGAACCTTGGGGGAGGGGAGCAGTGGGGGATTTGCAGTTATTGATGGAGATGAACTGACGTCTGTCAGAGAGGTATGATTTAATCCAAGAGAGGGCAGTGCCGGTAACGTTAAAGGTGGTTTCAAGTCGGGTGAGGAGGATGGTGTGATCGATGGTGTCAAAGGCGGCACTGAGGTCGAGGAGGATGAGAATGTTGAGGTTGCCAGCGTCAGAGGAGAGGAGAAGGTCGTTGGTGATTTTGAGGAGAGCAGTTTCAGTACTGTGGTTGGAGCGGAACACGGATTGGAATGTTTCATACAGGTTATTGGCAGAGAGGTGATGTTTGAGTTGAGTGGCTACAGCACGTTCCAAAACCTTTGACAGAAAGGGTAGGTTGGAGATGGGTCTGAAGTTATTTAGGGTGTCAGGGTTTAGTCCAGGTTTTTTCAGAATGGGGGTAACAGCAGCAATTTTGAGGGATGGTGGGACGATGCCTGTAGACAGGGAGGAGTTTATTGTTGCAATGATAAGTGGAGAGAGAGCAGGAAGGGAGGCCTTGACAATGACTCACAATTTGTAAACGTCAGAGCGGATGTAGGCAAAGACGTGAGATAACCCGACTTGAAACTGGTCAGCGATCGGTGCCACCCACGGGTTGTTCTCAGCCTTGAACACCTGTTTAGGCCCGATGAGATCGAGCACACCTGTGGTTGAGAAAGAATGACAAAGATAAGCGAGTCACAATGATTCACCAATTGCTGTAATTATTTTTATCTATCGAGTATTTATTTATTTATTATAAAGGCACAACACACCACAATGCACTGCGAACCTCCGTTTTCATCTTTTTGTCGAACCGTTTAACCGTTCCGAGTTAACCAGCTCATCGGTATAGCAAGACACAGCACACAATGTACATGGAAAAGTGCAACGTCTTCATCTGATTTCACTTAATTGCACAAAGCAAATGTCACCACCAACTCCAGCACAGCAAAACCGACACGACAAGATGCAACTATCCACGAGCGTCCATGTTTTAAATCACTCACGGGGGTAAACTTTCATCACCTATCCTCGACGTTTGGAACTACGGAGGATTTGGACGCACCGAGCTCAGGAGGCAGTACCGTGAGGCGGTTCCCTTGGACGTGCAACTCTTTAAGATGAGTCAGCTCACCAATCTCCTTGGGTAGGGACACGAGGTCATTGTCTCTGACACTCAGCTATGGACAGGGCGGACAGGAAGGCATAAACGGCGTTGCGATCAGAACTTCTACTGATATTTTACAAGGTTCAAAATCCGATATACTTGGCCTGCTCTGAATCCACATACAGTTGGAGAATAATCTTTCAAGCTTTCCAAATGAATATTCCAGAATGCTGCACCCAAAGTACGTCACACAGCCACCTCATGAAGATCTTAACCCAAATGCCAACTCTAATCTCATAAAACCATCTTGCTCTAATTATAGGATAGTTACAAAAAAACATTCCCCCAAAATGTTAATCAAAAACAGGCCTGCACATTATTCACACACCTGTCCTCCACCACAAAACACTTTTTAATACAGTCCACAGCTCGTATCGAGTCTCAAATGAGTTAAAGAGAAAATCTAGAGAATAGCCAGCAGCGAGAAATGCATAGTGGAAGAGGAAGAATAATAAAAGAAGAAAAAGACGTGGGGAAAACATTCGGAACAAAAGTGTGCTCGGAAATGGGAATCAAAATGGCATACGATTTGCAGCTTGGTGAGCTTGGCGATATCTGCTGGGATTGTTTCAAACTCGTTGTCGCTGATGTAGAGTGCACGCAGGGTGGCTGTGCAAAACAAAAACATAAACAACAATTTATTCATCATAAACACCACTTACAGAACGATTCGTCATCAGCTCATTCTTGTATGCCTAGTTTAAGCAGAGTCAATTGCGTGCACAGCAAATGGTTGTGGGTAACATCATTTGCCGGGCCTAGTTTAAGCCGAGTCAATTGTGTACACAGCAAATGGTTGCGGGTAACATCATTTGTCGGGCCTAGTTTAAGCCGAGTCAATTGTGTACACAGCAAATGGTTGCGGGTAACATCATTTTCTCATCATCATCATCATCATCATCATCATCATCATCATCATCATCGGAGATCGGTTTCTGAGGTTTGGGACATGGAATGTAGGGACAATGACAGGGAGATCAGGAGAAGTGGTGGAAGTATTGGTCAGAAGAAGAGTGGACATATGTTGTGTGCAAGAGACGAGATGGAAGGGAAGTGGTGTGAGAATGGTGAAGGGTAGGCAGGGACAGAAATACAACTTTGTGTGGCAAGGGTGCCCGGAGGGTGTGAATGGTGTTGGTGTCCTGTTTTCTGAGGTTGTAGACAGTGTGGTGAGTGTGACTAGAGTGAGTGATAGGTTGATGATGGTGAAAAGGATGACTGGAAAGCTCTTGGTGAACGTCATCTCGGGATATGCTCCGCAGGTTGGTCGGAGCGATGAAGAGAAGGACAAGTTCTGGTGTGCAATAGAGAAGCTGATGGAAAATATGAAAGATGAGGAAGTTGTTGTGGTAGGAGGAGACCTAAATGGACATGTGGGAAGGAGTATGGCTGGTTTTGAGGGAGTTCATGGGGGTTACGGATATGGTGTGAGAAATGGAGAAGGTGAAAGGATTTTGGAGTTTGCTGATGGAGCTGATTTGTTGATTTGTACCAGAAAGAGGATAATAGGCTTGTTACATACACGTCAGGTGGGTCGACGACAACCGTTGACTACCTGATGGTGCGTTGGCGAGGTAGGGGGCACCTCCGGGACACAAAGGTGATCCCGGGGGAGGAGGCTTTCACAGCACCACTTGGTTGTCTGCGACATAAGGGTGAAAGGTGCGAGGAGAGCTCGGCGGGTGAAGTACGAACCGAGAATGAAGGTGTGGAGTTTGAAAGAGGTGACAGTGAGGGAGGCATTAAAAGAGAGGCAGAGTATGGTAGAGGATGATGTGGTTGAGCTTGAAAGTGGTTGGATGTCAATGAAAGATAGTCTGTTGGGAGCCTTTGGTGAGGTATGTGGATGGACAAAAGGACCACTGAGGCACTCGGAAACATGGTGGTGGGATGATGACGTTGGAAAGAGGATTGACGAGAAGAGGAAGAAGTTCAAGGAGTGGCAAAAGGCGAAGGGTACGGGGGCAGAAAAAGCAGAGCATGAAAGTTATAAGGCAGCCAAGAAGGCTGCAAAGAAAGAGGTAGTAAAGGCGCAGGAGGCATGTAGGAAAATGTTCGGAGAACGCTTGGATTTGGAAGAGGGTCAGAAAGCAGTATTGCAAAGCAGATAGCGAAAGAGATGTGTGATGTGATGGGGGTGAGTTGCTTGAAGGATGAAGTGGGACAAATCGTTGTTGACCCAGATGGAATTAAAGGAAGATGGAAGAGATATATGGAAATGCTGTTGAATGCAGAGAATGAATGGGATGGAAACATAGAGAGTAACCCAGTTTTAGGACCGGCAGAGAAGATAACAGAGAAGGAAGTTGAGGAAGCGATAAAAGTAATGAAGAGTAGAAAAGCGGGAGGGCCGACAGGAGTTGTGGGAGATATGTTGAAGGCAGCAGGAAGTTGGGGTGTGAAGAGAATGACAGAGATCTGCAATCTGGTGGTGAAAGAAGGCCGCATTCCAGTGGTTTGGGAACTGAGTACCCTCGTCCCTCTATACAAGGAGAAAGGTGACCCTCTGGAGTGTGGCTCGTACTGAGCGATAACGTTATTGGAGCATGGAATGAAGGTATTAGAAAGGGTGTTGGAGGAGGATAAGGAAGAAAGTGAGGATTGACGAAATGCAGTTTGGATTTGTGCCGGGGGGAGGGGTGACAGACGCGCTTTTTATTGTAGGGCAGCTGCGGGGGGGGGGGGGGGGTGTGGAGGGGTGCATGGAGAGGAGGAGGAAGTTGTTTCTTGGGTTTGTTGGTCTGGAGAAAGCATTCGATAGGGTTCCACGCGAAGTAGTGACATGGGCATTGAGGAAGTTAGGAGTGGAGGAATGGTTGATCAGAGTAGTGATGGCAATGTACAAAAGAGCGCGCACAGCTGAAAGGATGAAGGACGGGAACAGTGGTGAGTTTGAGGTGAAGGTGGGAGTGCATCTGGGGTCGGTACTAAGTCCACTACTATTTGTAGCTGTGATGGAGGTGCTGGCTCAGAACGTAAAGGAGGGTTTACCGTGGGAGTTGTTGTATGCAGATGATCTGGTGTTGATTGCGGAAAGTATGGATGGACTGAAGGAAAAGATGAACAAGTGGAAGGAATGTATGGAGACAAAAGGTCTGAAGGTGAATATCGGAAAGACAAAGGTAATGGCAAGTGGTAAAGCATGTGGTGAGGTGGTGTTACGTGCTCCTCCCCAAACCCCGGTCACGGTGTCCCTCCGAGCCCCGAGAGGAGTCACGGCAGAAAGATGTGTTATTCTGTATGTCAAAGATCAATGGTGAAACCACACCAATTGTTACCAACAAACAAGTATTGTATTAAGATCACACAAGTATAACAGTACAAAAAACAATAGTAATCAATTGTGCAACAAATATATCATTCCTATGATAGTACCATCAGTTTCGTACAATATAACTCATTGTGCTCCAAGTGAGCGAAAAGAACATCCCTAATGTCTATCCCGGCTTCAAGCCAAAGTTGATCCACGCTCCAGTGATCGTCAGAACGATGTCGAATCGAGACCAGAATCCCGTCCGGTTGACAGTGACAGTCACGCTGCCAAAGATGCGTAAAGGTGCCCTCAAGGCGACTGGGAAATCACCCCTTTGGATATGGACGTTCAACGGCTCCCTTTACGGTGAACCGCAAATTTCCACTCAAAATCCACGTTACACACACACACCAGCTTAACTTCTGGATGCGGTGAAATGGTTGAAGCGAGGCAAAGAGCCCAGAGTGATGCGAAATCAGGCGCGAAACAAAAACGGCCAACAGGCCTCTTCTCGAGGCGCAACTGCCCTCAAACAACGATTCTCTTCAGAATCAACCGGAAAACCTGACACGCAGGTTGATCTGTCACAGCGATAACAACTCTGTCGCAGGAATCCCTTTCCCGGGAAACCCGAAGTTCACTCGTGACCCTCGTTCGCCAACGTTTTCTCAAAACCTCGAAGCAGCTCGGCTTATTGTCCGACTCACTCGCTCCGCCTCCTTTTCCTCTTCTCCCTCTTCGTCTTCGTCCGGTTCCGGTTTCTTTTAAAACAGTAACTTTTTTTACCTTTTGAAAATAGTAATCTCTATTTCACTTAAATGACAACAATAGTAGTACATGCAACCAAAAATGTTTACAGTGGATGAGAGCCACAACAACGGAAGTGACGAATCCGTAACAGGTGGAAAGAACTGGGAAGTGGCCGTGTGCTGTGTGCAGGAAGGGTGTCGGAGTGAACTCCATTCAATGTACAATGTGCGCTACAGAAGTAGAAGGAAGTAGAGGACGGGGAAGACCGAGAAAGACTTGGCTAAAGATGGTGGAAGAAGAAATGCGGGCAAGGGGGTGCAGAAAATAGGGCAAAATGGAGAAGATTGTCATGGGGACCGCAAGGCTAAACCCCGCTCTAGCAGGGAAAATGGCCTTAAAATGCATGTTGTTGTCGTTTGTATTGAGTTACTCTGAAGCTATCATACAATGCAGAAACATTTACCGTGTGTTATTGAATTACTGTTTACCGTTTCCTTGATTTTGAAAGGTGAAAATCATAATTGATACATTATTTTTATGTTGCAGGTTCGGCTGTGTAAATACATATGAGCATGTGAGAAGAAGAAGAAGAAGCTTGTGACCCCAAGAGAAGAAAGGCCAACACAAATTTTGAACTGTGCTTAGTTTGTCAAAAAGGGTAATTTGATAGAGATCCATCTGTTAGTCAACTCAAAGATGATTCCTATGAACAGTTATTGAGCTGCATCAGAAGAAGAAGAAACTTGCAGGATTCAGCATAAATAGCTGCATCAAACCGCCTTATATGGTCATCTTTGCACTGCCATATTCAGCAAGCTTTTAACCAAAATAAAGGCCACACATGTATTTTTGAAATCCTCAGATTGTGACCTTTCAGAATATGGATATTTGCCACAAATCAACACAGAGTCCCCATGGAAGTATTTTCTCCACCACAACCAACCCGACTAATTGTAACGATGGCCAGAAAATTTATGGAGCAAGTCAGGTGAATGTTTATGCCCTCATAACCCCTAAAAAGATGGTTGCTCCACAACGTGCGGATAAGTGCGTTAACCTCAGGTGATTGGGCAATAAACGTGCAGGTGGTTGGATTTATTCGCACCCAAGGTTCAGGTGTTTTAGTTTCTGAAGGTTGCTGATCTGCGTTGGTAGATCCTCGATCTGGTTGTTGAAGAAGTTGAGGACCTCCAGATTGCAGAGCTCAGAAATGTTTGCAGTAACAGCTGTCAGAAGCAAAACGTGCAAAGTGGGAATAAGACAACATAAAAATAACGAATTTGTTGCCCAACTTCAGTGAAGAACAAAAACGTTGATCACAACAACATCTGCAGTCAAATCAAAATGAGGAAGAATTTGCAACCTCTCTTACTCCCACAATCAGCAGCACAATTCACATTCGCCATTATAATTACACAATCCAGTAAGCAGGGGAGAGCAGGCCACACATTCTGATTCTGACGTTCCGTACTCTGTTAGAGCGTCAGTGCTGCCGAAGCAACTTCCTGAGCAAGGGTTGCACTTGGTGGTTTGCCATTGCCTTCCCAGCTGCATTTAGGGCAGGAATTTGTAATTTGTTCAGGATGCCGGCGATAGCTCGCCTACTCTTCACGAAGGACATCGTGGGATCTTTAACGTCCACCAACTAATGTCGGCAGATCGGACGCCCAGTTTAACGTCCATCTGAGGGACTGCACACATTGAGGAATCGTCCTGCTTGTGAAACACCAGGATGACAGTTTAGAGCTGGGTCGGGATTCCAACCCATGCCAGACAGTGCGAGTGTGCGTACCCCTCGGAGTCTAGGCCTCCTGCCAGTGCTTCTCACATTGTAGCTACACTTCTTCTTTCGATTACAAAATTCTCGACTCGTGAAAGTGCGGGGTGCCAAAGGGTCAAAAGGCAATGGAGTAACAGTGGGGCCACAGTTGGATAAAATAAGCAAGGAACGAGCTAATAACAAAAGAGAGAGAGAGAGAGGGATGAAACACATGGATGAAACACATGGATGAAACACATGATGCGTCTCTGAAACACATTAATGGGTGGATAAAAGATTGAGGGTAGGGACGGGTAATACGAGATGGTGGTGCAACGCTTGCTTGAAACTCTGGGGGGCATGGTGGGGCTTAACAGTCTCTGGAAGGGAGAGACAGAGACAGAGACAGAGACAGAGACAGAGAGAGAGACAGAGACAGAGAGACAGAGACAGAGACAGAGAGACAGAGACAGAGACAGAGACAGAGAGAGAGAGAGAGAGAGAGAGAGAGACAGAGACAGAGACAGAGAGACAGAGACAGAGACAGAGACAGAGAGAGAGAGAGAGAGAGAGAGAGACAGAGAGAGACAGAGAGAGAGAGAGAGAGAGAGACCCCACCTTCAGAGGCCATTTTTCCCCAGAGCAGGGCTTGGCCTTTTTTGGGCACCGTGGTCCCCTTTTTGAAGCAATGTTTTATGGCCAGATGCCCTTCCTGCCGCCAATCCTGTTAGTCGCCTTTTGCGACACACAGGGAATTATCAGTGAACTGGTGCTCAATTTGCCGACCTCACAAGGATGACAGGCTGAGTCAACCCCCCTGGCGTTAATTCAACGATCGACCGGGATTCAAACCCAGGATCCTAGGATCCCAAGCCGGCACCCCAACCGCTAAGCCAACACCAGTTCCACAAACGGGACAAAATATGAACGGGAGAGCGGAGGTGGGCAGAAACCCTGAATTTTGGAAGTAGAACCAGGAGGGGGTTACCGGTGAGAGAAATGACACGTCTTAGACGTCATCACAATTATTTAGTTTGGTGTCCAGTACGTGACATTTTCTCACCAGACAACAGGTGGCAGACAAAATATTCTGATACGTTACGTAATATTGCTTTTAGCAAGTGGAGGACGGTAAAAACGCAAAAGTGGCAAAGTTGCGCATCTCGGCATCTTGCAGCGTCAAACTCACAGCAGCATCTTCTTCCTTTGCTGAACTTCCAAGACACAGCAGCGAAATTCCACAAGATTATTTGAACAAAGCCCATAGCAGACATATCAGCATGCTTTCACCTTGACTTTAGATCCATAAAGGTGAACTTACATCCATCGCCAACATATGAAATCCAAGAACGAAAAAGGTTCATTTCACGGATATTCAGTTGAAGCCCAGCAGAAGAAACAAACACAGAAGGTGTGCAACCAACACGCACACGCGCACGCACACCATCAAACTGAATCTGTAACATTTTCACACAACCATCACCACCAATACGCTACGATCACAGACACACTTACCCTGCAACTTGTTGTGGCTCAGGACAAGTTGAGTCAGATGGGATAGGGTGACTGAAATTAAACAAAAACACACGGTCACCCAGATCAGAGCTTGTCGAGTTCATTCAATGGGGTGTGATGTGAAGTCATGAATTTGAAACAGACATTATTTACGTTCCACACACACCCTGGGAGTGAAACACGTTATCACACACACACACACACACACACACACACACACACACACACACACACACACACACACACACACACACACACACACACACACCACACACACACCCTGGGAGTGAAACACGTTCCACACACACCCCGGGAGTGCAGCACGTTTCGACACACACCCCAGGGAGTGCAGCACGTTTCGACACACGCCCAGGGAGTGCAGCACGTTTCCACACACACCCTGGGAGTGAAACACGTTCCACATACACCCCAGGAGTGAAACACGTTTCGACACACACCCCAGGAGTGCAGCACGTTTCCACACACGCCCAGGGAGTGCAGCACGTTTCCACACACACCCTGGGAGTGAAACACGTTCCACATACACCCCAGGAGTGCAGCACGTTTCGACACACGCCCAGGGAGTGCAGCACGTTTCCACACACACCCTGGGAGTGAAACACGTTCCACATACACCCCAGGAGTGCAGCACGTTTCGACACACACCCCGAGAGTGCAGCACGTTTCGACACACACCCCGGGAGTGCAGCACGTTTCCACACACACCCCGGGAGTGCAGCACGTTATCACACACACACACACACACACCCCGGGAGTGCAGCACGTTATCACACACACACACACACACACACACACACACACACACACACACACACACACACACACACACACACACACACACACACACACACACACACACACACACACACACACCCTCGGAGTGAAACACGTTCCACATACACCCCAGGAGTGCAGCACGTTTCGACACACACCCCAGGAGTGCAGCACGTTTCCACACACACCCTGGGAGTGTTTCGTTCCACATACACCCCAGAAGTGCAGCACGTTTCCACACACACCATGGGAGTGCAGCACGTTTCCACACACACCATGGGAGTGAAACCTGTTCCACACACACCATGGGAGTGCAGCACGTTTCCACACACACCATGGGAGTGCAGCACGTTTCCACACACACCATGGGAGTGAAACACGTTCCACACACACCATGGGAGTGAAACACGTTCCACACACACCATGGGAGTGAAACACGTTCCACACACACACTGTGAGTGAAACACGTTCCACACACACCCCAGGAGTGGAGCACGTTCCACACACACCACAGGAGTGCAGCACGTTTCCACACACACCCCGGGAGTGCAGCACGTTTCCACACACACCATGGGAGTGCAGCACGTTCCACACACACACTGGGAGTGAAACACGTTCCACACACACCCCGGGAGTGGAGCACGTTCCACACACTCCACAGGAGTGCAGCACGTTTCCACACACACCCCGGGAGTGCAGCACGTTTCCACACACACCCCGGGAGTGCAGCACGTTTCCACACACACCCCGGGAGTGCAGCACGTTTCCACACACACACCCGGGATGTGCTCACACACAAACAAAATAGGGAACTTTAAACTGGTACTCTCGAATGCGTGTCAATATGATTACACGTTATACTTATAATCAGTTCTGCAAGATTCGATGTGTGAATAATTGTGGAAGCATACAGTATTGTACATTGTACAGATATTATAATATAACCGAGAGGAGCGATCATGTGGGTGTCCAGTGAGATGTCTTTATTAAAGGAATGTGTTGTTCGGTTATTCAATCCGTTGGGAAGTGGAAGTACATACAGTACGTAGCCTACGTGTGTATTTGTACAGTACGTCGCCTATGTGTGTATTTGTACAGTATGTAGCCTACTTGTGTATTTGTACAGTACGTAGCCGCCGTGGCTATTTGTACAGTGTGTAACCTACGTGTGTATTTGTGGGCTACAGTATGTGTCGTGCTTGTGTATTGTCAAGTACATAGCCTACGTGTGTATTTGTACAGTACATGTCATACGTGTGTATTTGTACAGTGTGTAGCCGACGTGTGTATTTGTACAGTGTGTAGCCGACGTGTGTATTTGTACAGTGTGTAACCTACGTGTGTATTTGTGGGCTACAGTATGTGTCGTGCTTGTGTATTGTGCAGTACATAGCCTACGTGTGTATTTGTGGGCTACAGTATGTGTCGTGCTTGTGTATTGTCCAGTACATAGCCTACCTGTGTATTTGTACAGTACATGTCATACGTGTGTATTTGTACAGTGTGTAGCCTACGTGTGTATTTGTACAGTACGTCATACATGTGTATTTGTACAGTGTGTAGCCTACGTGTGTATTTGTACAGTACATGTCCTACGTGCGTATTTGTACAGTGTGTAGCCTACGTGTGTATTTGTACAGTGTGTAGCCGACGTGTGTATTTGTACAGTGTGTAGCCTACGTGTGTATTTGTACAGTGTGTAACCTACGTGTGTATTTGTGGGCTACAGTATGTGTCGTGCTTGTGTATTGTGCAGTACATAGCCTACGTGTGTATTTGTGGGCTACAGTATGTGTCGTGCTTGTGTATTGTGCAGTACATAGCCTACGTGTGTATTTGTACAGTACATGTCATACGTGTGTATTTGTACAGTGTGTAGCCTACGTGTATTTGTACAGTACATGCCCTACGTGTGTTTGTGCAGTGTGTAGCCTACGTGTGTATTTGTACAGTACATGTCCTACGTGTGTTTGTGCAGTGTGTATCCTACATGTGTATTTGTACAGTGTGTACCCTACGTGTGTATTTGTACAGTGTGTAGCCTACGTGTGTATTTGTACAGTATGTGTCCTACTTCTACGTGCGTATTTATACAGTGCGTATCCTTCATGTATTTGTACAGTATGTTCCCTACGTGTGTATTTATCGAGGTTATAACTCACATAGACCGGGAACGTCCAGTAGGTTTCCAATCCCCTTGTCACAAAGTTCCATCTCTGGCAGGTTCTTCTCCCTGCTCTCTTCGACCGCCCTCTTCAGTGACTTGGACATTTTGCTTTCGCTTTGGAGAGGCCTTTGCTGATCAACGGGACTCGGTCGGCGATAAAACGATTACCGGACGACGAAGCTTGTCTAACTCCACGAACCGGACGAAGCTCGTCTAACTCCACGAACCGGACGAAGCTTGTCTAACTCCACGAACCGGACGAAGCTTGTCTAACTCCACGAACCGGACGAAGCTTGCTTGTCTAACTCCACGAACCGGACGACGCCCGGAAAGAACCGCTTTGTAACAGAAAAAAGAATGCACACCCAAAAGTACAAAACGCCACCGCACCGACACCGCCCACGATCGGGATCGGGATGGTGTGGATCGTTAGTTGGTGGGACATGGCTGGTTAGTGATTGTTCGGAACGTTAGTTGGTGGGACATGGCTGGTTAGTGATTGTTCGGAACGTTGGTTGGTGGGACATGGCTGGTTAGTGATTGTTCGGAACGTTGGTTGGGGGGACATGGCTGGTTAGTGATTGTTCGGAACGTTAGTTGGTGCGACATGGCTGATTAGTGATTGTTCGGAACGTTGGTTGGTGGGACATGGCGGGTTAGTGATTGTTCGGAACGTTGGTTGGTGGGACATGGCTGGTTAGTGATTGTTCGGAACGTTGGTTGGTGGGACATGGCTGGTTAGTAATTGTTCGGAACGTTGGTTGGTTAGACATGGCTGGTGAGTGATTGTTCGGAACGTTGGTTGGTCGGACATGGCTGGTTAGTGATTGTTCGGAACGTTGGTTGGTGGGACATGGCTGGTTAGTGATTGTTCGGAACGTTGGTTGGTGGGACATGGCTGGTTAGTGATTGTTCGGAACGTTGGTTGGTGGGACATGGCTGGTTAGTGATTGTTCGGAACGTTGGTTGGTGGGACATGGCTGGTTAATGATTGTTCGGAACGTTGGTTGGTGGGGCATGGCTGGTTAGTGATTGTTCGGAACGTTGGTTGGTGCGACATGGCTGGTTAATGATTGTTCGGAACGTTGGTTGGTGCGACATGGCTGGTTAGTGATTGTTCGGAACGTTGGTTGGTGGGACATGGCTGGTTAGTGATTGTTCGGAACGTTGGTTGGTGCGACATGGCTGGTTAGTGATTGTTCGGAACGTTTTATGGTGGGACATGGCTGGTTAGTGATTGTTCGGAACGTTGGTTGGTGGGACATGGCTGGTTAGTGATTGTTCGGAACGTTAGTTGGTGCGACATGGCTGGTTAATGATTGTTCGGAACGTTGGTTGGTGGGTCATGGCTGGTTAGTGATTGTTCGGAACGTTGGTTGGTGGGACATGGCTGGTTAGTGATTGTTCGGAACGTTGGTTGGTGGGACATGGCTGGTTAGTGATTGTTCGGAGCGTTAATTGGTGCGACATGGCTGGTTAATGATTGTTCGGAACGTTGGTTGGTGCGACATGGCTGGTTAGTGATTGTTCGGAACGTTAGTTGGTGCGACATGGCTGGTTAGTGATTGTTCGGAACGTTGGTTGGTGGGACATGGCTGGTTAGTGATTGTTCGGAACGTCGGTTGGTGGGACATGGCTGGTTAGTGATTGTTCGAAACGTTGGTTGGTGGGACATGGCTGGTTAGTGATTGTTCGGAACGTTGGTTGGTGGGACATGGCTGGTTAGTGATTGTTCGGAACGTTGGTTGGTGGGACATGGCTGGTTAGTGATTGTTCGGAACGTTGGTTGGTGGGACATGGCTGGTTAGTGATTGTTCGGAACGTTGGTTGGTGGGACATGGCTGGTTAGTGATTGTTCGGAACGTTGGTTGGTGCGACATGGCTGGTTCGTGATTGTTCGGAACGTTGGTTTGTGGGACATGGCTGGTTAGTGATTGTTCGGAACGTTGGTTGGTGGGACATGGCTGGTTAGTGATTGTTTGGAACGTTGGTTGGTGGGACATGGCTGGTTAGTGATTGTTCGGAACATTGGTTGGTGGGACATGGCTGGTTAGTGATTGTTCGGAACGTTGGTTGGTGCGACATGGCTGGTTAGTGATTGTTCGGAACGTTGGTTGGTGGGACATGGCTGGTTAGTGATTGTTCGGAACGTTGGTTGGTGGGACATGGCTAGTTAGTGATTGTTCGGAACGTTGGTTGGTGGGACATGGCTGGTTAGTGATTGTTCGGAACGTTGGTTGGTGGGACATGGCTGGTTAATGATTGTTCGGAACGTTGGTTGGTGGGACATGGCTGGTTAGTGATTGTTCGGAACGTTAGTTGGTGCGACATGGCTGGTTAATGATTGTTCGGAACGTTGGTTGGTGCGACATGGCTGGTTAGTGATTGTTCGGAACGTTAGTTGGTGCGACATGGCTGGTTAGTGATTGTTCGGAACGTTGGTTGGTGAGACATGGCTGGTTAATAATTGTTCGGAACGTTAGTTGGTGCGACATGGCTGGTTAGTGATTGTTCGGAACGTTGGTTGGTGGGACATGGCTGATTAGTAATTGTTCGGAACGTTATTTGGTGCGACATGGCTGGTTAGTGATTGTTCGGAACGTTGGTTGGTGGGACATGGCTGGTTAGTGATTGTTCAGAACGTTGGTTGGTGGGACATGGCTGGTTAGTAATTGTTCGGAACGTTAGTTGGTGCTACATGGCTGGTTAGTGATTGTTCGGAACGTTGGTTGGTGGGACATGGCTGGTTAGTGATTGTTCGGGACGTTGGTTGGTGGGACATGGCTGGTTAGTAATTGTTCGGAACGTTAGTTGGTGCGACATGGCTGGTTAGTGATTGTTCGGAACGTTAGTTGGTGCGACATGGCTAGTTAGTGATTGTTCGGAACGTTGGTTGGTGGGACATGGCTGGTTAGTGATTGTTCGGAACGTTGGTTGGTGCGACATGGCTGATTAGTGATTGTTCGGAACGTTGGTTGGTGGGACATGGCTGGTTAGTAATTGTTCGGAACGTTAGTTGGTGCGACATGGCTGGTTAGTGATTGTTCGGAACGTTGGTTGGTGGGACATGGCTGGGAAGTGATTGTTCGGAACGTTAGTTGGTGCGACATGGCTGGTTAGTGATTGTTCGGAAAGCTGGTTGGTGGGACATGGCTGGTTAGTGATTGTTCGGAAAGCTGGTTGGTGGGACATGGCTGGTTAGTAATTGTTCGGAACGTTAGTTGGTGCGACATGGCTGTGCAACCCACGAAGCGTGTTGATGGTAAGATACTGTTTCGAATTCTCGTCCAAGCAGAGCTGTAGATAGGCGGATTTGAGATCGAGTTTCGTAAAAGTCTTGCCTCCCGTGAGACGAGCATAGAGGTCTTCGATCCTCGGGATTGGATATTTATCCAATGAAGAACACCTGTTCACGGTCATTTTATAATCTCTACATATGCGGATGGACTGGTCCGATTTTATGACCGGAACGATGGGCGCCGCCCATTCGGCATACTGGATTTGCTCGATGATCCCCAGATTTTCAAGATGATCCAGTTCCTTGTCAATCCGCTCACGCAGGGCGAAAGGGACTGGGCGAGCCCTGCAAAATATAGGATTGGCATCCCGGTCAACCCTGAGTTTAGCCGTATGTCCTTTCAAGGTTCCAAGCTCATCCTTGAAGACATCCGGGTACGTATCCAGCACATTTTTGAGTGTGTATGCTGCGGTAGGAGAAACGTTGGCTGCCCGGAGTTGATGAATGCTTTCCCACTTCAGTCGAATTATGCTCAACCAGTTCCTGCCGAGTAAGGAAGGACCCTTTCCAGGAATGACGATCAGGGGTAGGTGAAACTCACGGTTATCGTAGCCCACCGTGACGTCACATGTACCGCAGGGAACAATCTTCTCACCTGTATAGGTGGAGAGTCCATAGGTAGTAGGTTTCAGATGGGGTCGGTCAGCATCACTCCACAGGTTTGTGAAAACAGCATGGCTGATGAGCGAGACGGCCGCACCAGTGTCGACCTCCATTTGCAATGGTCGATTGTTGACGACAACATTGGCAAGAAGAGGGTCCTGCCTATGGTGAGAATCAATATGAAGCAGGTCATACGATTCTGAGTTGTCGGAAACAGAGCTCACCTGGTCAAGCTCGGGTTCCTCCGAACCGATAAACTGATGAATCTTGTCAGCAGCTTTTCCTTTTCTCGATTTGCGAGTGATGCAAGATGGAGCAATATGGCCAGTTTTCGAACAGAAATGGCAGGTGGCATCTTTGAACCGACACGTCTCCGGAGGGTGCTTTCCGTTGCACCGAAAACAGTTGTTGTGGGTTTGAGACTGCACTGGCTTCTGACGAGGAGCCTTGTTCCAACGTTTTGGCTGAACATGATCCAACCGATTCACAGCAGGGCTGGTACCAGACGAGCGAGTGGCACCGATGCTTGTAGCGTTGCGTTCAGCACTTTCCATGGAAATGGCGGTGTCTCTGGCATTTTGGAACGTCAGTCTTCTCTCAGCAAGCAGGCGTCTACGAGTGCGGTCATCGGACATGCCAACCACCAGCAAATCACGAAGCATGTCATCGATCGTGTCCCCAAACTCACACAGATGTGACAGTTTTTTGAGGTGTGCAATGAAGTCTGCGATCGACTGACCTTGCTGCTGTCTGCACATGTAAAAATTAAACCGACACAGGATGACTGAAGGAGATGGGTTGCAATGATCCTTCAAAGCGGCGTTGAGCTCTGCATACGTCAGCTCCTGGATTGTCCGAGGCAGAATCAGGTTTTTAACGAGTGTGAACGTCTCACCTCCGCAAACGGACAGGAAGACGGCCTTCATCTGGGCTGCGGTCGCGATGTTGTTCGCCTGGAAGTAGAAAGACAACCGCTCAGAATACGTGTCAAAATCCCCCTCATGAGTGTCGAATTCATCGATATGGCCGAAAGAAGTCATGGTCTAGATGTTTATCCTCGTCGCCATGTAAAGTATCTCGACAAACTACGATCGATTGTCGTACGCGTTTATTCACTCTGCCGATCAAGGCCCGATTCACAGCAGCGCCATCCGAGCTCTGGCGTAGGGATACAACCCGGTCCCGGACTCCCGGTGTAGGGATACAACGGTGAATATTTGCACTGCATACACGACAGTTTCTTCGTTTATAATAATAATTCACACCCTGGAGGGACCAGTGCAGACACCAGTATAATCAAACTTTGCATCGTCTCCTCTTTCATCCAGAGGAACCTCGACGCCCATGTTTGTCGTTTGGATAATTAAAAGTTATATTAAAACCAGATCGTCATTGGTCTTCAGGCTTCGATCGGGCCTTGTGCATACACCGCCTAGGTGTTTCCCCCTGGGCGCGATCGCATGTTGAGGTTGTTGTGATTTGTTGCTAAATTTATTACCTCCGTCACCAAAGGTGGATGGAGGTTATGTTTTCACCCCTGTCTGTCTGTCCAAGATATCTCAAAAAGTTGTGAACGGATTTGGATGACACTTGGCGGACAGGTTGTGTGTGACAAAGAAGAATCGATTCGGGTTTGGTGAAGATCCAGATCGGGCTAGTCGAATTTTTAAAGTGATCAGGTGGAAGTGTGCTCTCCACTGGGTGCCAGTCGAGTTTATTTCAGTGTTTACGGCCTGTTATTAAAAAGATTGCTTTCCTCAACATATCTCAACAACAAGTCGCAGGCTCAATGGAATACTGCTCTCCCCTCTGGGCTGGTGCTCCTGCCTCTCACCGAGCTCGGCTTCACGCTGTCGAAACCAAAGCTTCCAGAATCATTGGAATCTCCCGCGATGAAGCTAACTCCGAGGGCCTTTCACTCACTCACCGCAGGCAGGTTGGTGGTCTTTCTGTCTTCTACCGACTCCTCTCCAGCCTTGCTCCTCCAGCTCTCTCTGTGCTCTGTCCCGCAAATATTCCTACAGGTCGCACAAGATCTGCCTGCAACACTCTTATGGTTAAACTGCCAAAATCAAGACTCTCTGCTCACCTTCACTCTTTCATTACTCTTTTCTCCTGCCTCTGGAACAAACTCCCTCACTCTCTTCAATCCCACTCCTCCCTCCAGGTCTTTAAAACAGCTGTTCAGCACCATCTCTTATCTTCCCCCATCCAAAACCTTGATCTTTTCTACTCCCGCTAATTCACCCCAAATCCACCTCTTTCAATTCCCAACTTCTTTCCTGAAATTCCTAGTAGTGTTCATTTGCTTTATACCGTGTACCCCTCCCTCCTCCCCCAGCCCCCCTCCCTCCACAGATCTCCCGATGTCCCTGATCTCTACTGTTGTTGTGCTTTTCCTTCCCTCTCTTTCCCATCTTGTCTCCCGCTCCCTTCATTGCATGTTTTATGTTGTTTTTTGGTGTGAGTGAGTGGATGAGGGGCTGTGGATTCTGGGAGTGGAGGCAGTTTTGTTGTTGTAGTCTCTGTTCTTGCTGGCTGGAGGTGTGTTCACATCCAGGTGTAGCTGCTGCATGTGAAGGCGTATGTGCCCCTGCTGGCCCACCTTAGCTGACCGTATCGAGCTTGAAGGGCCGAAACTGGATGATGCTGAGGGCCTCGCCTGAGGACCTGGTCACTGAGGCACACTTGTGACCAGGTGTGTTTTGAACTTATATATAATTATTCATTCATCTTAATTAGGTCAAAAGCTGGAGAACGACAGAGTTTAGGTAATGCTGTGCTTGGCAGTCTACGTTTACTATTGATGGGATGGGAGCAAGGAATGCCCTGCACATAGATAGCTTGGTGAAGGATGATTCATCTGACTACATCACATTTCGCCACTGCTCGGTCGTCCATCATTGGCTGTGCCCTTTGCACCACTGGACTTGCAAACGTGCATCGTCAGATGTTATGAGCGCATTGTGCACTGCAACGCGACTGGTATCCTGTTCTGTGGAGTTCTTGGCGGACCGTTTTTGATGAAACTGGCTGCTCATGCTCCAGGATACCAAAACATATCCTCAACTATCGGCCTATTACATTCTTTTCAATTATAAGCAACATCATGGATTCTGTCATCACAGGTCACATCAAATCCTTTCATTTCTCCAACGGCCTGAACTGAAAACATCCATTTGATTTTTGACTCGGTCCCTCCATCCTACCAAGACATGCTGATGCTGCTCTCCAAACAATGGATGGAGGCACTCAATCTCTGGGACCATCACTACAAAAATACCTCAAGCATTTGACAGTCTGGTGGCAGAACCTGCTCTACAAACGATCATCCAGGGTAATCTCTCATAAATAATCTCCTCTCATGGTTTGTTACTGACGCCGCCCTCGCCGCCCTCCCCCCCCCCCACCCCCCCCCCCCCCCCCCCCCCCAGAATTTCCATGTTTTAAACGTTTCCCAGTGTGTACCCTGGATTAGAATAGGTACACCGTATCCCTGCGTGTCTTAAGAGACGACTAAGAGGGTTGGCATCAAGAAGGGCATCCGGCCATAAAAACATTGCCTCAAAAAGTAAAACCATGACAATTACAACGACATATGGGCAGGGTACAGCCCGAAGTGGAGATCGGTTTCTGAGGTTTGGGACATGGAATGTAGGGACAATGACAGGGAGATCAGGAGAAGTGGTGGAAGTATTGGTCAGAAGAAGAGTGGACATATGTTGTGTGCAAGAGACAAGATGTAAGGGAAGTGGTGTGAGAATGGTGAAGGGTAGGCAGGGACAGAAATACAAGTTTGTGTGGCAAGGGTGCCTGGAGGGCGTGAATGGTGTTGGTGTCCTGTTTTCTGAGGAGTTTGTAGACAGTGTGGTGAGTGTGACTAGAGTGAGTGAAAGGTTGATGATGGTGAAAATGATGATTGGAAAGCTCTTGGTGAACATCATCTCGGGATATGCTCCGCAGGTTGGTCGAAGCGATGAAGAGAAGGACAAGTTCTGGTGTGCGATAGAGAAGCTGATGGAAAACGTGAAAGATGAGGAAGTTGTTGTGGTATATATGAAAAGATATATGGAAATGCTGTTGAATACAGAGAATGAATGGGATGGCAACATCGAGAGTAACCCAGTTTTAGGACCGGCAGAGAAGATAACTGAAAGTTGAGGAAGCGATAAAAGCAATGAAGGGTAGAAAAGCGGGAGGGTCGACGGGAGTTGTGGGAGATATGTTGAAGGCAGCAGGAAGTTGGGGTGTGAAGAGAATGACAGCGATCTGTAATCAGGTGGTGAAAGAAGGCCGCATTCCAGTGGATTGGGAACTGAGTACCCCCGTCCCTCTATACAAGGGGAAAGGTGACCCTCTGGAGTGTGGCTCGTACCGAGCGATAAAGTTATTGGAGCATGGAATGAAGGTATTGGAAAGGGTGTTGGAGAGGAGGATAAGGAAGAAAGTGAAGATCGACGAAATGCAGTTTGGATTTATGCCAGGAAGAGGAACGACAGACGTGCTTTTCATTGTGAGGCAGTTGCAGGAGAAGTACATGGAGAAGAGGAAGAAGTTGTTTCTTGGGTTTGTTGATCTGGAGAAATCATTCGATAGGGTTCCACGCAAAGTATTGACATGGGCATTGAGGAAGTTAGGAGTGGAGGAATGGTTGATCAGAGTAGTGATGGCAATGTACAAAAGAGCACGCACAGTTGTAAGGACGAAGGATGGGAACAGTGGTGAGTTTGAGGTGAAGGTGGGAGTGCATCAGGGGTCGGTACTAAGTCCACTACTATTTGTAGCTGTGATGGAGGTGCTGGCTCGGAACGTAAAGGAGGGTTTACCGTGGGATGTGTATGCAGATGATCTGGTGTTGATTGCGGAAAGTATGGATGGACTGAAGGAAAAGATGAACAAGTGGAAGGAATGTATGGAGACAAAAGGTCTGAAGGTGAATAACGGAAAGACGAAGGTGATGCCAAGTGGTAAAGCATGTGGTGAGGTGGAAAGAACTGGGAAGTGGCCCTGTGCTGTGTGTAGGAAGGGTGTCGGAGTGAACTCCATTCAATGTGCAATGTGCGCTGAGTGGGTTCATCAAAAATGTAGTGGTCTGAGAGGGTCATTAACCAGTGTGGCAGCTTTATTCAAATGTAAGGTGTGCACAGGGGGAGCTGCAGATGGAGGAAATGTTGAGTTGGATCTTGGAGACGGCGTGAAGCTGGAAGGTGTGAAAACATTTTGCTATCTCAGAGACATGCTGAATGGAGAAGGTGGATCAGACTCGGCAACGGTTGTTGGAGTGAGATATGCATGGAAGAAGTTTCGGGAACTGAGTGGCGTGCTGATGATGAGGGGAGTGTCGTTGAAGCTGAAGGGAAAGGTGTATGCTGCATGTGTGAGAAGTGTTATGATTTATGGGAGCGAGACATGGGTAATGAACGTAGAGCAGCAACGAAGGTTGGAAAGGGTGGAAATGCGAATGGTTCGACGGATGTGCGGAGTATCGTTGAGAGAGAGGAAGACAAATGATGAATTGCGAAAGATGATGGGAATAGAGCCTGTGATTGATGCTGTGAAGAGGAACAGGTTGAGATGGTTTGGTCATGTGTTGAGGAAGGATGAAAGTGACTGGTTGAGAAGAGTGATGGAAATAAATGTAGTAGGAAGTAGAGGACGGGGAAGACCGAGAAAGATTTGGCTAAACATGGTGGAAGAAGAAATGCGGGCAAGGGGGTTAACAAGGAGAGATGCAGAAAATAGGGCAAAATGGAGAAGATTGTCATTGGGACCGCAAGGCTAAACCCCGCTCTAGTAGGGAAAATGGGCTTTAAAATGCATGTTGTTGTTGTTGTCATGGTTTGTTGACTTCCTCCATTTTCCTACTCAGGTTGTGGCTCTTATCTTAATGGAATCCTCTTGCTATTGAGGCTGAAGTGCTCCAAGGCAGTTTATTGGGCCCAATTTTGTTCCTCAACGACCTGATTATCTGCAAAACCCTTGTCTGTTTGTTTTTGCTGCCGACTCCACTATCTCTCATAGCAGCACTGATGCTTCAGATGGGAGGGGAGCAGCTGCTTCCTTCTCCGCAGGCCTTGATAGAATCAGGAGCTGGTCCAGCCCTTAGAAGAGGTCTTTCAACCTTGGGAAATCTTGCACTCAATTGGACCATTGGGCTAACACTCCCATCTCACACTTTCAACCCTGGCAAATCTCATACTCACTTGGACAAACCACTTGAGGTTCAGTCCATCAATCATTAGGACGTCACACTCATCTCCGATCTTTCTTGGGCAAACCACATCCACGCTTCCCTGCAAAACCAGCCATCCCACACAGCTCCCCTCTGTACTTGTACGACATCCTTGTTTTACCCACTTGATCACTCATCCTTAATCAGCAGCCTCTAATATCAGTTTGCAAGACTGGTCTGCCTGCCATGAATATTTAGTGCTTGTTCAGTTGAGAGTCAGATCATGCAACATACTCTATACAGAGTGTTGATGCTGCCGAAGCACTTTCTCTATCTAGGGTTACAATCCTGGATGGGTTGACACTCTCGCACAGTAAGTGAAGGCAGGAATTTGGAATTTGACCAGGGTGTCTGCGATAGTTCGCATGTTGAAAGTCGACACTCAAGTTTGTATTCAATTGATTTGCCGTGTTTGTTATTCTTTCTGCCATTATCTTTAAAGTGAGCATCATTTGCTTCCCATTATGATCACAAAAGTATAGCATCGAAGATACCAAAGTGTAGTACTGACGTTGAAAGTTTATTTTCAACCAATAGCACTTAAAATATCATATACTAGCTGAAAGCACCCGGTATTGCCTGGGTTATTTTTGAATGAATTTACTACTATAATTCAGCTTTTACTCGCGGCCGTAGAAGATTGACTACTATAATTCAGCTCAGCTTTTAATTGCAAAAAGGGCCCAGCCCGGCCGATGCAGCCTCGACCGGCCCCGCCACCGAGCCTATAACCTTCCCGGGGCCCGTCCCGACATTTTTGATTCTTTTTGAATGAATTTACTACGATAATTCAGCATTTACTCGCGGCCATAGAAGAATGACTACTATAATTCAGCTCAGCTTTTAATTGTGAAATGGGCCCAGCTCGGCCGACGCGGCCTCGCCATCTGGCCTATAACCTTCCGGGGGCCCATCCCGACATTTTTGGTTCTTTTTGAATGAATTTACTACGATAATTCAGCTTTTACTCGCGGCCATAGAAGATTGACTGCTATATTTCAGCTCAGCTTTTAATTGCGAAATGGGCCCGGCCCGGCCGAAGCGGCCTCACCACCTCGCCAAAAACCTTCCCGGGGCCCGTTCCGACATTTTTTGTATTAGAGGTTTCCTCCTATCTTTCACCGTTCAGATTAGGTTGCGCAGACAAACAAACAAAAACTTTCTTTTATAATATAGAGAGAAGAGAAGAGAGATAGATAGATAGATAGATAGATAGATAAAATAAAAAATAAAAAAAGATATATGTATATCTCTTCTCTTCATGTTATAATATATTGTTATAGATCGCGGTTAGATGTTATAGACCGAGCGGTGGTTTAGAACCGCGACCTAACAAAACTCACCCGATTCACCCAGACTTTGGCCGTATCGCACCCCAGCTGCTCAATGAGGGAAAAGACGAAAACGACGCAATGCAAAGAGGAAAATGAAGACAAACAGGTTGGAAATACTACTAAATTTATTCCTACTATTTACACACAAGCAACAAAAAGCAATTCAGTTTATTTACAAGTACAAGACGCATGTGACACAGTGCAAATTTAGCTTATCTACAGACTTAACTTATTACCCAGGACAGAACAAACAAAGACGACTCACACGGGGAATGCCAGGGATGGCAGAAGGTGGATGGCTGGCGGGAGAGGAAAGGTCCAAGGGGGGGGTCTTGCAGCACAACCGGCGCGTTCAGCAGCCGCCGTTCCGTCTCGGCCCTGCTCCGAACCGCCGTTCAGGCCCCCTTTGGCGGTCGGGTGTCGCGGCTGCGGCGGCCTCCGTCCGCTGCGTTCCCAGGACTTGTCTCACTCGTCTGGTCCCTCAACCCTCAACTCTTTCTTGCTTCTCTCACTCCTCACCACCGACTTCTCTCTCTGGCAACCGACTGTGACCAACTCCTTGCAACTCTCTTTCTTCTTCTCTTCTCTTCTCATCTCATGCTCATCTCCAAGGCCTCTCTGATAAAGCAGTCCCTTAGAGTCGCTTTTATCACCTCCAGCGAAATCAAGCCGCCGACTCCGAGGGCACACCTACCGGGTCACTCACCGCGGCCCTGGTTGGTCGCGCGACCCTCGGGCTCCGCCCTGGATGACGACGGGCGGCGCGCCCCTCCTCCCCTCTGACGAGGTGCGACACGCCTTTCTTCTCCGACCCGAGCCTCGTGGTCAATGGTGGTTATTGGAGGGGAGGTGATTGGGAATCGAGGCTCAGCAATGACGAGAGGGGATGTAATATGGCAATCGAGGGTCGGCAATCACGAAAGGGGGGATGTGAAGGAAATGGGGATTTTTGGGGATGGGAATGGAAGGGGATCTATTCTCTTTCACTGGTGCAATGGAGTATTTCAATTAATGGGAGACACAGCCTTATCTTAAAACACAGAATAAGATATAACTATCGAACATGAATATCCTATGATTGGCTGACGTGTATGCTTGTGGACTATGGGACGCCCTTTTGATCTTACACAGCTCCGGAGGCAGGAGGCACAGCACAACAACAATAATAATAATCATACAGCACACAATAAAAAAAATATATATGCAGTCCTCATATCCACAACACTGCACTCTCCTCCTCTTAGGCACGTCCCGGGCCTACAACTTTTAGCTTTAGCGTGACACGTAGGTGTAGTTCCCTCTACTTTTAACCTGACCCTGAGTGCGACAGTTTTAAAACATAAATAAATGTGTCCCGCTGCTCCATTGCACCCTGCCTAACAGACACACGCCCACAGTTAACCGAATTGCGGAATGGTCTTCAAACTATACACTGACGGTGGGGAGCATTATTTACAATGACTCTGCTTTTATTTACAAAACTAACCCAGGACCTGTAATTGTTCTTTCTGGGGGGAGGACAGTCTGCTCTGCATCAATGCACCATTAAAGCACCCACAAACGCACCAATACACACCCAAGCACCAATCGGTGCAGTCCCCATTGTTCAATGAATAAAATAAAACCAACAAACCCAACCCTGCAGGTGTCTCTTGCTCTTCGGCTCCCTCTGCTGGTTATCATTATTTCTTCCAGTTGTTGTCATTTTCATTTGCTTTGCTTACTGGCGGCCTATTTGCAATAAAGCTTGCCCAAACGTGTCCATTTTATTTATCTTTATTTATGGCCCACAGGGCCGACTACGTGTGGTTCACCTGTGGGGCATCGGTGCCCTGTGGCCAAGGTCCGCCAGCAAGATTTCGGGCCCTCATGGCCGGTTCCAGCAGAGGGGCCTTGCCCCAACCCATGGGGTCCATAAGTGGTGCTCGGCCACTGACATGTGGTCCATAATGTGGTGCATCGATGCAGACAGCTGGTTCTGGGAATTTCGGGCGCACAATGGCCGACCCACGCACGCTCCCCCCGGCGCCCAACGGCGCTCAGGTCCTCATGTGGGAGACAAAAGGGGGGACAAGACAGATGAGCGAGGGGTAAGGTCTCAAGGGTACACATCAAAAAGGCAATGCAAGGCGAAATGCGTACGGAGGGCGAAGTGAGAAAGCTCGTCCCTACCGTACGTCACCCCCCTGTTACCTAGCCCACCCTTGCCCTTACCCCATATGTACAAAACCTACACATTACCAATTCGTCACTACTGTCACGTCCTCCCCATATTTCCCCTATACCAAATTCGTCACCACAATCCCTCTACTTCAAAAATTTGCCATCATCAATTCATCGTCAATCCTCATAAGGAGGCAGAGATGGAACATCAAAGCACAATGTCACACCCACGTCATGATGCGTCTCACATTCCAAACATTTGCACAATAAAAAATAATAAAACATGGCATGGTGTGGAGTTACCTGTCACCTCCGGTGAGTGGGTGCAGATGGTGCGAGGAGATCCTTCATCCTAACTATCCTCTAAATGACTTTAACACACTTTACACTACCCGGGGTCTTTCTCCGGCCAAACCATTGGCCCTCTTACACTATGGGTTCTAAAAACCAATTCCCATTGGCCAAACTGTGGTGCTTTTCAATTTGGGGTCTCACTCCCCCGATTCATCTCCCGGTGCCCTCGCACAATTTCTGGGCCGCGACGTGTAGCTCTCCCAACAGGTCTACCCACCTGCACACCTCCACCACTGTAGTTGCCACCCGAGCTTACCTAGCTCCTCACCCTAACCTATCTAACTGGGGGCAGCCCCTCTCCTGGCTCTGTCACCCCATGGTGCCCTCTGGCACTGGGCTACCCGGGTCCGTCCTCCGGATCCTCGGGCCCCATCCACAACAACTACTACCGGCTCCCAGAGCCCACCGGCGGCCTCACCTGGCCGACATCCTCACAGTGGTGGAGTGCTCAAACAACTACACACACTAACAGGCTACACGCCCAGCCATTTCCACAACACCAACGCACCCATCCACATACCATTCTGTCACCCGCACCACAGATGCCAATATCCAAACCACAATTTACCTGTACCCTCTACCTAACACTTACACTACCCGCCCCGGGTATCCGTGATGGGGGTCCACTCTTCCCCCATTCACACCTTCGCACCATCCACTCCACTCCACAATTTCCACCATTCTCACTCCACGACCATCCATTCCAATCCTCCAGACCATTTATTCCATACACCTGTCTTTCATTCACCTGTTGTTGCACACCTGTGCAATCCTACCTGGTGCCACCTGCACCCTCCTCCTCTTCCTGGACCATTTGGTCAACACAACACGCAATCACCACTACTCCCTCATACACTGCTCCACACACCTGTTCAGTTGCACACCTGTGCAATCACACCTGTTCCATCCTCACCTGTTCAATCCTCACACACACGGCATCATCTCAGCTAACTTCTCCCCTCTGAAACTTGCGCTTCCCAGTCGTCCCTTTAAACTATTGCGCTCCCACGTCATTATCAACCACACTAATCTACCTGCGTCCCCACTACAGGTATCAGTCACGAACTAAACTTAACGTTACCTAAGGTCATCTTCGCTAGATCCCTACACACCATATCCTAACCCACCCGGGCTAGTTTTCACTGCCATACACCCCATAATCTAGTGCTCCTTTGCCCCCACCTTGTGAGGGATGGTGGATTTGCCATCCCACCACATCGGGGGTCTCTCACTACCAATTTCGCTCGTCCAAATCCAACAATTCAAAAATTTTCCATTTACTGCCAATTCTATTCACTTTTCTAAATTTCGTTTTAAATCACTATCACTATCACCATCACCCGTCTACTTATTACATCCTCTCGGTGCGCCAATTCACATCTACAGCCCGGCTTCGTACAGCCGAGCAGTGAACGCGGGTCGTTTTGTGCCAGCGGCTGGATACGTCCCGCATTCGGGGCAGGGACGGAGGCTTACCCGGGCCGAGATCCCATGCACCACTTCGGCGTGGAGCCATCCAATGTCCCGATCTCGACCTGCCGGCACGTCTCAATAGAAAGTGGTCGCCATGACGACCCTTCCTATCGAGCTGCCCGCTCCGCCTTGTGGAGCCCGGACGCGGCCGCTCCACGCGAGGCCCAGCGTGGATCGCGCACGGCGGTCCTTTCGAACCCGCCGTGGCTCGGATCTCCGCTGGTTCTCGCGGCACGCGAAGCCCGGCACGCACCGAGGGCCCGATCCGGCTAAAAGTCGACCTAACCTTTAACCCGGTTACCGTCGACGCTTCACCTGCAGGCTTACATGCATACGCTACCTCTTTCTTGCTCATACATGCAGCCGTTCCCATTCTCCTCGTACCTTTTCTTTCACACCTCGGTACACTCACTCCGCTCACCGACTTGGTCACACACCTGACCACCGAACACTTTGGCACACATTCGTTGCTCGCACACCTCACCAATACACCGCTTCGCGCCCCTTTCTCGGTCACCTCCTTTGTGACGATCACAGGTGTGCTCTCACCCGCACACCCAACCACGTGCCTCACTACCAACTCAAATGTGCCTTCCCACACACGCTCTACCATTCCAGGTGTGCATCCTTCCATCCCAGGCGTACATCCTCGCTCACCTGTCACAACCAGCTCACTCTCCTTGTCACTCTCACTACTCTCACCTCCACTCTCGGTCGCGCACTCACCCTTACTCTTGACAGCATGCGCTTTCCCCATGCACCCGTCCGTTACACACCTTTCTCGCGCGTCCTCCCGCGCACACTTCTTCGTTACTTCCTCCGTAACACTCACCACAGGCATGCATTCTCCCTTACTCTTGACAGCATGCGCTTTCCCCATGCACCCGTCCGTTACACACCTTTCTCGCGCATCCTCCCGCGCACACTTTTTCGTTACTTCCTCCGTAACACTCACCACAGGCATGCATTCTCCCTTACTCTTGACAGCATGCGCTTTCCCCATGCACCCGTCCGTTACACACCTTTCTCGCGCGTCCTCCCGCGCACACTTTTTCGTTACTTCCTCCGTAACACTCACCACAGGCATGCATTCTCCCTTACTCTTGACAGCATGCGCTTTCCCCATGCACCCGTCCGTTACACACCTTTCTCGCGCGTCCTCCCACGCACACTTTTTCGTTACTTCCTCCGTAACACTCACCACACCGCGCTTCCCTGTGCTCCCTCGCACACGCGCTTCGACCAACTCACTCTTGACGGCACACTCACTCCTCGGCGTGCACTTTTTTCTCACACACCCCATGGTCGGACATTCTCGCACACCTCTTTTTTCGCACACCAGACCTGTCGCACACTTCACCAACGGCCTCTCACGAACACCCGGATCCAAACCAATCCCCAAGCCGACTGAAGCTTTCCTCACATCATATACATTGCCACTCACCTCCGTACTTCGTCTCCGCCCCTCCTTTGCCACCTGCAAACTCTTTATTTGGTTAGTGAGCATCACATCATGATTTGAACACAGACCTTGTACATATTCCGCTATCTCCTCCTTTATTTCTCTCTTAGTTTCTGTCCGTCTCTTCTTAATTTCACTCACCTCTTCTTCCACTTCCTCTACTTTTTGTTTAACCTCTTTTATTTCTCGGTGCGTCCCCTCAAGTTCGTCCTCTAAGGCCACCGTGACCGTCTCTATGTGCATCCTCACCTGCCGGTCCTTTGTCTCCATTATCTCTGTCACCTCCTCCACCCTCATTGTCAGTTCCTCTTGTACCATCTGACATTGCCTCTGCGTCGCTATTAATTCGTTTTTAATTTCTTTTTGTGTCGCCTTTAACCCTCCTAGTACCGCAGTGTTCTTTTGAACCTGCTCCACTAACTTAGTTTGTCCCTCTGTCAGCTGCTCCACCTCCTCCGTCAGATCTTCTATTCCCCCTTGTAACTTAGCCGTATTATTCCTCACTTCTTTCTCTATACGCTTTTCGCCTCGCTTTACCTCCTCGCGTAGCCCCGAGACCTCCTCACTCACCCCTCGTCGTATTTCCTCCATCTGGTTCCCCATCTGTTCGATTTCCCGGGCGGATTGTTCCCCTATTTCCCGCAATTTGTCCTCCATCCTATTTTCTAACCCCATTAACCCATTTTTCACCCCCTCTATCCCATTGTCTAACCCCTCAAATTTCTTGTCTAACTCCTTAAAATTATTGTCTAACCCCTCAACGGTACCCCTCGCTTCGTCCCTCATTACCCCTATTTTGCCCTCCAATCGCTCACCCTGAGCATCCATCCGGTTCCCCATTACCCCCAATTGGTTCCCCATTACCCCCAATTGCTCACTCTGAGCATCCATCCGGTTCCCCATTACCCCCAATTGCTCACTATTCTGGGCCATAAGGGCCTTCATTTGTATAAAAAAAAGGTTCAAATCCATTGGCATCTCCGGTTCGCCTACCGCGACCATGGGCGTGGCTAAATGTGGCGCCGCTGTAATCACGTGCGCTAGAGCGCCATTTTGTGCACCTGAAATTCCCGCAACCACATTGCCATTTTCCTCCTCCCTTTCTTCCCCGAAGTCCTGGGTTACTTCTAACCCCTCTATCTCTCCCACCGGCATCCCGTCGCCTTGGACAGCCATGGCGCGATTTCAAAATTCGGGCTCTTCCTTTAAAACAAAACAAATTTCGTACTTTATAATTTTGAGCGCGTGAAGCGCGCTCCGGGTCGATCTCACTCCCCGACACCAATTGTTATAGTACTAACACAATTGGTGTCCAAAATTTGGGCTAAATAAATTTAGTCCCAGGTTCGAATCCCACCTCCTGACTACCAATTGTTATAGATCGCGGTTAGATGTTATAGACCGAGCGGTGGTTTAGAACCGCGACCTAACAAAACTCACCCGATTCACCCAGACTTTGGCCGTATCGCACCCCAGCTGCTCAATGAGGGAAAAGACGAAAACGACGCAATGCAAAGAGGAAAATGAAGACAAACAGGTTGGAAATACTACTAAATTTATTCCTACTATTTACACACAAGCAACAAAAAGCAATTCAGTTTATTTACAAGTACAAGACGCATGTGACACAGTGCAAATTTAGCTTATCTACAGACTTAACTTATTACCCAGGACAGAACAAACAAAGACGACTCACACGGGGAATGCCAGGGATGGCAGAAGGTGGATGGCTGGCGGGAGAGGAAAGGTCCAAGGGGGGGGGGTCTTGCAGCACAACCGGCGCGTTCAGCAGCCGCCGTTCCGTCTCGGCCCTGCTCCGAACCGCCGTTCAGGCCCCCTTTGGCGGTCGGGTGTCGCGGCTGCGGCGGCCTCCGTCCGCTGCGTTCCCAGGACTTGTCTCACTCGTCTGGTCCCTCAACCCTCAACTCTTTCTTGCTTCTCTCACTCCTCACCACCGACTTCTCTCTCTGGCAACCGACTGTGACCAACTCCTTGCAACTCTCTTTCTTCTTCTCTTCTCTTCTCATCTCATGCTCATCTCCAAGGCCTCTCTGATAAAGCAGTCCCTTACAGTCGCTTTTATCACCTCCAGCGAAATCAAGCCGCCGACTCCGAGGGCACACCTACCGGGTCACTCACCGCGGCCCTGGTTGGTCGCGCGACCCTCGGGCTCCGCCCTGGATGACGACGGGCGGCGCGCCCCTCCTCCCCTCTGACGAGGTGCGACACGCCTTTCTTCTCCGACCCGAGCCTCGTGGTCAATGGTGGTTATTGGAGGGGAGGTGATTGGGAATCGAGGCTCAGCAATGACGAGAGGGGATGTAATATGGCAATCGAGGGTCGGCAATCACGAAAGGGGGGATGTGAAGGAAATGGGGATTTTTGGGGATGGGAATGGAAGGGGATCTATTCTCTTTCACTGGTGCAATGGAGTATTTCAATTAATGGGAGACACAGCCTTATCTTAAAACACAGAATAAGATATAACTATCGAACATGAATATCCTATGATTGGCTGACGTGTATGCTTGTGGACTATGGGACGCCCTTTTGATCTTACACAGCTCCGGAGGCAGGAGGCACAGCACAACAACAATAATAATAATCATACAGCACACAATAAAAAAAAAATATATGCAGTCCTCATATCCACAACAATATATATATATATATATATATATATATATATATATATATATATATATATATATATATATATATATATATATATATATATCTCCACGTACTAACTGCCAATATATATTTGAAGTGTTAAACAGCATTAAAGCAGTATTACATTGTGTGTAAAAACAAAAAAATATACTGTATATTTCATATGATGTAATTCACCTTTCCGTGAGAAGACAAGGCCCAAAGCCGTTCCACCTACCTTATCCAAAATAAAAACATAAGTTCTTTACCAGCTGATTATTGCTCCTTATTTGAGTGAAGGCAAAGTGTAGAAGGTAAAGGCAGAAGCTTGATATCAACCAATTACAGGAGATTCCCTATAAAACACATTTTGATAAGATGAGTAATTAAATTTGTGATGTTGGAATTTGTCTCAAATACTTTTAAAGAGAGTCTACTGTAATCCGTATTTGTAACTCTTGGCACGTCTTCGCAAAAGCAATCGCTGTGGCTGAAAAAGCTCGTTTAACAATGCTGGTCCAAACTGGACAGGAATTCCAGCCGCCGTGTACTACTCGTGAGCAGGTGGTTCACTTATTCCTGGTAGCCAAAGGTCTCCGGCTGATCTTTTTGCTCTTGTCATTGGTTTTGGGAGGGGGCGCGTTGTTCGCCTGCATGTGCCGCCCGTACAAGCTGTGGAATGAAGAAAGGAAAGAAAATTCGCTTTAATTGATGAGTACACCCGCTCACTATGGGAACGGCAAGGGGAGTCATGTTATTATACTTTTTATTATTTCCAATTATTATTACTTTTCCAATATGTTAGACTATGTCATTGAAAGGATCAGAACATGCATGATATTATAACACGTTAGATTAGGTCATTGAAAGGATCAGAACATGCATATTATAACATGTTAGATCAGGTAATTGAAAGGACCAGAACATGCATGACATTATAACACGTTAGATCAGGTCATTGAAAGGATCAGAACATGCATATTATAACATGTTAGATCAGGTCATTGAAAGGATCAGAACATGCATGACATTATCACATGTTATATCCGGGTCATTGAAAGCAGAACATGCATGAAATTATAACATGTTCGATCAGGTCATTAAAAGGATCAGAAGATGCATATTATAACATGTTAGATCAGGTCATTGAAAGGATCAGACAGACCATGCATGGCATTATAACATGTTGGATCAGGTCATTGAAAGAATCAGAACATGCATGACATTATAACATGTTGGATCAGGTCATTGAAACTATATCATTAATATTACGGTATGCCATTATCATAAGTGTTGTTATTACCTTTTTAATGAGAAGTGGCTTTGGAAAAACACCACAAACAAGCGTTACGCCTAGGTCCCCCGTCGGTGAAGTGATGCGAGTTGACAAAGTGGAAGACGCAAGGCGGCCATCTTGGTTTTTGACGTGGCGACCCAATGTTCAATAGCGTTCTCCCTTATGCGTAGATACACCCACACACCAGATTATAAGTTGGTACTTCGCTTATTATTCAAGATATTCCGCTCACAAGGTTCAGACATACATGGCGGTGGCCATCTTGGATTTTGACATGGCGACCCAATTTTCAATATCGTTCTTCCTTGTGCCTAGATACACCCAAACACCAGATTAGAAGTTGGTACTTCGCTTATTTTTCAAGATATTTCGCTCACAAGGTTCAGACATATATATGGTGGCGGCCATCTTGGATTTTGACGTGGCGACCCAATTTACAATAGCCTTCTTCCTTATGCCTCGATACACCCACACACCAGATTAGAAGTTGGTACTTCGCTTATTTTTCAAGATATTTCGCTCACAAGGTTCAGACATATATATGGTGGCGGCCATATTGGATTTTGACGTGGAGACCTAATTTTCAACAGCGTTCTTCCTTATGCCGAGATACACCCACACACCAAATTAGACGTTGGTACTTCGCTTATTTTTCAAGATATTCAGCTCACAAGGTTCAGACATACATGGCATCAGACATACATGGCGGCGGCCATCTTGGATTTTGACGTGGGTTGCACCCACACACCAAATTCGAATGTGGTCCTTCGCTTACGCACGCACGCACGGACGGACGGACACACGGACGGAGGGGAAGACCATAGTCCCCCTTTCGCTCCGCGGTGCGACGGGGGACAAAAAACGCCTCGGAAGAACTCCACGTCAGAGGCAGGAAGGGAGGGTTATGTTATAAACCAACCTTTGTGGGGTATATAGAGTACAGTAGATCTTCGCTCAGTTCTGTAAGTAAAACTTACCTCACGGGTGTCGGGATTCCTCCAAATTTCTTTATTTAGTGTTATAAACAGCATTAGCGACTGTTTAAATAGCTAATCATATGTGTTTGTGGTTTATAATATTTTTACTTCTGGTAGAGGCCATTGCTCCCATGAAAAAGCCATGATAAGCTATTTATAAACGTTGACTCGACGTTTGTTCAAGTCGGAAAAAACCCCTTCGGAAGGTGGGATATTTATTATTGGTATTAATATTGTTTTGTAATAACATTAATATTATGCTATTATCGTTAGTTTTGTTATAAGAAGAGGCCTTGGAAAAACGCCACGATAAAGCTCATTTAACATTGATATACACCTCAACATGCAACCCCATTTACAGCAATGGTGGGGAAAACCCGCTCGGGGTGAAAATCCCCTGGCAAACGAATGCGCTACAACCTTCATTATGTAACCCTTCGTCATCCTGTCAAGTTTGGTTGAGACTGGATAAGTAACGACGGAATGTATCGCGGTCAAAAAATCATCAGACAGACAGACAGACGTCAAATTGCGTATTTTAGTATGATGAAGTCAATAGGTCGAGCGAACTTGATTGCCGATGGATTTTAACGACAACCAACTTAAAATTTCAATATCCTTAATCAAACTATAGGATGACCCATAAAAAAAAATCATAACTCGACACCATGACAGATATAAAATAATTTTTTTATGCGAAATATTTGTGAAATACTTAAACCAATTGTTCAGTTTGACCTCCCCTCTGTACTATACATTTTCTAGTGCCAGCAACAGGTTACGCATCACCTTATGATGGGTGCCTTGTGTAAATCCCGACACAATCTGAATAAGTGCATAATCATACTTAAATAGGCAATAGGCTCAGGAGAGCCAGGAAACAATATCTCTCCGTTCTCAGGACCGAACTCTCTTATCTGTCTCCCTCTTCCAAATCCTGGTGGCGTCTGGTCAAATCTGTTTCTGGTGTTTGTTCCCCCTCCATCCACGTGAAAAAGCTGAATGCCTCAACTCTGTGTTTGCCTCTAAATCTTGTGTCCCAAACCCATCCCTCTCTGTACCCACCGTACCCAGTCGTACCCAGCTGCTCCTGGACTCTGTGTCCTTTCCTCCAGACAAGGTGGAAAAGTTTCTGTCAACCCTCGACTCGGCTTCTGCAACTGGACCTGACGGCATCAGCCCACGGGTCCTAAAATCCTGTTCTTCCGCTCTTTCACTCCCTCTCTCTGTTCTCTTCACCCTCTCTTTTGCTCAAGGTCATCTTCCATCTGCTTGGAAATCTGCCAACATCACCGCTTTGCACAAAAAAGGTGCAAAAACAGATCCCAGCAACTACAGACCAATCAGCCTTCTCCCAATTATCAGCAAAGTCATGGAATCAATCATTGCTTCAGATATGAAATCTTTCCTCTTCTCCAATGGCTTGATCTCTGATCATCAATTTGGTTTCAGACCTGGACACTCGACTCTGGACATGCTGCTTCTGCTTTCTCAACAATGGATGGAGGTCCTCAATGCCAAACAGGAAATTAGAGCAGTCTCCCTTGACATATCACGTGCCTTCGATACGGTCTGGCACCCCGCTCTGCTCACCAAACTCTCCTCTTTTGGTATCCATGGAAATCTCCACGCATGGCTGGCGGACTTCCTCTCTAGTCGTAGTCAACGTGTGGCCCTGAATGGGTTTCTCTCATCTCCTCTTCCTGTTCAGACTGGAGTTCCACAAGGCAGTGTTCTGGGCCCTGTGCTTTTTTGGTCTTCATCAATGATCTCTCTGACTCTCTTGAAAATCCTCTATCTCTTTGCTGATGACTCTACTCTCTGTCGCTCCATTCTTCATCCCTCAGATCAGCAGTCTGCAGCCTCCTCACTCTCTGCAGACCTGGACAATATCACAGACTGGGCAAACAAGTGGAACATGTCTTTCAATCCCGACAAATGTCACACTCTTACGATGTCTCTCCGAAAAGACCGACTGGACAACCCTCCCATCCACTTTCTGAATAATCCTCTCCAAGAAGTTCTGTCACTCAAGCGTTTGGGTCTCACTATCTGCCATGATCTTTCCTGGGAAAACCACATTTCAAATCTGGCCTCCAAAGCCAGTCGCCGACTGGGCATCCTCCGTCGTGCGAAGTCCTTCCTTGGCACGCCTGAGCTCCTCACCACATACAAGGCTTTCATCCGCAGCTCAATGGAATACTGCTCTCCCCTCTGGGCTGGTGCTCCTGCCTCACACCTAGCTCGTCTTCACGCTGTTGAAACCAAAGCATTCAGAATCATTGGAATCTCCCGCGATGAAGCTAACTCCAAGGGCCTCTCACTCACTCACCGCAGGCAGGTTGGTGGTCTTTCCGTCTTCTACCGACTCCTCTCTGGCCTTGCCCCCCCAGCTCTCTCTGGGCTCTGTCCCGCAAATATTCCTACAGGTCACACAAGATCTGCCTGCAACCCTCTTATGGTCAAACTGCCAAAATCAAGACTCTCTGCTCACCTTCACTCCTTCATTCCTCTTTTCTCCCACCTCTGGAACAAACTCCCTCACTCTCTTCAATCCTACTCCACCCTCCAGGTCTTTAAAACAGCTGTTCACCACCATCTCTTATCTTCCCCCATCCAAAACCTTGATGTTTTCTACCCCCGCTAATTTCACCCCAATTCCACTTTTTTGAAATACCAACTTCTGTCCTGGAAGTCCTTGGTGTCCTTGTGTTTTATACTCCTCCTCCCCCCCCCCCCCTTCCCACGCCTCCTCCCCCCAAGCCCTCTCCCTTCCACACATCTCCCTGCTCTCAAATGTTGTGTTTGTGTGCTTCCCCTTCTCTCCCCATCTTGTCTTCCGCTCCCTCTTTTTATATATTTTGTTTGTCTGGTTGATTTGTATGTGAAGTAAATGTTAGCTCTTTCACGAGCCTCGATTCAGTATACAAAAAAAAATAAAAAAAATAAAAAAAACTTAGTGTCTGTCTGTCTGATTTTTTTAAACCATGATACATTTGATCGTTACTTATCCAATCATAACCAAACTTGGCAGGGAGACTAAGGGACAGGTGATGGAGGTTGTAGCGATTTCACTTCCTCCCCACCCCAAGGGGTTTTTCCCCACCAAAAGGATTGCGTGTCGAGGTGCATATCCGTGTTAAGATAGTGTTCTTGTGGTGTTTTTCCAAGGCTGTTTCTAATAACAAAAGTAACTAGAACAGCACTCAGTAGAGGGCATACCTCCACCTGGTGAACAGTTTACGTTTTGTATGCCACTGATAGACCGGATCTGGATTCGGACATGAACCAAAATCTAATCAGCTTGTGTTACGGATTCGTCACTTCCGTTGTGGGGGTTTGCATCCACTGTAAATATTTCTGATTCCATGTACTATTATTGTTTTCAAAAGGTTTATTGTCCATGAACTGTTTTCAAAAGGTAAAAAAGTTAATGTTAAAAGAAACAGGAAACCGGATCGGGAACCGGATGACGAAAAGGAAGAAGAGGGAGCGAGTGAGTCAGACAAGAAAGCCGAGTTGCTCCGAGTTCTGAAGCAAACGTTGGCGAGCAAGAGTCACTAGCGAACTTTCGGGTTCCCGGGAAAGGGGTCCCTGCGACAGAGTTGTCATCGGTGTGACCGATCAACCTGCGTGTCAGGGTTTTGGCGGTGGATTCCGAGGAGAATTAACGCTGGGCCTTTACGTCTCAAGAGCGGGTCGTCGGCCATTTTGACTCGCGCAGGATTTGTGCTTCGCTCGCGGTTTCGTCTCTTTTCGACCATTTTCACCGCATTCAAACGTCGATCTGGGGCGTGTGTGCGACGTGGCTTTTTGAAGGTTAATTCGTCCATACCCGAGGGTGTGATGTCTCAGTCGCCTGTAGGGCGCCTTTGGATTTCCCAGTCACCTTGAGGGCGCCTTTGTACAGCTTCGGCTGTGTGACTGTACGTGCCATCCGCATGGGATTCTGGTCTCGATTGGACATCGTTCTGGCGATCGCTGGAGCGAATCAACTTCGTCTTGAAGCCGGGAAGAAGAGACATTGGGGAATGTTCTTGTTTCACTCACTTGGAGCACAGTGAGTTATATATTACAAAACTGATGGTACCATCATAGGACATATTGATTGTACTTTTGAATACTATTGTTGTTGTACTGTTATTCTGGTGTGATCTTCATACAATATTTGTTTGTGAGTAACAATTGGGGTGGCTTCTCCATTGATCTTTGACACACAGAATAACACATTTTTCTGCCGTGACTCCTCTCGGGGCTCGGAGGTACACCGTGACCAGGGGGTCGGGGAGGAGCACGTAACACTTGTTCTTGTCACTTATCCAACTCGTACAAGTTTATTCATAACTCGTCCATAACTTTTTAAAATACAATGTTATATATCGCTTTTCACCCAATCTCTTAATGGTGAAGCATCACATAAGAATTAAATAATTCTCATATCCGAATCCATTTTCAGATCTTCGAATCGATTCTTCCTTTTCACACACACAACCGGTCCACCAAGTTTCGTCCAAATCTGTCCATAACTTGATGAGATATCCTGCTATGTATCATTTTTGGTCCTACCTTCCAATGGTGAAGAATCACTTAAAAAATTCCAGTAGCCGGATCCGAATCCGGAACTTCACCAAAATCTAATCATTTCGTCCTTGTCACATACGCTACATCTCCACCAAATTTCGTCCGAATCCAGACAACTTTCTGAGACATCTTGTTCACAAACAAACAGACAAACTAACAGACAGACAAACAAAGGTGAAAACATAACCACCATCCACCTTTGGTGGCGGAGGTAATAACAACACTAAATAGAATAGAATAATATAAATGTCATTGCAAAGCAATATTCATACCAATAATATCCCATCTCCCCAAGGGGTTTTTCCTCCTTTAACAAACGCTGTGTCAACGTGTACAAATAGCTTATCGTGACGTTTCGTGGGAGCAACCCCACCAGAAGTAAAATTATTATAAACCACAAACACGTTTGATTACCTTTTGAAACATTTGCTACTCCTGTTTTACACGAAACTGAAAGAGGGAAAATCTGGGGTGTTTTCAGTTACCAAGCAGCTAGCAAGCGCTTGCCAAGCCTGCCGTTCCTTATCAATGGTTTTGAATGGATTGCTTGCTCGAATGCTTAAATTAACCTTCTAGGGCCGACCCTAGATATACTGTAATCTACAGTGCATTCAGAAAGTATTCAGACCCCTTCACTTTTTTCACATTTTGTTATGTTGCAGCCTTATGCTGAAATCGTTTAAATTCATTTTTTCCCTCATCAATCTACACTCAATACCCCATAATGACAAAGAGAAAACAGGATTTTAGAAAGTTTTGCAAATTTATTAAAAAGAAAAAACTGAAATATCACATTGACATAAGTATTCATACCCTTTGCTATGACACTTGAAATTTAGCTCAGGTGCCTCCCATTTCTCTTGATCATCTTTGAGATGTTTCTACACCTTGATTGGAGTCCACCTGTGGTAAATTCAATTGATTGGACATGATTTGGAAAGGCACACACCGGTCTATATAAGGTCTCACAGCTGACAATGCATATCAGAGCAAAAACCAAGCCTTGAGGTCGAAGGAACTGCCTGCAGAGCTCCGAGACAGGATTGTGTCGAGGAACAGATCTGGGGAAGCCTACAAAAAAAATCTCTGCTGCATTGAAGGTTCCCAAGAGCCTCTCGAAAAATGGCCTCTAAACGGTGGTTTTTTATTGAAGGTTCCCAAGAGCACAGTGGCCTCCATAATTCTTAAATGGAAGAAGTTTGGAACAACGAGGACTCTTCCTGGAGCTGGAGCCGCCCGGCCAAACTGAGCAATCGGGGGAGAAGGGCCTTGGTAAGAGATGTGACCAAGTACCTGATGGTCACTCTGGCTGAGCTCCAGCGATCCTGTGTGGAGATGGGAGAAACTTCCAGAAGGACAACCATCACTGCAACACTCCACCGATCTGGGCTTTATGGTAGAGTGGCCAGACGGAAGGCTCTCCTCAGTGAAAGACACATGAGAGCCCGCTCGGAGTTTGCAAAAAAGCACCGAAAGGTCTCTCAGACTGTGAGAAACAAGATTCTGTTGTCTGATGAAACCAAGATTGAACTGTTTGGCTTCCGTCTGGCCGATTTCAGCATAAGGCTGCAACATAACAAAATGTGAAAAAAGTGAAGGGGTCTGAATACTTCCTGAATGCACTGTATATACCCTAGAGAGGAATGACCCTTCCTCCCGCCTCCCGTAGGGAACGGGTGTACTAGTCTTTCAAATCAGCAATCGTGGTCGATTCCTACGAAAAAATTCTTCCTTTGACTTGTCCCCATAAAAATATATTGCAGTGACAACAAGTCGGGTGGGGGGAACATGAAGATAACGATGTGATGTCACAGTTACTGGCATTTTGATATTACAATCTCCAAAAAATATAGGGGCTGTAGATTTATGACAGTCAATCCACACCACCAGGCAGTGATTTTTGGAGAGTAAAGTGGTGCTTCTTCATGTTCTTGTGACTTTTACAATCCCCAAAATCTGCAATTCTGTTTCATCATCCTCCCATAAATGTAGCAAATATGACATTCACCAGAAAAGATTACGTCATCGACACCAAGGCCTTCATTTTCCAGTGCTTCAGAAAAGCTGATACAAAATCCATTCAGTCTTCTTTGATCATTTTCATCAAGTGCCTGGAAAAGCTGCATTTTGGAAGGAAAAAGCCCGAGGTCTTCCTTCAGTATTCGTCACCCCGATGTGTGAATTATTCCTGGTTCAGCTGAGAGTCGTCTTGTTGATTTGCATGGATCTCTCGGCACACGTTGCCGTTCACCTTCAACAGTCTGGGACGCAAAACGAACACGCTGTCCTCAACACGCCATATTTGTGTTTTGTAATGAGCCGGTATCTTTCATATCTTGCACTATGGCCTTTATTACTTTGTAAGCAGATGCACGAGATGCTGGGAATCCTCTCCGAAACTCTTCGGTGACTTTGTTTCAATGTTCGTGTCATGAATAAAGATGTGCTGGATGCAATTCTCTCCATGTAAATATGTATGGCACAGCGTCACGCCCTATGGGAGGGAGTATCACAAATCCTACTAAAACAGGCCAAGGCTAATTACCCCTGGCCACAAGGACAAGGCCAAGTTCTTCACTTATCTAATCAATTCATAAAGTATTGTTATGAATTTGGTAGAGCAACATCTAGAGCTAGGTAGATCTGAATAGGTAGGTATTCGGCTGTCGTGACAGGGACTCTACATGTAATAAGTTCTTGATGTTTAGGCGTTTGTCGGGGGAAGATGTATGATTGTGGACCTACCTGGAGGTTCGAGTGTTAAATAGTGAGGGATTAAAGGTAACGCCCCTGTGAGTCTCACCTAGTAGTCAAACCTTTGTCCATTATGGCACTGCAAACCACATAAACATTAGTTAGGTCCTTAGAGCAACATTAAATAATTCCTTTCCCTGACAATGACTTCGGAATAAATGGACAGGAAACCAGGCCAAAAACACCGCCACAATACACCGCCACCGTTTACACCTCCAAGGCCTACAAACCTCGCCTGGCACGTGTTACACAAGAACCGCGGGGTCGGGGACGGGAGATGTCAGGAGTGGGATGCCGCAGAGGGCGTGACCTGGGCGAGCCGGCGAGTTGGGAGGCTTATGATTGGCTGAGGAGTGCGCCAATGTGACGTCATCGGCCAGAGATATTAGCGACGGTCGGACGCCATTTCGTGGCACACCGGGCACACAGAGCACACGGCAGTTCGCAACAGTTCGTGGGCAGTTCGGAGCAGTTAGTCGGCAGTTGGCACTGAAGAGTTGGCACAGAGCAGTTCGTACGACAGTTCGTTGAACAGTTGGCACTGAAGAGTTGGCACAGAGCAGTTCGTACGGCAGTTCGTTGGCAGTTGGCACAGAGCAGTGAACAGTTGGCACTTGGCTGCCAGCACTCCCGCAGAGAGTCGAGTCGAGTGGAGTTCAAAGGAGTCCTTCCTGGCCCTGGTCGAGTGGAGTTCGTTTGCTTTGTGCAGCCTTGCGTTGGACCGTTGGAGCAAGGGAGCTCGTGGTGTGGGTGTGCCGTTGAACCGACGAGGCCTGGTGGCGGTTGAGCGCGGCCGTGTTACAAGAAGACGAAAGGAGCCAGATAAGCCCGAGCTCCGCGTTTACACTTTACCTGACGAGACGTGTTATTTTCGTATTCATAATCTCCCTCGTATCGTGTTTGGTATCTGTTGTGTGTGGGATCCCAATTTAGGCTTATTAGAGTTATTAGTACTACCGGCGCGGGCTTTTTCACTGTCTTTACTTTTCATTAATAAATCCTTATATTATTTTCTGTATATATCTGAACGCAGTTTTCCTGGGTGTTTCATTTTAATAGATAAGGCTGCGGAGCTTTGCTGTGTCTGCCATTCCGCGCGTTTAACTTTGTGTTGAGTTTGAATCCGCCATTGAGTTTTCGCCTCGGGAGTTAAAGTCTCGCAAATCGGCCATCCGTAACTGTGGTGTTAATCACGGTTGCGTAACAGTATGTAGGCAAATGGATTCTCCTGGTAAAGTAATTTGTAGATTATTCCTGGCTGATTGCATCATACGTCTAAGTGAAATAAATGAGACGTTTATGACACTTCCTCATGAGTACCATAAGCTAAAAGGTCAAGGTTCATGAAAAGCCCCCTTGCTGCATTGTCAGTGCGCTGGCCCTACCCTTACCCTCTGTCCTTTTGCTCTTCTACAAGCCGTATAGATATTTTCAAAGTAGTCCAAATGAAAGTGGTACTACCATTCATGAGATCAACCAAGATCAAAAGTGATAATCGTTATGGTTCTAGATTTAAATCCCAAAATCTCGAATGGAGGTTACGGGGAGCGCAATTGGGACGTATCATCTCCTTTTTGGTAATAGTAATGAGACAGGCCTAGAAAGTGAGATGTTTAACAATCTGAAGGAGACGCTGAAGAAAACAATTGCAATTCATTGAAGCCTGCGTTTAAAATTCCACTTGGAGCAAAGTTGTACTGACTGTCTTCTGGTATTGGACGAAATTGGTCTGTTGTCATGGCAGTATCCTGATTCTCCACAAAGACCCAGCAAGTCCCAAAAGCCCACCATGATGTGTTGGGAAGACTTGCAGAGTCATGGTGGTTTCAATTGAAAAGGAAAATCCGAGCGATCTCAGCTCTTAAGTTTGCTCGGATGTAGTCGAAGACGTGCGATATCCCGAGTTAAAACTGGTCAGCGACCGGTGCCACCCACAGGTTGTTCTCAGCCTTGAACACCTGTTTAGGCCGGATGAGATCGAGCACACCTGTGGTTGAGAAAGAATGACCAAGAATCTTTCGAGTTGCTCGACGGCATCAATTTCATGGTTGGGGTTAGAATCCCACATTGAACACATCTTCATGTCCTTGCCCTTGATGTCTGTCTGTAGAAACCAAGAGCAGTTGTAATGGCGGATGGAAAGGTACAACTTCCAGATATTAAACAGCCATGCTTCCTTTCCTTTCCTTATGCTTACTGAAACCAAATTATTCAAACAACTAACCCTCTACTATTTTAGCGATAACATGGCACCCAAATCAGGAGTGTACGCCTCTCAGTCTTTAACAATAATAATGCATTTATTTTATATAGCGCTTTTCAGGAAGCCCAAAGACGCTTTGACAGAGTGCAAAACATAATGCATAGCAAAACATAAAAACAATTGCAAAAAAAGAAGAATCAATAGGGAAATATTCAAAGCACAAAGGAGGGAGAAGGAGAGGAGATAGTCAGGGGTTAGATGCTGTGGGTTAAATGTTGAATGCAGTGTTGAACAGGTGGGTCTTGAGTGATGTTTTGAATGTGGTGAGTGAGGAGGAGTCTCTGATGGTGTGAGGTAGCGAGTTCCAGAGGGTGGGAGCAGCGATGGAGAAGGCCCTGTCCCCCCAGGATCTAAATTTGGTCCGGATGGGGGGGGGGGGGGGGGGGGGTCAGGAGGTTGGTACCAGCAGAGCGGAGGTTGCGGGTGGGAGTGTGTCTGGAGAGGAGGTCAGCCAGGTAGGATGGGGCCAGGTTATGGAGGGCTTTGTAGGTCAAGAGGACGATTTTGTACTGGATTCTCTGGGAGATGGGGAGCCAGTGAAGCTTGTAAAGGACGGGGGTGATGTGGTCACGGGTCCGGGAATGGGTGAGTAGACGGGCAGCGGAGTTCTGAATGTATTGGAGTTTATTGGTGATTGTTGAGGGTGAACCATAAAGGAGGCTATTGCAGTAGTCCAGACGGGAAGTGATGAAGGCGTGGATGAGGGTTTCAGCAGCCACGGAGGAGAGGGATGGACGGAGACGGGCGATGTTTTTCAGGTGAAAGAAGGCTGTCTTTGTGATCTGTTTAGTGTATTTGTCGAAGGAGAGGGTTTGGTCAAAGATGATGCCAAGATTCCGGATGTGAGGGGAGGTGGATACTGGGAAACCGTCGATGTTGAGGGCAAAGTTATGGGTGGACTTGGTGAGCGTTTTGGGGCCAATGATGATTATTTCAGATTTATCACAGTTAAGTTTGAGGAAGTTGATTTGAAGCCAGGATTTTATTTCAGTGATGCAGTTTGTCAGGATAGAGTGGGTGGCGGTGGAGATGGACTTGGTGGAGATGAAAAGCTGGATGTCATCGGCGAAGCAGTGGAATTGGAGACCATGACGGCGGATTAAGTGACCGAGGGGGGACAGGTAAAGGATGAAGAGGAGGGGGCCAAGAACTGAACCTTGGGGGACACCTTGGGGGAGGGGAGCAGTGGGGGATTTTCAGTTATTGATGGAGATGAACTGACGTCTGTCAGAGAGGTATGATTTAATCCAAGAGAGGGCAGTGCCGGTAATGTTAAAGGTGGTTTCAAGTCGGGTGAGGAGGATGGTGTGATCGATGGTGTCAAAGGCGGCACTGAGGTCGAGGAGGACGAGAATGTTGAGGTTGCCAGCGTCAGAGGAGAGGAGAAGGTCGTTGGTGATTTTGGGGAGAGCAGTTTCAGTACTGTGGTTGGAGCGGAACCCGGATTGGAATGTTTCATACAGGTTATTGGCAGAGAGGTGATGTTTGAGTTGAGCGGCTACAGCGCGTTCCAAAACCTTTGACAGAAAGGGTAGGTTGGAGATGGGTCTGAAGTTATTTAGGGTGTCAGGGTTTAGTCCAGGTTTTTTCAGAATGGGGGTAACAGCAGCAATTTTGAGGGATGGTGGGACGATGCCTGTAGACAGGGAGGAGTTTATTGTTGCAATGATAAGTGGAGAGAGAGCAGGAAGGGAGGCCTTGACAATGACTCACAATTTGTAAACGTCAGAGCGGATGTAGGCGAAGACGTGAGATAACCCGACTTGAAACTGGTCAGCGATCGGTGCCACCCACGGGTTGTTCTCAGCCTTGAACACCTGTTTAGGCCCGATGAGATCGAGCACACCTGTGGTTGAGAAAGAATGACAAAGATAAGCGAGTCACAATGATTCACCAATTGCTGTAATTATTTTTATCTATCGAGTATTTATTTATTTATTATAAAGGCACAACACACCACAATGCACTGCGAACCTCCGTTTTCATCTTTTTGTCGAACCGTTTAACCGTTCCGAGTTAACCAGCTCATCGGTATAGCAAGACACAGCACACAATGTACATGGAAAAGTGCAACGTCTTCATCTGATTTCACTTAATTGCACAAAGCAAATGTCACCACCAACTCCAGCACAGCAAAATCGACACGACAAGATGCAACTATCCACGAGCGTCCATGTTTTAAATCACTCACGGGGGTAAACTTTCATCACCTATCCTCGACGTTTGGAACTACGGAGGATTTGGACGCACCTAGCTCAGGAGGCAGTACCGTGAGGCGGTTCCCTTGGACGTGCAACTCTTTAAGATGAGTCAGCTCACCAATCTCCTTGGGTAGGGACACGAGGTCATTGTCTCTGACACTCAGCTATGGACAGGGCGGACAGGAAGGCATAAACGGCGTTGCGATCAGAACTTCTACTGATATTTTACAAGGTTCAAAATCCGATATACTTGGCCTGCTCTGAATCCACATACAGTTGGAGAATAATCTTTCAAGCTTTCCAAATGAATATTCCAGAATGCTGCACCCAAAGTACGTCACACAGCCACCTCATGAAGATCTTAACCCAAATGCCAACTCTAATCTCATAAAACCATCTTGCTCTAATTATAGGATAGTTACAAAAAAACATTCTTCCAAAATGTTAATCAAAAACAGGCCTGCACATTATTCACACACCTGTCCTCCACCACAAAACACTTTTTAATACAGTCCACAGCTCGTATCGAGTCTCAAATGAGTTAAAGAGAAAATCTAGAGAATAGCCAGCAGCGAGAAATGCATAGTGGAAGAGGAAGAATAATAAAAGAAGTAAAAGTCGTGGGGAAAACATTCGGAACAAAAGTGTGCTCGGAAATGGGAATCAAAATGGCATACGATTTGCAGCTTGGTGAGCTTGGCGATATCTGCTGGGATTGTTTCAAAGTCGTTGTCGCTGATGTAGAGTGCACGCAGGGTGGCTGTGCAAAACAAAAACATAAACAACAATTTATTCATCATAAACACCACTTACAGAACGATTCGTCATCAGCTCATTCTTGTATGCCTAGTTTAAGCCGAGTCAATTGTGTACACAGCAAATGGTTGCGGGTAACATCATTTGCAGGGGATGTGGCTGTGCCACTGACGCAGTGCCCCCTATAGGTTAAAGCAGGAATTTAGAATTTGTTTCGGGTGCCGGCAACAGCCTCCTCTTTGAGAAGGTACCGTGGGATCTTTAACGTCCACCCGAGGGACGGCATACACATCGATGTATCACCCGGTCTTGGCTAAGATTCAAACCCAGGCAAAATACATCGTTCAAATATGAGTGAGTATACCTCAATAGCTATTGCCAAATAGCACCAGGCTCAAAATCCCTGGTGTTGGGCTAGCGGCTAGGGTGCCGGCTTAGGATCCTAGGATCCTGGGTTCGAATCCCGGTCGATCGCTGAATTAACGCCAGGGGGGTTGACTCAGCCTGTACATCCTTCCGAGGTCGGCTAATTGAGTACCAGTTCACTGGTAATTCCCTGTTTGTCGTTAAAGGCGGCAAAAAGGGTTGGCGTCAGGAAGGGCATCCGGCCGTAAAACATTGCTTCAAAAAGGGGACCGAAAAACAACAACAACCACGGTGCCCGAAAAAGGCCAACCCCCGCTTGCGGGGAAAAATGGCCTCTAAAGGTGGTTTTTTTTTATACCTCAATAGCTATCCTGCCAGCCATATTTGGAGCAAACGGACTGGAATCAAATGTTCCCTGCACAATGACCATTTAATTAGTATTAGTAAAGGATTTGAGAGGTACAAGATCAGAAGTGAACTCTACATATACACGTGTGTATACATGTCAAGGGCCAAAGCTTACTCAGATAAAAGAAGTTCCCTGGTAGGCTTTGTTCGTTCAGATTGTTGTAAGTGACGTCAAGAACCTCCAGTGCTGGGAAAGAACCGAATCCACGAGGCAGAGCGTTCAAGCGATTCATGCTGCACAAATCAAGGCAAAGGTCCAGTCATTGGGGGCAGCAGATAACGACAAGGTACCGCATCACGAAGGAGCACAAATGTGAATCAGAACAAACGAAAACAAAGATTTGCTTACAGGAGCACCTGATGTTTGTGACGTCCAAGTCCAAACAGTACTTACATACATTATCATAAAGGTTTCTGGGATTTTGGTGTGAACTGTTGCTAATTGTGTTGTGTACATATCTGGCCAACGTCCATCGATGATATTCCGTCATGAAAGAGGACATTTAGTTGGCTTGCTTGTGTAATGGTGCAGGAACTTTGTGCAGATTTTATGAAATACTGGCAGACGTACCCGGCATTGCCGGGCGGGGGAGGGGAGGGGGAGGGGGAAGGGAGGCGAGGGGAACGGCGGGGGGGGGGGGGGGAGCGAGCCCCTTGGCAAAGCGAGCGATTTTTTTTTTCATAGCATCATAGCGTCATAGCGTTTCATAGCGTCATAGCGATTTTTTTTTTCATAGCATCATAGCGTCATAGCGATTTTTTTTTTCATACTCATAGCGTCATAGCGTTCATAGCGTCATAGCGTCATAGCGTCATAGCGTTCATAGCGTCATAGCGATTTTTTTTTTTTCATAGCATCATAGCGTCATAGTGTTTCATAGCGTCATAGCGATTTTTTTTTTTCATAGCGTCATAGCGTTCATAGCGTCATAGCGATTTTTTTTTTTTCATAGCATCATAGCGTCATAGTGTTTCATAGCGTCATAGCGATTTTTTTTTTTTCATAGCGTTATAGCGTTCATAGCGTCATAGCGTTCATAGCGTCATAGCGATTTTTTTTTTTTCATAGCGTCATAGCGTTCATAGCGTCATAGCGATTTATTTTTTTTCATAGCGTCATAGCGTCATAGCGTTCATCGCGTCATATCGTTCATAGCGTCCATAGCGTTTCATAGCGTCATAGCGATTTTTTTTTTCATAGCGTCATAGCGTTCATAGCGTCATAGCGATTTTTTTTTTCATAGCGTCATATCGTTCATAGCGTCCATAGCGTTTCATAGCGTCATAGCGATTTTTTTTTTCATAGCGTCATAGCGTCATAGCGTTCATAGCGATTTTTTTTTTCATAGCGTCATAGCGTTCATCGCGTCATATCGTTCATAGCGTCCATAGCGTTTCATAGCGTCATAGCGATTTTTTTTTTCATAGCGTCATAGCGTTCATAGCGTCATATCGTTCAAAGCGTCATCACGTGATCGCTCTGAGCGAATCAGCGCCCACCTGCTGTGATTCCGTTGATTCCGTGCGCTGAAATGCGCTGAGGTAAATATGAATAAAAAATATGGATCGTCAAATATTTTGAGTTCGGCCATGTTCGTCCCAGGCTCAATGGCCATGTCTATGCCAAATATCAAGCACGTGAGCCTCTCCGTTTAGGAGTCTATCGGTAACATTACACACAAACACACAAAAACACACACACACACACACAAACTGTGTTTTATATATATAGATATATATTTTTTTAGGTCATTTGAAGGTTCTGAATCCAAAAATGCATTTTGCCATTTTTTTTCAATCACTCCTTCTTGGTGAAATTCAAGATGGCCACCAAAATCATATGCGTGGGAATTTTTGCATTAAAAAATTATTTTAAGCTTTATTAAGTTACTCTGAATCAAGATTATTATTAATTATTAAGTTACTCGTCATCAGCTCATTCTTGTATGCCTAGTTTAAGCCGAGTCAATTGTGTACACAGAAAATGGTTGCGGGTAACATCATTTGCCGGGCCTACTTTAAGCCAAGTCAATTGTGTACACAGCAAATGGTTGCGGGTAACATCATTTGTCGGGCCTAGTTTAAGCCGAGTCAATTGTGTACACAGCAAATGGTTGCGGGTAACATCATTTGTCGGGCCTAGTTTAAGCCGAGTCAATTGTGTACACAGAAAATGGTTGCGGGTAACATCATTTGCCGGGCCTACTTTAAGCCGAGTCAATTGTGTACACAGCAAATGGTTGCGGGTAACATCATTTGTCGGGCCTAGTTTAAGCCGAGTCAATTGTGCACACAGCAAATGGTTGCGGGTAACATCATTTGTCGGGCCTAGTTTAAGCCGAGTCAATTGTGTACACAGAAAATGGTTGCGGGTAACATCATTTGCCGGGCCTACTTTAAGCCGAGTCAATTGTGTACACAGAAAATGGTTGCGGGTAACATCATTTGCCGGGCCTACTTTAAGCCGAGTCAATTGTGTACACAGCAAATGGTTGCGGGTAACATCATTTTCTCATCATCAGTCATCATCATCATCATCATCATCATCAGTGGAGATCGGTTTCTGAGGTTTGGGACATGGAATGGAGGGACAATGACAGGGAGATCAGGAGAAGTGGTGGAAGTATTGGTCAGAAGAAGAGTGGACATATGTTGTGTGCAAGAGACGAGATGGAAGGGAAGTGGTGTGAGAATGGTGAAGGGTAGGCAGGGACAGAAATACAACTTTGTGTGGCAAGGGTGCCCGGAGGGTGTGAATGGTGTTGGTGTCCTGTTTTCTGAGGTTGTAGACAGTGTGGTGAGTGTGACTAGAGTGAGTGATAGGTTGATGATGGTGAAAAGGATGACTGGAAAGCTCTTGGTGTACGTCATCTCGGGATATGCTCCGCAGGTTGGTCGGAGCGATGAAGAGAAGGACAAGTTCTGGTGTGCAATAGAGAAGTTGATGGAAAATATGAAAGATGAGGAAGTTGTTGTGGTAGGAGGAGACCTAAATGGACATGTGGAAAGGAGTATGGCTGGTTTTGAGGGAGTTCATGGGGGTTACGGATATGGTGTGAGAAATGGAGAAGGTGAAAGGATTTTGGAGTTTGCTGATGGAGCTGATTTGTTGATTTGTACCAGAAAGAGGATAATAGGCTTGTTACATACACGTCAGGTGGGTCGACGACAACCGTTGACTACCTGATGGTGCGTTGGCGAGGTAGGGGGCACCTCCGGGACACAAAGGTGATCCCGGGGGAGGAGGCTTTCACAGCACCACTTGGTTGTCTGCGACATAAGGGTGAAAGGTGCGAGGAGAGCTCGGCGGGTGAAGTACGAACCGAGAATGAAGGTGTGGAGGTTGAAAGAGGTCACAGTGAGGGAGGCATTAAAAGAGAGGCTGAGTATGGTAGAGGATGATGTGGTTGAGCTTGAAAGTGGTTGGATGTCAATGAAAGATAGTCTGTTGGGAGCCTTTGGTGAGGTATGTGGATGGACAAAAGGACCACTGAGGCACTCGGAAACATGGTGGTGGGATGATGACGTTGGAAAGAGGATTGACGAGAAGAGGAAGAAGTTCAAGGAGTGGCAAAAGGCGAAGGGTACGGGGGCAGAAAAAGCAGAGCATGAAAGTTACAAGGCAGCCAAGAAGGCTGCAAAGAAAGAGGTAGTAAAGGCGCAGGAGGCATGTAGGAAAATGTTCGGAGAACGCTTGGATTTGGAAGAGGGTCAGAAAGCAGTATTGCAAAGCAGATAGCGAAAGAGATGTGTGATGTGATGGGGGTGAGTTGCTTGAAGGATGAAGTGGGACAAATCGTTGTGGACCCAGATGGAATTAAAGGAAGATGGAAGGGATATATGGAAATGCTGTTGAATGCAGAGAATGAATGGGATGGAAACATAGAGAGTAACCCAGTTTTAGGACCGGCAGAGAAGATAACAGAGAAGGAAGTTGAGGAAGCGATAAAAGTAATGAAGAGTAGAAAAGCGGGAGGGCCGACAGGAGTTGTGGGAGATATGTTGAAGGCAGCAGGAAGTTGGGGTGTGAAGAGAATGACAGAGATCTGCAATCTGGTGGTGAAAGAAGGCCGCATTCCAGTGGATTGGGAACTGAGTACCCTCGTCCCTCTATACAAGGAGAAAGGTGACCCTCTGGAGTGTGGCTCGTACCGAGCGATAACGTTATTGGAGCATGGAATGAAGGTATTAGAAAGGGTGTTGGAGGAGGATAAGGAAGAAAGTGAGGATTGACGAAATGCAGTTTGGATTTGTGCCGGGGGGAGGGGTGACAGACGCGCTTTTTATTGTAGGGCAGTTGTGGGGGGGGGGGGGGGTGTGGAGGGGTGCATGGAGAGGAGGAGGAAGTTGTTTCTTGGGTTTGTTGGTCTGGAGAAAGCATTCGATAGGGTTCCACGCGAAGTAGTGACATGGGCATTGAGGAAGTTAGGAGTGGAGGAATGGTTGATCAGAGTAGTGATGGCAATGTACAAAAGAGCGCGCACAGCTGAAAGGATGAAGGACGGGAACAGTGGTGAGTTTGAGGTGAAGGTGGGAGTGCATCTGGGGTCGGTACTAAGTCCACTACTATTTGTAGCTGTGATGGAGGTGCTGGCTCAGAACGTAAAGGAGGGTTTACCGTGGGAGTTGTTGTTTGCAGATGATCTGGTGTTGATTGCGGAAAGTATGGATGGACTGAAGGAAAAGATGAACAAGTGGAAGGAATGTATGGAGACAAAAGGTCTGAAGGTGAATATCGGAAAGACAAAGGTAATGGCAAGTGGTAAAGCATGTGGTGAGGTGGTGTTACGTGCTCCTCCCCAAACCCCGGTCACGGTGTCCCTCCGAGCCCCGAGAGGAGTCACGGCAGAAAGATGTGTTATTCTGTATGTCAAAGATCAATGGTGAAACCACACCAATTGTTACCAACAAACAAGTATTGTATTAAGATCACACAAGTATAACAGTACAAAAAACAATAGTAATCAATTGTGCAACAAATATATCATTCCTATGATAATGTCAGGTCGCAGATTTGTTACTGCTTAATGCCCTGTTATGGATGTCGTTTGACTAATATGTTATGTTATAAATGCTGTTTAAAAATGCTATTTCATAAAGTTAATAAAAGGTTGCCGCTTCGCTTTAGTTTAAAATGAGAAAATACTCGCTTCATCCGTGCTGAACGAATGGCCTCGTTGTATACGTGTGCCCCTTGACGGCTAGATAAGCCTAAGTCATAAACCTTCTCTCTTCTCCGCAGACGGCGCCTCAAGCCGCGGGCAGGAAAATGGATAATATGCGCGTGGAATGTGTAACTTTACGTAGGATGCTTGAATCGTAGACATAAAACCTTTGATAAACTGCCAAAACATTAACTATATTTCGTATAATCACAGTGACGCTTGAGTTACAATAAATATGCTTTGAATTTATGTTTAAATGAGAAATGTGAACTGAAGGTACATTTAAACACCTGGAACTCATCAGAACGACCTCATTTACTTTATGGTCTTATCGGGACCAAGAATGCAATCCCCCTTCGGTGAGTTATATTTTCTGTCACCTCGGAGCCTTGAAACCACATCTGGTCCGGATCCTAACGGTGCGTGCTTCACTCCCCCAAGATGAAAGGACGGATGACGGTGGGGGCTCGGCGCACTGGGGATGACGGTGGGAGGAACTTTCGCCAGTTTTCTTTGTCCTCTCGGAGATTCTCTGATAAAGCGTGTCCCTATATAAATGGACTGTGAATCAATGTATCCCCAGGAAGGCAGACGTGGCATGACGGTGATTCGTGCTGTAGACGTCTCAGTCTCCTCCAGATCTGTATAATTGGTATTTTAATAAAGATCCGCCATTCTCAATCTGTTGGTGAACTTCTGTTACGATCAAGTTGTTGTTCCCCACAATAATACCATCAGTTTCGTACAATATAACTCATTGTGCTCCAAGTGAGCGAAAAGAACATCCCTAATGTCTATCCCGGCTTCAAGCCAAAGTTGGTCCACGCTCCAGTGATCGTCAGAACGATGTCGAATCGAGACCAGAATCCCGTCCGGTTGACAGTGACAGTCACGCTGCCAAAGATGCGTAAAGGTGCCCTCAAGGCGACTGGGAAATCACCCCTTTGGATATGGACGTTCAACGGCTCCCTTTACGGTGAACCGCAAATTTCCACTCAAAATCCACGTTACACACACACACCAGCTTAACTTCTGGATGCGGTGAAATGGTTGAAGCGAGGCAAAGAGCCCAGAGTGATGCGAAATCAGGCGCGAAACAAAAACGGCCAACAGGCCTCTTCTCGAGGCGCAACTGCCCTCAAACAACGATTCTCTTCAGAATCAACCGGAAAACCTGACACGCAGGTTGATCTGTCACAGCGATAACAACTCTGTCGCAGGAATCCCTTTCCCGGGAAACCCGAAGTTCACTCGTGACCCTCGTTCGCCAACGTTTTCTCAAAACCTTGAAGCAGCTCGGCTTATTGTCCGACTCACTCGCTCCGCCTCCTTTTCCTCTTCTCCCTCTTCGTCTTCGTCCGGTTCCGGTTTCTTTTAAAACAGTAACTTTTTTACCTTTTGAAAATAGTAATCTCTATTTCACTTAAATGACAACAATAGTAGTACATGCAACCAAAAATGTTTACAGTGGATGAGAGCCACAACAACGGAAGTGACGAATCCGTAACAGGTGGAAAGAACTGGGAAGTGGCCGTGTGCTGTGTGCAGGAAGGGTGTCGGAGTGAACTCCATTCAATGTACAATGTGCGCTGTAGAAGTAGAAGGAAGTAGAGGACGGGGAAGACCGAGAAAGACTTGGCTAAAGATGGTGGAAGAAGAAATGCGGGCAAGGGGGTGCAGAAAATAGGGCAAAATGGAGAAGATTGTCATGGGGACCGCAAGGCTAAACCCCGCTCTAGCAGGGAAAATGGCCTTAAAATGCATGTTGTTGTCGTTTGTATTGAGTTACTCTGAAGCTATCATACAATGCAGAAACATTTACCGTGTGTTATTGAATTACTGTTTACCGTTTCCTTGATTTTGAAAGGTGAAAATCATAATTGATACATTATTTTTATGTTGCAGGTTCGGCTGTGTAAATACATATGAGCATGTGAGAAGAAGAAGAAGCTTGTGACCCCAAGAGAAGAAAGGCCAACACAAATTTTGAACTGTGCTTAGTTTGTCAAAAAGGGGAATTTGATAGAGATCCATCTGTTAGTCAACCCAAAGATGATTCCTATGAACAGTTATTGAGCTGCATCAGAAGAAGAAACTTGCAGGATTCAGCATAAATAGCTGCATCAAACCACCTTATATGGTCATCTTTGCACTGCCATATTCAGCAAGCTTTTAACCAAAATAAAGGCCACACATGTATTTTTGAAATCCTCAGATTGTGACCTTTCAGAATATGGATATTTGCCACAAATCAACACAGAGTCCCCATGGAAGTATTTTCTCCACCACAACCAACCCGACTAATTGTAACGATGGCCAGAAAATTTATGGAGCAAGTCAGGTGAATGTTTACGCCCTCATAACCCCTAAAAAGATGGTTGCTCCACAACGTGCGGATAAGTGCGTTAACCTCAGGTGATTGGGCAATAAACGTGCAGGTGGTTGGATTTATTCGCACCCAAGGTTCAGGTGTTTTAGTTTCTGAAGGTTGCTGATCTGCGTTGGTAGATCCTCGATCTGGTTGTTGAAGAAGTTGAGGACCTCCAGATTGCAGAGCTCAGAAATGTTTGCAGTAACAGCTGTCAGAAGCAAAACGTGCAAAGTGGGAATAAGACAACATAAAAATAACGAATTTGTTGCCCAACTTCAGTGAAGAACAAAAACGTTGATCACAACAACATCTGCAGTCAAATCAAAATGAGGAAGAATTTGCAACCTCTCTTACTCCCACAATCAGCAGCACAATTCACATTCGCCATTATACTTACACAATCCAGTAAGCAGGGGAGAGCAGGCCACACATTCTGATTCTGACGTTCCGTACTCTGTTAGAGCGTCAGTGCTGCCGAAGCAACTTCCTGAGCAAGGGTTGCACTTGGTGGTTTGCCATTGCCTTCCCAGCTGCATTTAGGGCAGGAATTGTAATTTGTTCAGGATGCCGGCGATAGCTCGCCTACTCTTCACGAAGGACATCGTGGATCTTTAACGTCCCCAACTAATGTCGGCAGATCGGACGCCCAGTTTAACGTCCATCTGAGGGACTGCACACATTGAGGAATCGTCCTGCTTGTGAAACACCAGGATGACAGTTTAGAGCTGGGTCGGGATTCCAACCCCCCATGCCAGACAGTGCGAGTGTGCGTACCCCTCGGAGTCTAGGCCTCCTGCCAGTGCTTCTCACATTGTAGCTACACTTCTTCTTTCGATTACAAAATTCTCGACTCGTGAAAGTGCGGGGTGCCAAAGGGTCAAAAGGCAATGGAGTAACAGTGGGGCCACAGTTGGATAAAATAAGCAAGGAACGAGCTAATAACAAAAGAGAGAGAGAGAGGGATGAAACACAGTAGCCTGCCAGTACAGTGGTTCAGCTCGGTAGTTTAATGGGTGGATAAAAGATTGAGGGTAGGGACGGTAATACGAGATGGTGGTGCAACGCTTGCTTGAAACTCTGGAGGGCATGGTGGGGCTTAACAGTCTCTGGAAGGAGAGAGAGAGAGAGAGAGAGAGAGAGAGAGAGAGAGAGAGAGAGAGAGAGGAGAGAGAGAGAGAGACAGAGAGAGAGAGACGAGAGAGAGAGAGAGAGAGAGAGAGAGAGAGAGAGAGAGAGAGAGACAGAGACAGAGACAGAGAGAGAGAGAGAGAGAGAAGAGAGAGAGAGAGAGAGAGAGAGAGAGAGAGAGAGAGACACAGAGACAGAGACAGAGAGAGAGAGAAGAGAGAGAGAGAGAGAGCGAGAGAGAGAGAGAGAGAGAGAGAGAGAGAGAGAGAGAGAGACAGAGACAGAGACAGAGAGAGAGAGAGAGAGAGAGAGAGAGAGAGAGAGAGAGAGACGGACAGAGAGAGAGAGAGAGAGAGAAAGAGAGAGACCCCACCTTCAGAGGCCATTTTTCCCCAGAGCAGGGGTTGGCCTTTTTGGGGCACCGTGGGTCCCCTTTTTGAAGCAATGTTTTATGGCCAGATGCCCTTCCTGCCGCCAATCTTGTTAGTCGCCTTTTGCGACACACAGGGAATTATCAGTGAACTGGTGCTCAATTTGCCGACCTCACAAGGATGACAGGCTGAGTCAACCCCCCTGGCGTTAATTCAACGATCGACCGGGATTCAAACCCAGGATCCTAGGATCCCAAGCCGGCACCCCAACCGCTAAGCCAACACCAGTTCCACAAACGGGACAAAATATGAACGGGAGAGCGGTGGTGGGCAGAAACCCTGAATTTTGGAAGTAGAACCAGGAGGGGGTTACCGGTGAGAGAAATGACACGTCTTAGACGTCATCACAATTATTTAGTTTGGTGTCCAGTAGGTGACATTTTCTCACCAGACAGGTGGCAGACAAAATATTCTGATACATTACGTAATATTGCTTTTAGCAAGTGGAGGACGGGAAAAACGCAAAAGTGGCAAAGTTGCGCATCTCGGCATCTTGCAGCGTCAAACTCACAGCAGCATCTTCTTCCTTTGCTGAACTTCCAAGACACAGCAGCGAAATTCCACAAGATTATTTGAACAAAGCCCATAGCAGACATATCAGCATGCTTTCACCTTGACTTTAGATCCATAAAGGTGAACTTACATCCATCGCCAACATATGAAATCCAAGAACGAAAAAGGTTCATTTCACGGATATTCAGTTGAAGCCCAGCAGAAGAAACAAACACAGAAGGTGTGCAACCAACACGCACACGCGCACGCACACCATCAAACTGAATCTGTAACATTTTCACACAACCATCACCACCAATACGCTACGATCACAGACACACTTACCCTGCAACTTGTTGTGGCTCAGGACAAGTTGAGTCAGATGGGATAGGGTGACTGAAATTAAACAAAAACACACGGTCACCCAGATCAGAGCTTGTCGAGTTCATTCAATGGGGTGTGATGTGAAGTCATGAATATGAAACAGACATTATTTACGTTCCACACACCCCCTGGGAGTGCAGCACGTTATCACACACACACACACACACACACACACACACACACACACACACACACACACACACACACACACACACTGGGAGTGAAACACGTTCCACATACACCCTGGGAGTGCAGCACGTTATCTCTCACACACACACACACACACACACACACACACACACACACACACACACACACACACACACACACACACACACACACACACACACACCCTGGGAGTGAAACACGTTACACACACACACACACACACACACACACACACACACACACACACACACACACACACACACACACACCCCGGGAGTGCAGCACGTTATCACACACACACACACACACACACACACACACACACACACACACACACACACACACACACAGACACACACACACCCTGGGAGTGAAACACGTTCCACATACACCCCAGGAGTGCAGCACGTTTCGACACACACCCCAGGAGTGCAGCACGTTTCGACACACGCCCCGGGAGTGAAACACGTTCCACACACGCCCCGGGAGTGCAGCACGTTTCGACACACACCCCAGGAGTGCAGCACGTTTCGACACACACCCCAGGAGTGCAGCACGTTTCGACACACGCCCCGGGAGTGCAGCACGTTTCCACACACACCCTGGGAGTGAAACACGTTCCACATACACCCCAGGAGTGCAGCACGTTTCCACACACACCCTGGGAGTGAAACACGTTCCACATACACCCCAGGAGTGCAGCACGTTTCCACACACACCCTGGGAGTGAAACACGTTCCACATACACCCCAGGAGTGCAGCACGTTTCCACACACACCCTGGGAGTGAAACACGTTCCACATACACCCTGGGAGTGCAGCACGTTTCCACACACACCATGGGAGTGAAACCTGTTCCACACACACCATGGGAGTGCAGCACGTTTCCACACACACCATGGGAGTGCAGCACGTTTCCACACACACCATGGGAGTGCAGCACGTTTCCACACACACCCTGGGAGTGAAACCTGTTCCACACACACCATGGGAGTGCAGCACGTTTCCACACACACCATGGGAGTGCAGCACGTTTCCACACACACCATGGGAGTGAAACACGTTCCACACACACCATGGGAGTGAAACACGTTCCACACACACCATGGGAGTGAAACACGTTCCACACACACACTGGGAGTGGAGCACGTTCCACACACACCACAGGAGTGCAGCACGTTTCCACACACACCCCGGGAGTGCAGCACGTTTCCACACACACCCCGGGAGTGAAACACGTTCCACACACACACTGGGAGTGAAACACGTTCCACACACACCCCAGGAGTGCAGCACGTTTCCACACACACCCCAGGAGTGGAGCACGTTCCGTTCCACACACACCCCGGGAGTGCAGCACGTTTCCACACACACACCCGGGATGTGCTCACACACAAACAAAATAGGGAACTTTAAACTGGTACTCTCGAATGCGTGTCAATATGATTACACGTTATACTTATAATCAGTTCTGCAAGATTCGATGTGTGAATAATTGTGGAAGCATACAGTATTGTACATTGTACAGATATTATAATATAACCGAGAGGAGCGATCATGTGGGTGTCCAGTGAGATGTCTTTATTAAAGGAATGTGTTGTTCGGTTATTCAATCCGTTGGGAAGTGGAAGTACATACAGTACGTAGCCTACGTGTGTATTTGTACAGTACGTCGCCTATGTGTGTATTTGTACAGTATGTAGCCTACTTGTGTATTTGTACAGTACGTAGCCCACGTGGCTATTTGTACAGTGTGTAACCTACGTGTGTATTTGTGGGCTACAGTATGTGTCGTGCTTGTGTATTGTCAAGTACATAGCCTACGTGTGTATTTGTACAGTACATGTCATACGTGTGTATTTGTACAGTGTGTAGCCGACGTGTGTATTTGTACAGTGTGTAGCCGACGTGTGTATTTGTACAGTGTGTAACCTACGTGTGTATTTGTGGGCTACAGTATGTGTCGTGCTTGTGTATTGTCCAGTACATAGCCTACCTGTGTATTTGTACAGTACATGTCATACGTGTGTATTTGTACAGTGTGTAGCCTACGTGTGTATTTGTACAGTACATGTCATACATGTGTATTTGTACAGTGTGTAACCTACGTGTGTATTTGTGGGCTACAGTATGTGTCGTGCTTGTGTATTGTGCAGTACATAGCCTACGTGTGTATTTGTGGGCTCCAGTATGTGTCGTGCTTGTGTATTGTCCAGTACATAGCCTACGTGTCTATTTGTACAGTACATGTCATACGTGTGTATTTGTACAGTGTGTAGCCTACGTGTGTATTTGTACAGTACATGTCCTACGTGTGTTTGTGCAGTGTGTATCCTACATGTGTATTTGTACAGTGTGTACCCTACGTGTGTTTGTGCAGTGTGTATCCTACATGTGTATTTGTACAGTGTGTACCCTACGTGTGTATTTGTACAGTGTGTAGCCTACGTGTGTATTTGTACAGTATGTGTCCTACTTCTACGTGCGTATTTATACAGTGCGTATCCTTCATGTATTTGTACAGTATGTTCCCTACGTGTGTATTTATCGAGGTTATAACTCACATAGACCGGGAACGTCCAGTAGGTTTCCAATCCCCTTGTCACAAAGTTCCATCTCTGGCAGGTTCTTCTCCCTGCTCTCTTCGACCGCCCTCTTCAGTGACTTGGACATTTTGCTTTCGCTTTGGAGAGGCCTTTGCTGATCAACGGGACTCGGTCGGCGATAAAACGATTACCGGACGACGAAGCTTGTCTAACTCCACGAACCGGACGAAGCTCGTCTAACTCCACGAACCGGACGAAGCTTGTCTAACTCCACGAACCGGACGAAGCTTGTCTAACTCCACGAACCGGACGAAGCTTGTCTAACTCCACGAACCGGACGAAGCTTGTCTAACTCCACGAACCGGACGAAGCTTGTCTAACTCCACGAACCGGACGAAGCTTGTCTAACTCCACGAACCGGACGAAGCTTGTCTAACTCCACGAACCGGACGAAGCTTGTCTAACTCCACGAACAGGACGACGCCCGGAAAGAACCGCTTTGTAACAGAAAAAAGAATGCACACCCAAAAGTACAAAACGCCACCGCACCGGCACCGCCCACGAGCGGGATCGGGATGGTGTGGATCGTTAGTTGGTGGGACATGGCTGGTTAGTGATTGTTCGGAACGTTGGTTGGGGGGACATGGCTGGTTAGTGATTGTTCGGAACGTTGGTTGGGGGGACATGGCTGGTTAGTGATTGTTCGGAACGTTGGTTGGTGGGACATGGCTGGTTAGTGATTGTTCGGAACGTTGGTTGGTGCGACATGGCTGGTTAGTGATTGTTCGGAACGTTGGTTGGTGGGACATGGCTGGTTAGTGATTGTTCGGAACGTTAGTTGGTGCGACATGGCTGGTTAATGATTGTTCGGAACGTTGGTTGGTGGGTCATGGCTGGTTAGTGATTGTTCGGAACGTTGGTTGGTGGGACATTGCTGGTTAGTGATTGTTCGGAACGTTGGTTGGTGGGACATGGCTGGTTAATGATTGTTCGGAACGTTGGTTGGTGCGACATGGCTGGTTAATGATTGTTCGGAACGTTGGTTGGTGCGACATGGCTGGTTAGTGATTGTTCGGAACGTTGGTTGGTGGGACATGGCTGGTTAGTGATTGTTCGGAACGTTGGTTGGTGCGACATGGCTGGTTAGTGATTGTTCGGAACGTTAGTTGGTGCGACATGGCTGGTTAGTGATTGTTCGGAACGTTGGTTGGTGGGACATGGCTGGTTAGTGATTGTTCGGAACGTCGGTTGGTGGGACATGGCTGGTTAGTGATTGTTCGGAACGTTGGTTGGTGGGACATGCCTGGTTAGTGATTGTTCGGAACGTTGGTTGGTGGGACATGGCTGGTTAGTGATTGTTCGGAACGTTGGTTGGTGGGACATGGCTGGTTAGTAATTGTTCGGAACGTTGGTTGGTGGGACATGGCTGGTTAGTGATTGTTCGGAACGTTGGTTGGTCGGACATGGCTGGTTAGTGATTGTTCGGAACGTTGGTTGGTGGGACATGGCTGGTTAGTGATTGTTCGGAACGTTGGTTGGTGCGACATGGCTGGTTAGTGATTGTTCGGAACGTTGGTTGGTGGGACATGGCTGGTTAGTGATTGTTCGGAACGTTGGTTGGTGCGACATGGCTGGTTAGTGATTGTTCGGAACGTTGGTTGGTGGGACATGGCTGGTTAGTGATTGTTCGGAACGTTGGTTGGTGGGACATGGCTGGTTAGTGATTGTTCGGAACGTTGGTTGGTGGGACATGGCTGGTTAGTGATTGTTCGGAACGTTGGTTGGTGGGACATGGCTGGTTAGTGATTGTTCGGAACGTTGGTTGGTGGGACATGGCTGGTTAGTGATTGTTCGGAACGTTGGTTGGTGGGACATGGCTGGTTAGTGATTGTTCGGAACGTTGGTTGGTGGGACATGGCTGGTTAGTGATTGTTCGGAACGTTGGTTGGTGGGACATGGCTGGTTAGTGATTGTTCGGAACGTTGGTTGGTGCGACATGGCTGGTTAGTGATTGTTCGGAACGTTGGTTGGTGGGACATGGCTGGTTAGTGATTGTTCGGAACGTTGGTTGGTGGGACATGGCTGGTTAGTGATTGTTCGGAACGTTGGTTGGTGGGACATGGCTGGTTAGTGATTGTTCGGAACGTTGGTTGGTGGGACATGGCTGGTTAGTGATTGTTCGGAACGTTGGTTGGTGGGACATGGCTGGTTAGTGATTGTTCGGAACGTTAGTTGGTGCGACATGGCTGGTTAATGATTGTTCGGAACGTTGGTTGGTGGGACATGGCTGGTTAGTGATTGTTCGGAACGTTGGTTGGTGGGACATGGCTGGTTAGTGATTGTTCGGAACGTTGGTTGGTGGGACATGGCTGGTTAGTGATTGTTCGGAACGTTGGTTGGTGGGACATGGCTGGTTAATGATTGTTCGGAACGTTGGTTGGTGGGACATGGCTGGTTAGTGATTGTTCGGAACGTTAGTTGGTGCGACATGGCTGGTTAATGATTGTTCGGAACGTTGGTTGGTGGGACATGGCTGGTTAGTGATTGTTCGGAACGTTAGTTGGTGCGACATGGCTGGTTAATGATTGTTCGGAACGTTGGTTGGTGCGACATGGCTGGTTAGTGATTGTTCGGACCGTTGGTTGGTGCGACATGGCTGGTTAGTGATTGTTCGGAACGTTGGTTGGTGAGACATGGCTGGTTAATAATTGTTCGGAACGTTAGTTGGTGCGACATGGCTGGTTAGTGATTGTTCGGAACGTTGGTTGGTGGGACATGGCTGATTAGTAATTGTTCGGAACGTTAGTTGGTGCGACATGGCTGGTTAGTGATTGTTCGGAACGTTGGTTGGTGGGACATGGCTGGTTAGTGATTGTTCGGAACTTTGGTTGGTGGGACATGGCTGGTTAGTAATTGTTCGGAACGTTAGTTGGTGCTACATGGCTGGTTAGTGATTGTTCAGAACGTTGGTTGGTGGGACATGGCTGGTTAGTGATTGTTCGGGACGTTGGTTGGTGGGACATGGCTGGTTAGTAATTGTTCGGAACGTTAGTTGGTGCGACATGGCTGGTTAGTGATTGTTCGGAACGTTGGTTGGTGGGACATGGCTGGTTAGTAATTGTTTGGAACGTTAGTTGGTGCGACATGGCTGGTTAGTGATTGTTCGGAACGTTGGTTGGTGGGACATGGCTGGTTAGTAATTGTTCGGAACGTTAGTTGGTGCGACATGGCTGGTTAGTGATTGTTCGGAACGTTGGTTGGTGGGACATGGCTGGGAAGTGATTGTTCGGAACGTTAGCTGGTTGGACATGGCTGGTTAGTAATTGTTCGGAACGTTAGTTGGTGCGACATGGCTGGTTAGTGATTGTTCGGAACGTTGGTTGGTGGGACATGGCTGGTTAGTGATTGTTCGGAAAGCTGGTTGGTGGGACATGGCTGGTTAGTAATTGTTCGGAACGTTAGTTGGTGCGACATGGCTGGTTAGTGATTGTTCGGAACGTTGGTTGGTGGGACATGGCTGGTTAGTAATTGTTCGGAACGTTAGTTGGTGCGACATGGCTGGTTAGTGATTGTTCGGAACGTTGGTTGGTGGGACATGGCTGGTTAGTGATTGTTCGGAACGTTGGTTGGTGGGACATGGCTGGTTAGTAATTGGTCGGAACGTTAGTTGGTGCGACATGGCTGGTTAGTGCTTGTTCGGAACGTTGGTTGGTGGGACATGGCTGGGAAGTGATTGTTCGGAACGTTAGTTGGTGCGACATGGCTGGTTAGTGATTGTTTGGAACGTTGGTTGGTGGGACATGGCTGGTTAGTGATTGTTCGGAACGTTGGTTGGTGGGACATGGCTGGTTAGTGATTGTTCGGAACGTTGGTTGGTGGGACATGGCTGGTTCGTGATTGTTCGGAACGTTGGTTGGTGGGACATGGCTGGTTAGTAATTGTTCGGAACGTTGGTTGGTTGGTCGGACATGGCCGGGAAGTGATTGTTCGGAACGTTATATTGTTGGTCGGAAATGGCTGGTTAGTGATTGTTCGGAACGTTAGTTGGTTGGTCGGACATGGCCGGGAAGTGATTGTTCGGAACGTTAGTTGGTTGGTCGGAAATGGCTGGTTAGTGATTGTTCGGAACGTTAGTTGGTTGGTCGGACATGGCTGGGAAGTGATTGTTCGGAACGTTAGTTGGTTGGTCGGACATGGCTGGTTAGTGATTGTTCGGAACGTTAGTTGGTTGGTCGGAAATGGCTGGTTAGTGATTGTTCGGAACGTTAGTTGGTTGGTCGGAAATGGCTGGGGAGTAATTGTTTTGAACGTTAGTTGGTTGGTTGGACATGGCTGGTTAGTGATTGTTCGGAACGTTAGTTGGTTGGTCGGACATGGCCGGGAAGTGATTGTTCGGAACGTTAGTTGGTTGGTCGGAAATGGCTGGGAAGTGATTGTTCGGAACGTTAGTTGGTTGGTTGGACATGGCTGGGAAGTGATTGTTCGGAACGTTAGTTGGTTGTTCGGAAATGGCTGGGAAGTGATTGTTCTGAACGTTAGTTGGTTGGTCGGACATGGCCGGGAAGTGATTGTTCGGAACGTTAGTTGGTTGGTCGGAAATGGCTGGGAAGTGATTGTTCGGAACGTTAGTTGGTTGGTTGGACATGGCTGGTTAGTGATTGTTCGGAACGTTAGTTGGTTGGTCGGAAATGGCTGGGAAGTGATTGTTCAGAATGTTAGTTGGTTGGTCGGACATGGCCGGGAAGTGATTGTTCGGAACGTTAGTTGGTTGGTCGGAAATGGCTGGGAAGTAATTGTTCGGAACGTTAGTTGGTTGGTTGGACATGGCTGGTTAGTGATTGTTCGGAACGTTTGTTGATTGGTTGGACATGGCTGGTTAGTGATTGTTCGGAACGTTAGTTGGTTGGTCGGAAATGGCTGGTTAGTGATTGTTCGGAATGTTAGTTGGTTGGTTGGACATGGCTGGTCAGTGATTGTTCGGAACGTTAGTTGGTTGGTCGGAAATGGCTGGTTAGTGATTGTTCGGAACGTTAGTTGATTGGTTGGACATGGCTGGTGAGTAATTGTTTTGAACGTTAGTTGGTTGGTTGGACATGGCTGGTTAGTAATTTTTCGGAACGTTAGTTGGTGCGACATGGCTGGGAAGTGATTGTTCGGAACGTTCGTTGGTTGGTCGGAAATGGCTGGTTAGTGATTGTTCGGAACGTTAGTTAGTTGGTTGGACATGGCTGGGGAGTAATTCTTTTGAACGTTAGTTGGTTCGTTGGACATGGCTGGTTAGTGATTGTTCGGAACGTTAGTTGATTGGTTGGACATGGCTGGGGAGTAATTGTTTTGAACGTTAGTTGGTTGGTTGGACATGGCTGGTTAGTGATTGTTCGGAACGTTAGTTGGTTGGTTGGACATGGCTGGGAAGTGATTGTTCGGAACGTTGGTTGGTCGGACATGGCTGGTTAGTGATTGTTCGGAACGTTGGTTGGTTGGACATGGCTGGTTAGTCATTGTTCGGAACGTTAGTTGGTTGGTTGGACATGGCTGGTTAGTGATTGTTCGGAACGTTAGTTGGTTGGTTGGACATGGCTGGGAAGTGATTGTTCGGAACGTTAGTTGGTTGGTCGGAAATGGCTGGTTAGTGATTGTTCGGAACGTTAGTTGGTTGGTTGGACATGGCTGGGGAGTAATTGTTTTGAACGTTAGTTGGTTGGTTGGACATGACTGGTTAGTGATTGTTCGGAACGTTAGTTGGTTGGTTGGACATGGCTGGGAAGTGATTGTTCGAACGTTGGTTGGTCGGACATGGCTGGTTAGTGATTGTTCGGAAGTTAGTTGGTTGGTTGGACATGGCTGGGAAGTAATTGTTCGGAACGTTAGTTGGTTGGTCGGAAATGGCTGGTTAGTGATTGTTCGGAACGTTAGTTGGTTGGTTGGACATGGCTGGGAAATGATTGTTCGGAACGTTAGTTGGTTGGTCCGAAATGGCTGGGAAGTAATTGATCGGAACGTTAGTTGGTTGGTCGGAAATGGCTGGTTAGTGATTGTTTCGAATGTTGGTTGGTTGGTCGGACATGGCTGGGAAGTGATTGTTCGGAACGTTAGTTGGTTGGTCGGAAATGGCTGGGAAGTAATTGTTCGGAACGTTAGTTGGTTGGTCGGAAATGGCTGGGAAGTGATTGTTCGGAACGTTAGTTGGTTGGTTGGACATGGCTGGGAAGTGATTGTTCGGAACGTTAGTTGGTTGGTCGAAAATGGCTGGTTAGTGATTGTTCGGAACGTTAGTTGGTTGGTCGGAAATGGCTGGGAAGTAATTATTGTTCGGAACGTTAGTTGGTGGGACATGGCTGGTTAGTGATTGTTCGGAACGTTAGTTGGTTGGTCGGAAATGGCTGGTTAGTGATTGTTCGGAACGTTAGTTGGTTGGTTGGACATCGCTGGGAAGTAATTGTTCGGAACGTTCGTTGGTTGGTTGGACATGGCTGGTTAGTGATTGTTCAGAACGTTAGTTGGTTGGTCGGAAATGGCTGAGAAGTGATTGTTCGGAACGTTAGTTGGTTGGTTGGACATGGCTGGGAAGTGATTGTTCGGAACGTCAGTTGGTTGGTCGGAAATGGCTGGTGAGTGATTGTTCGGAACGTTCGTTGGTTGGTCGGAAATGGCTGGGAAGTGATTGTTCGGAACGTTAGTTGGTTGGTTGGACATGGCTGGGAAGTGATTGTTCGGAACGTTGGTTGGTTGGACATGGCTGATTAGTGATTGTTCGGAACGTTGGTTGGTGGGACATGGCTGGTTTGTAATTGTTTGGAACGTTTGTTGGTGCGACATGGGTGGGAAGTAATTGTTCGGAACGTTAGTTGGTTGGTCGGAAATGGCTGGTTAGTGATTGTTCGGAACGTTAGTTGGTTGGTTGGACATGGCTGGGAAGTAATTGTTCGGAACGTTAGTTGGTTGGTCGGAAATGGCTGGGAAGTGATTGTTCGGAACGTTGGTTGCTTGGAAATGGCTGGGAAGTGATTGTTCGGAACGTTAGTTGTGTGGTCGGACATGGCTGGTTAGTGATTGTTTGGAACGTTAGTTAGCTGGTTGGACATGGCTGGGAAGTGATTGTTCGGAACGTTGGTTGGTTGGTCGGACATGGCTGGGAAGTGATTGTTCGGAACGTTAGTTGGTGGGACATGGCTGGGAAGTGATTGTTCAGAACGTTGGTTGGTTGGTCGGACATGGCTGGGAAGTGATTGTTCGGAACGTTGGTTGGTTGGTCGGAGATGGCTGGGAAGGGATTGTTCGGAACGTTAGTTGGTTGGTCGGAAATGGCTGGTTAGTGATTGTTCGGAACGTTAGTTGGTTGGTTGGACATGGCTGGGGAGTAATTGTTTTGAACGTTAGTTGGTTGGTTGGACATGGCTGGTTAGTGATTGTTCGGAACGTTAGTTAGTTGGTTGGACATGGCTGGGAAGTGATTGTTCGGAACATTGATTGGTCGGACATGGCTGGTTAGTGATTGTTCGGAACGTTAGCTGGTTGGTTGGACATGGCTGGTTAGTGATTGTCCGGAACGTTAGTTGGTTGGTTGGACATGGCTGGGAAGTGATTGTTTGGAACGTTAGTTGGTTGGTCGGAAATGACTGGTTAGTGATTGTTCGGAACGTTAGTTGGTTGGTTGGACATGGCTGGTTAGTGATTGTTCGGAACGTTAGTTGGTTGGTTGGACATGGCTGGGAAGTGATTGTTCGGAACGTTGGTTGGTCGGACATGGCTGGTTAGTGATTGTTCGGAACGTTAGTTGGTTGGTTGGACATGGCTGGGAAGTGATTGTTCGGAACGTTAGTTGGTTGGACGGAAATGGCTGGGAAGTAATTGTTCGGAACGTTAGTTGGTTGGTCGGAAATGGCTGGTTAGTGATTGCTTGGAACGTTGGTTGGTTGGTCGGACATGGCTGGGAAGTGATTGTTCGGAACGATAGTTGGTTGGTCGGAAATGGCTGGGAAGTAATTGTTCGGAACGTTAGTTGGTTGGTCGGAAATGGCTGGGAAGTGATTGTTTGGAACGTTAGTTGGTTGGTTGGTCATGGCTGGGAAGTGATTGTTCGGAACGTTAGTTGGTTGGTCGGAAATGGCTGGTTGGTGATTGTTCGGAACGTTAGTTGGTTGGTCGGAAATGGCTGGGAAGTGATTGTTCGGAACGTTAGTTGGTTGGTTGGACATGGCTGGGAAGTGATTGTTCGGAACGTTGGTTGGTGGGACATGGCTGGTTAGTAATTGTTTGGAACGTTTGTTGGTGCGACATGGCTGGGAAGTAATTGTTTGGAACGTTAGTTGGTTGGTCGGAAATGGCTGGGAAGTGATTGTTTGGAACGTTGGTTGGTTCGGCATGGCTGGGAAGTGATTGTTCGGAACGTTAGTTGGGTGGTCGGACATGGCTGGTTAGTGATTGTTCGGAACGTTTGTTGGTTGGTTGGACATGGCTGGGAAGTGATTGTTCGGAACGTTGGTTGGTTGGTCGGACATGGCTGGGAAGTGATTGTTCGGAACGTTAGTTGGTGGGACATGGCTGGGAAGTGATTGTTCGGAACGTTGGTTGGTTGGTCGGACATGGCTGGGAAGTGATTGTTCGGAACGTTGGTTGGTTGGTCGGACATGGCTGGGAAGGGATTGTTCGGAACGTTGGTTGGTTGGTCGGACATGGCTGGGAAGGGATTGTTCGGAACGTTAGTTGGTGGGACATGGCTGGGAAGTGATTGTTCGGAACGTTGGTTGGTGGGACGTGGCTGGTTAGTGATTGTTCGGAACATTGGTTGGTGGGACATGGCTGGTTAGTGATTGTTCGGAACGTTGGTTGGTGGGACATGGCTGGTTAGTGATTGTTCGGAACGTTAGTTGGTTGGTTGGACATGGCTGGGAAATGATTGTTCGGAACGTTGGTTGGTTGGTTGGTTGGACATGGCTGGTTAGTGATTGTTCGGAACGTTAGTTGGTTGGTTGGACATGGCTGGGAAGGGATTGTTTGGAACGTTGGTTGGTTGGTTGGACATGGCTGGGAAGTGATTGTTCGGAACGTTAGCTGGTTGGTCGGACATGGCTGGGAAGTGATTGTTCGGAACTTTAGTTGGTGGTACATGGCTGAGAAGTAATTGTTCGGAACGTTGGTTGGTTGGTGGGACATGGCTGGGAAGTAATTGTTCGGAACGTTGGTTGGTTGGACATGGCTGGGAAGTAATATTGTTCGGAACGTTGGTTGGTTGGATATGGCTGGGAAGTGATTGTTCAGAACGTTAGTTGGTGGGACATGGCTGGGAAGTAATTGTTCGGAACGTTGGTTGGTTGGATGTAGCTGGGAAGTGATTGTTCAGTTCAGTTGGATTGGTGGAAGGCTTTTTGAATTCCTTCTCGTTTTTTTTTGTTTTTTTTTTGTTTTTGTATACTGAATCGAGGCTTGTGAAAGAGCTAACATTAACTTCACAAACAAATCGACCAGACAAACAAAATACACAAAAAGAGGGAGCGGAAGACAAGATGGGGAGAAAAGGGGAAGCACACACACACAACATCCGAGAGCAGGGAGATGTGTGGAAGGGAGAGGGCCCGGGGGGAGGAGGCGTGGGAAGGGGGGGGGGGGAGGGAGAAGTATAAAGCACAAGGACACCAAGGACTTCCAGGACAAAAGTTGGTATTTCAAAAAGTGGAATTGGGGTGAAATTAGCGGGGGTAGAAAAGATCAAGGTTTTGGATGGGGGAAGATAAGAGATGGTGGTGAACAGCTGTTTTAAAGACTTGGAGGGTGGAGTGGGATTGAAGAGAGTGAGGGAGTTTGTTCCAGAGGCGGGAGAAAAGAGGAATGAAGGAGTGAAGGTGAGCAGAGAGTCTTGATTTTGGCAGTTTAACCAAAAGAGGGTTGCAGGCAGATCTTGTGCGACCTGTAGGAATATTTGTGGGACAGAGCCCAGAGAGAGCTGGGGGGGGCAAGGCCAGAGAGGAGTCGGTAGAAGACGGAAAGACCACCAACCTGCCTGCGGTGAGTGAGTGAGAGGCCCTTGGAGTTAGCTTCATCGCGGGAGATTCCAATGATTCTGAATGCTTTGGTTTCAACAGCGTGAAGGCGAGCTGGGTGTGAGGCAGGAGCACCAGCCCAGAGGGGAGAGCAGTATTCCATTGAGCTGCGGATGAAAGCCTTGTATGTGGTGAGGAGCTCAGGTGTGCCAAGGAAGGACTTCGCACGACGGAGGATGCCCAGTCGGCGACTGGCTTTGGAGGCCAGATTTGAAATGTGGTTTTTCCAGGAAAGATCATGGCAGATAGTGAGACCCAAAAGCTTGAGTGACAGAACTTCTTGGAGAGGATTATTCAGAAAGTGGATGGGAGGGTTGTCCAGTCGGTCTTTTCGGAGAGACATCGTAAGAGTGTGAGATTTGTCAGGACTGAAAGACATGTTCCACTTGTTTGCCCAGTCTGTGATTTTGTCAAGGTCTGCAGAGAGTGAGGAGGCTGCAGACTGCCGATCTGAGGGATGAAGAATGGAGCGACAGAGAGTAGAGTCGTCAGCAAAGAGATAGAGAGGATTTTCAAGAGAGTCAGAGAGATCATTGATGAAGACCAGAAAAAGCACAGGGCCCAGAATTCCTGTTTCCTGTTTGTTGTGATTCATGACTTTCTGTTTGTTTGTTTGTTCATCGTTGCGTGTGAATGTAAAATTGCAAAAACAAAATTATTGCCTCCGCCACGGAATGTGGACCGAGGTTATGTATTCACACCTGTATGTTTGTTTGTGAGCACGATATCCCAGAACTTTATGGACGGATTCTCCCGAGATTTGGTGGATAGTACTGCAGATAGGTGAAAGTATTGTGCACTTCATGATAAAAACATCTAATTTGGAACAGAGTTAGGCTATATTTAAAGGAAGATTTTTAGCTATAGGGCCATTGCACAAATGTCCTGTGGCTGCAATTTCCATGCACTTTCCACATACGAGTCAGATTGGGACCTCTCGTCCCATTACTATTTTGATTTATTGGAACCATTTCACATTTGTAATGTTAGTAATGGTATTTTAAAACCAAGAAATGCTGTCTGGTGCACATCCATTTGGTGCCAATGTCACAGATCTGCTGCATACCGATAAATAGTATGTGGGCGGATGCTCGATAGATACTCTGCTGTGATACTTTATCTGCTGTTATGGAAGTGCAGCTCTATGAAGGCTAATGAGGGACTGATGACGCGTTTCTGTGACGTATTTATAATAAAATAGTGCCATCATGGCTGCTCACTGAGCGGGTGTGTCTTTATCATTCCCGGACTTTCGGCTACTGTTACACGGTGGAAGTGATTGGCAAATCGGTCTAATTGTAGTTACTCCCGCCAGGGAGTAATGCATTTGATCGTGTCCGTGTGTGTCCATGCGTGTGTGTGTGTCCGTGCGTGTGTGTGTGTTCGTGTGTTTGTGAACAAGATATCTGGAAAAGTTCTGAACGGATTTGGATGAAAGTTGGTGGGATGATTGCCCTTGGGATAAGGAAGAATTGATTAGTTTTTGGTGAAACTCAGGATATTATTCCGGATCCAGGAATTTTTTGAAGGATTGTTTACCATTGGAAGATAGGGCTCATTTTTTTTTTTACATTATCTTCTATATATTCTACATTTAACATTGTTATTTATATTTAACACACACACCCCGGGTTTAACATTATATTTAACATTGTCTCGCTCAAAAGCGAGAGCCGTTAATCCCTACTCCCCTTCCGTCTCGTCCATGGGGACGGATAGCGGCCGATATCCTTGAGTTTGACAAGAAACACTACCTGGTTGTGGTGGATTACGACTCCACATTCAAGGAGCTCATATACTTACCATCTCTCACAAGTGAAATGCTCATTCATAAAATGAAGTCGACCTTTGCTCATTGCGGCATTCTTGATACTCTCATCTCAGACAATGGAAGTCAATTCGCGTCCAAGGAGTTTGCAAAATTTGCTGAAAAATATGGCTTTGAACATGTGACCGCAAGCGCAAGGTATCCACAGGCCAACGGATGTGCTGAAAAAGCTGTACACATTGCAAAAATGATCCTGCACCAACCTGATCCGTATCTAGGGCTGATGTCTTACCGTAATACTCCTATTGAGCCTACAGGTTTTAGCCCTGCACAGTTGATGCTGCGTCGGAGGTTGAAGACAACTATGCCGACCTTGTTCCAGAATCTTCTACCAAATACAGACAAGATCGACCCTGATATCGTGAAGAGCAACGATGACAAGGCCAAGGAAAGAGACGCTTACTACTACAATCAAAGGCATTCCCCTCAGCTTCTCCCTGAACTTCAGGTCGGTGAAAAAGTTAGAGTAAGAACTGGTTGATCAATCGACATGGGAACAGTTGGGAACAGTTGGGTACTATTTATTCCACCCCAACACCTAAAACGCCTCGCTTGTATGGTATACGCATTGGTGACAAAGTTTTTAAAAGGAACAGACGTCACCTCAAACCTGATACTTCCATACCTTCGTCATCTTCTGCAATGCCATGCTCAGAAGACATTCCTGAAGAGCCCGAGGATGAAACTCCAATTGATATTGGAACTGAAGGCTGTGAGAAATCTGTTGAGTATAAAACTCACTCTGGCAGGAAAGTCAAGCCAGTTGAAAGACTTGATCTTTAATTAAAGCAAGAAAGAGGCTCTGGGCCTGAATAATGGCCATCATTTATACCAGATACTAAAGTCAGGTACTTTACCCTGATGGTGTCACTCAGTTTGCTTTAAAGTTTGGTTGGGTTTTTGTTCTTCTGATATGTGGTCTAGTTTGATACTTTAGAAATAACCGTTTATTAAGCATTTTGTTTTGCTTTGTCCTGCACATTCACAAAGTACTGTACATGGAAGAGCTGCCTGAACACATTTACACAGCGCTCTACAGCCCTTCTTACAGCCGCATCTCAAGAGTTCCCGGCAGGCCTTTGATGCTTCTGGAAGTATTGTCCAGCATGCATCCCATTCCCCATTGTCACACTTGTTCCATCCCCATTCGCTTGGGCTTGGAAGTTGAGGAGCTGCAATCATCATTTGGCCCAAGCAGTAAGCAGCTTGGTATGCAGCCCTCCTTGTGTGTTGGATTAATTCTGCCTTTGTTGGAGGAAGACCATCGAGTGCTCAACCCTTCTGAGAAAAGAGCTGTTTGCAAGCCTGATTGACACATTGCTCACTACTAGTATGGTCATACAGCAAGATCACAAAGTGCTCTAGTTGCTCCATTGAGTCATCTGCAGACTCTGGTGTAGCACTCAATGTGCAAAATGCTGATGTCACCTCAATAATCACCTCCATGTGTCCCATGCAGTCTTCTTTCCTCGACCAGCAAAGAACGAGACAGTGTCACATCCCGTGAATGTATCAAACACTGGCAGAGCTGCACACTTCTCAGGACCCAGAGCCTTGGCCATATCGTGAGCTGCCAAGATAAGAAAGTTATTTCCAGTTCCAAAGGCAACCCACAGCTCAGGCATGTTGAGTTGCTTTGCTGCTGTCACTGCCAGAACCACCACATCAGTATCAACTGTGCGGATTGAGATCTTTGTATACCCTTGTTTCACCACATCCTGCACGTGTAGCATGATCCTTGTATCAGCTTCCTCGTGGTTGCAGGGAGCAAGGCCTTCTTCATCTCGATGCTGGTTACAAAGGATGCCAGAGTGATGTGTGGTGATGACTTGCTTGTCGGTATCCATTGATCCAATCCAGACTGCCAGAACAGAGAAGTTCCACCTTGTTCTCATCAATCCTGAGAAAGTCATTCCAATTCCTAGGAACATGGCTCTACGCATCTTCAAACTCCTTTCCCTCTTCTCTTCCATGTACCTGCTTTCAGACTGTCTGTAAAGTACTCATCCCACACAATGTCTTCCTTGCTGCAGGTGATCTCTGATGTGAGGTAGGAACACTGCAGTTGCGTAATCATCAAATGATTTGCCTGGACCAGGTTGCAGCATATTGACAAATGCAGCTCAATCAAGAACAATAACATCTGCAGCTGGTGCAGACGCACTGGTTTGTGAAGGAATGAGTTCTTCCAGGCAGCCTACCAGGTGTGATTTCACTCCAGTTCTCAATTTGCCCATCTGTGACAGCAAAGGTGGGCAAGCCTGATTCTCATGTTGAAATAACTCGTTGAGGTCCCCCATCTCGTATCTGTGAGGCAATGTATAGACTGGAGAACAAATAACAGTCGCTCTTCAGTGATGTTAGCTGCTGTTGTCCCTTTGACTTCTGTTGGGCTGGAGGCCGACTGAAGAGGGGCAGGTTGTTCTTCTTGATTGGCTCATAAATATGTTTTGTTTGGTTGACGAGGCGCTCTGTGACATACGTGTGTTGTACTGACCTTGTCCAAGCTTCTCAATGTGACGTACAGTGTCTAACAGCAGTATCACCGCTATCCTCATAGAAGGGATTCCCCAGTCTTTTTATTGTATCTCTCAGTGATTTGACATCTTTAGCAAATGCCTTCTGTGTGTGTGGTGCCTGATCATGATGCCTGTGATCTGACTTCTTTCTCCTCTCTGTTGAGCTTTAAAACTCTTCAATAACTCGTGCCATTTCAGGGCCACAAACCATCCATCACCTCAGTGCTGCTGGATTCTCAGTCAGGCCAACAGCTCCACCATCACCCTTCACTGCAGCATTGTTTTGTTCTTGGGCCTGATCTATTGCTATTGCAGAGAATGCTCGACCTGTCTTCTTCACCACAAAGTTTCCTTTGAGAAACTCTGCAAAGATCTCTGGATGTTTCATTTCCAATGTTACCATGTCACGCAAATGGACAGGAACCCACATAGCATAATTAGTGTGGCCGAGAGCAAAGAACCAGGGTGTGATCTTGGTCAAAGCATCCATGGACAGCAAGACGTCTGCCTCGCGTATTGCTCTCAAATAGATCATTAGCTTGAGCTCCAAATTCAGTATGATGAGCCAAAACTGGTATTGAGGACTGACTTCAGCTCGGTTGGAACACCAGTCTTCTCGAGGCAATATGCTTTCTCGTTCTTGCAGGCTTTGCCCATACTGGTCATATGTGTCCTGCAGGAGTAGGTACAGAGCACAGTGTTACGGATTCGTCACTTCCGTTGTTGGGGTTTTCCTCCACTTGAAATATTTCTGATTCTATGTACTATTATTGTCTTACAAAGGTTTATTGTTTATGAACTATTTTCAAAAGGTAAAAATAATTAATGTTTTAAATTAAACCGGAACCGGACGACGACGAGGAGGACGAGGAGGAAGAAGAGGAAGAAGAAGACAGAAGGCGTGGCGAGTGAAGTCGGACAAGACACGTGGCTTCTAGCTCCATAGCGAGCGTTATCGAACGAAAGTCGCGAGTGAACTTTGAGTTTCCTTGAAAGGAATTTCCTGCGATAAGTGTCATCGCTGGAGGATTGAGAAACCTGCGTAGTCAGGTTTAGGCATGGAGATTCTGAAGAATCCTCGTCGGGTCGCTTCGTCTCAAGTAAGAGCCATCGGCCATTTTGATCCTCGCGCTTCGTTCACCGAAAAAGGTTTTTGCTACGCGTCAGCTTCTCACCATCCTGTCGTCTGTCGGGGATGTGTGTGTGCAAACACTGCGTTTGAAGATTACGCTGCGGTTCGCTGATTGAACTGTGAACGTGCACATCGAGTTTGCCTTTGGTTTTGGACCACGTGACTTGCTACGCTTTGCCTATGCTTACGCCTTGTCAGCATCAACGGGGTGCGGGTCTCGATTCGATCTCGCTCTGACACTCGCTGGAGGGGATCACCTTTGAGTTATAGAGACATTGAGGAGTGTTATTTTTCACTCACTTGGAGCGCAGTGAGTTATCTTACTTTAGCGGATGGTTTTAGCGGATGGTTTTAGCGGATGGTACCATCATAAAATGTATTGAGTGTACTTTTGATTGCCATTGGTTGTATCGTTATTCCTGTGTGATTTTTAATACAATATTTGTTCACTTATAATCATTAGTGTGGTTTTACGATTGATTTCTGACACAGAATAATATATTTTTCTGCCGTGGCTCCTCTCGGGGCTCGGAGGTACATCGCGACCAGGGGGTTGGGGAGGAGCACGTAACAACAGACCTGATGAGCACGTCGTGTTCGAGTAACATGAGAGGCTTTGAGAAATGAATCTGCAGTGCCAGATATGGCCACACCAGCTTCTACCAGTACACTGGTCCATCCACTATTGTCGAGAAGATCTCCAATGTCTTAATAGCTGTCATTTTAATGTGCAGTCCACCGAACATTACAATGAATTTGTCCTCACCATAGCTTGTGGGCCAACTCCACTGGATTTGCTTTCCACGTGTAAACAGAGGCTGATCCATGGTAATGATGGGCACTTGTCCAGGAATGAGTATCTCCACTGCCTTCTGTACAACATCCATTGAATGACAGAGTTTGCTTGGTCATAGAACAGGGGAAAAAGAGCAGTAAGTGATACGCTGCTCTCTAGCTCTGAACCATCTGCCTGCTTCATGAAACACAGCTGTTCATGTTCAACTGTTGAACATGAACAGCTGTGTGATGGTTAGTACTGGTTGAGGCACTGATGTGAAACTTGCTTGTGTTTTGATATTTGGCCCGTTCAGGATCATAGCCCAGGAGCCCAGGAGGGCCATGCGTGAATGTAGCCCAGGAGGCAGTTTCTTCACCACTGAATGTGTCAGTAGCGACTGTCTGCTTCACATGCTCCAGCCATCTGAAAACACAAGAGAAATACAATAGTGTAACTTATTTTCAAAGAAAAACTACATGTATACATTTTCAAAGAACAACTGTAATTAGGTGATTATGAAAGACAACTTCCTATACTTTACCTGTATTCTTTCTGCATGGCCTCAGGTATACGTCGACAGTCAGCTCTGTTTGGCCCATCTGTTTTAGGTACTGGTGGATCCTTTCTGGGCACTGGGGCTGAAGGCACACTGTTATACAATTCTGGCAACTGGGCCAAGGTCTTCTTGGAGGCAGTCTGGGTATCATCACAACCCTGCATGGCCCATTTCACTCCACTGGTGTCAGAATTTGGAAGCTGAAACAGGGATATGTCTGTTCCATGGAATGAATCATGAGCAGTTGTCGAGCTTGGTTTGTGGTCTGTTATCATCTGCAGCAGTTGTGAAGAGACCACCTCTCAGATGAGGAGGGCATACCGCTTTCTCAGTCTCATAGTGTTGACAAATCTTGTTTCTTAGATCAGTGGAGATGTTCAGCACTCTGTCATATGAGATAGACAGTCCTAAGTTGAACAGAGTGTCTACAAGGTCATGCTTGTGTGTCTTTATGTGAACCATCACTACTAGATAGACTGGCAGTGATGTCTCGTTGTTGGCTGTGTGTTGTGGCACTTGCTGCAGTAGAGGTCTCCTGATGGCGCACAAAACTGTTGAACATGAACAGCTGTGTGATGGTTAGTACTGGTTGAGGCACTGATGTGAAACTTGCTTGTGTTTTGATATTTGGCCCGTTCAGGATCATAGATACTAGTGCAGAAAGGGAACTTGGTAACGATTCCTCTTGGCACTGATCACCAAATTAACCACTGAATCTTGTTTTCATTTTCAGCATGTCTCTCTGAACTATGTTAGCAGCTCTTTTTTTTTTTTTTTTTTTTTTTTTTTGTATACCAGATCGAGGCTCGTGAAAGAGCGAACATTAATCACACAGAAAGACAAACCGACACATAAAACATATAACATCGGGAGCGGTAGACAAGATGGGGAGAGAGGGGGAAGGACACAAACACAACATTTGAGAGCAGGGACCGAGAGACATGGAGACATCGAGAGATCTGAGAGAGGGCGAGGGCTTTGGGGGGGGGGGGCATGGGAAGGGGGCGGTGGGAGAGGTATAAAACATATGGACACTGCCAGGACTTCCAGGAAAGAAGTTGGAATTTCAAACAAGGTGGATCTGGGGTGAATTAGCGGGGGTAGAAAAGATCAAGGTTTTGGATGGGGGAAGATAAGAGATGTAACTTGCAAGAATCTTGCAAGAATATTCTCTTGCAAGAATAACGGCATCACTGTCAGCATCATATTCATATGCGTTTTGTAAAGCAGGACCAACATCCTCATTGCTAATAAGTGCAACCTCTCGGACTTTTGTTTTTGCTATCATGTCTGGGAAAATAGGCCAAGATTAGATTCTTAAGCCTGGTGGAGTGAACACGTCCAGTGAGCTCAGGACCAAGTCACCTTTCCTGTTTCTTTGGGCGTTGTTTTATTAGATGTAGAGGTGTATCTGTGTCCTTGCTCATTAATGAGGTTACTTAGTGGGTCCAGGGCCAAGCAAACCAGGAGACGGGAAAGGCTATCTCCTTGGAGGATCCCGCATCGTATCTTTACTCTTGGTATTTCAATCTTTCCTTCTGATTGCTGCAGGATTCGTGTGGTATTCCATAGATCCATGGCTTTCTCAATCAGCTTGATTATATAATTGGGGATTTATCTTGTACATTTGCATGCACTTTATCATCCATGAATGTGGAACACTGTCAAAAGCTTTTTTAATGGCTTATCCAGACAATTTGGTTCTTCTCGTATTGCAATTTTCGTGCATGGCCTTGTTTAGTAATAGGTGGTCTATTGTTCCGTAACATCCTCTCTTGCATCCCTTCTGTTCTGCCTCTAGGCCTCTTACATTGTGGTGTGGTACATTGTGTCTGTGATGATTCCTGTTAAAGGTTTTTATGTTGTTGGTAGACAGGTTATTGGCTGGTATTTGTGGGGTATTTGGGTCTCTTTAGATTTTGGGATGAGGAAGGTGTTGCCTTCTGTGAACCATTCATCCATTTCCTGATCCCCTTGGATAAATTCATTGAATGTGTGGTTGTGGTGCACGTGGAGAGCATGTGAGTGCATGTATGTGTGTATGTGTGTGTGTGAGGCATACTTTTTGTGTCTTTTAATTACGTACGTCTATTAATTAATTACATACTGTTGTAACATCGTTTTTAGCCCTTTAAACTGCTGAGACCCCTTTGACTTTTGAAGACCATTTCAGACCCAGATGACCCAAAAGTCCAGGAGGACCCAAAAGACACATAAAACCCGAAAGTCCCAAAAAGTTCCCGAAGACCCAAAAGACCACGAGGACCCAAAAGACCGTGAGGACCCAAAATAATCCACAATGACGGCAGGCGGGTATGTTACATCGTGTGAGGACCAATGAAAATTTGGTCCAACGGACCCACTAGTCCTTTAAAAATGTGGCAGATACCATATTGATTCTTTGGATAAATCCCAATACTCCAGGCATGATTATTCCCTCCATAATTGCCAGTCAACATTGTTGCTTCCTCTTTGAAAACCCTGTTCTGATAACTCTCTGAAACTGCAGGTTAAACTGTCTGACTTGTCTAGTCTTGAAGCAATGAATGCAAAAAATTGCAAATTTATTTGGCAAAAAATCAAAACAAAATTGAATTGAAGCAACAGGTGCATGAAAAAGGCCGAAAATGCCAAATGCCACTCCTCAAATCCGTATTTACTGAAGTACCTGATTACGATAAATACAGCAGAACCATTATTGATGACAAGACCTTCATACTTCATTTGACAGACGTTCACCGGGGTATTTTGATGTATAATGGCGTCTCTACCGTGATTAGTTAGGAATCTTTGACGTATCAAAAACGAGAGTGGTTGCCATTATCTATGAAAAATCACTGTGTTCTCGTCATGGATAATTATTTTAATAAAGCAAGGACAACCTTTGGATTTTGAATTTTTTAAGTATGTTGTCCATTCTTCAAGTTTACCAAGTACAATAGCTCATGTATTAGTGGTGCTGAAGATACGAGGCCTTAAAAATGGCTGAATTGCCACAAAGTGGATTTTTGGACCCTGGTAGCAAACTTTAACATCCCACAGCACCGCGTTGGACAGATATTTATTGGAGAACTTTTTACTCAGAGTCCACCATGTAGTCGTCTATACATATGCGAAATTTCAAGTTGCACTTCAGTCATGGAACGAAAACCGATTTCTAGCTGCTTTTTCCACCTGCTGCACACGGCCTAAACTGCTATGAAACAACAGAGATTGCTATATCTTGTGGTTATTCGCCACGATTGAGAGAGGGTGCCAATCCCACAATTAGGCGGAAGAAAACAGCCGTCACATGAATCTGTAACACCTTCTCTGCCGAGCTACCAGCATATGGACCCAGGCGATTTGAGTAGTGAATCGAACACCTGTGTTGGTCTGCCGTCGACCGAACTTACCTCTACCTCACTAGATGTGCTGCCGAACATTGCCAGCACCTTTCCCGACACATCTGAAGAGCTCAAAAACCTAGAAGCCATTGTCTCGGACGCATTACGTCAACCCCATACACTACCACCCAAGGAAGATTCAAATTCAGTATGATCGACATTCAAGAAAATAGAGAGAATGAGGGTTAGTATGTCTGAAATGTCTGTCATGCGTGCATGTGCGTGTGTTTTGATTACGGTAGTGTGCCGACATACACAGAAAGAAAACCTTGCACTGCAATATATAAAGGCGATATCCCCACAGGAGATGCAGCATATCCATATACCCTGATGCCCAGTTTATAGGTACGACTTTTACACCTTCCTCCGAAAGTGTTTCTATCAATAATCTTGTCTCCAGTAGCTTCTTCACACTCTCACTGATCCGTTTGAACATACTGAGAGCCTTCAGAGTTGCTAATGATGGAGGAATCGGTATCGGAGTCCGAACTCGGAATACACTGTTTCTCTATGGAAGTCGCCATTTGGATTGAGGTGAGATCACTGATGTGACGTCACTGGTGAAATCGAAAATCGACATTCTAGGGCTTTTTGGCACTTTGTGATTGGCAAAAAAAACAACCCTTCAAATTAGACCGTGATTCATGATTTTCAATGGTTTTCGGAAAAAATAAAAATTGCGTTTCGGTGCCCCTTTAAGTGAGGAAAATGAAGGATATTTTTGTGATGTGACATATTTGCTCTGACGTGTTAAAAAAAAGGCACGACATGATGGCAGATCAAAAAAAGAGTTTATTGTTTCAATTTTTTGAGAATATGAAACAGCAGGAAAACAATAACCTTACTTCCTGGCATGAATCACTAGTTACCAAATAAGTTTGTCAGAAGTCTCATCTGTCTGCTTGTCTTGCTTCAACAAAAAATCTTTGGTTGTGCTGGTGAGAGGAGGTTAATTATCACCACAATCCCGAGATCTTCTAAGTAATGCACCTTCTGCTCCAGAGATCTCCTGTGGTGATTCATTTTCATGACATCACCTACAATATGATCAGATCACCCAGCCCAATGTCGTCCTCTCCAATTTCTAAATCTGCAGGCTCAGTCATCTTCTCATCTGTGGTGGTAGAAATGGAAGATTGGTCATCCTCAACCACAAACATAGATAAGGCTTTAAATCTCTGTATGGTATTGTAATTCTGCTGATATAACACAAGCTCGGCCTAAAGCTTTATCTAAAAAGTATCTGGGTATATGCGAGATTCTTTTGTGGTGGGATACTGCAAAATGCTTGGTAATCTTCTTCACCACTAATTAATGCAACATCAGAAAACACTGAAATATTTTCAGGCATTTAATCTACCCCGGCTTCCAAAATAAAACATTTATTCTATAGTTTAACCAAATTAATATTTATTCTATAGTTTAACCAAATTAATTCAGTATCAGTTTAACAGGTTTGAAAACGACTAATGCAGCGAACACCTGAAAACGTATCAAGGTTGCAAACTTTGATTTCTTTGTATTCAATACTAGCGAGCTAGACATGAGTGGGAGGCCAAGATCTCAAAAAAAAAAGTTTTGAGAAATTTTATGAAAACTCCTATCCAACTTTAGGAAACGTGCAGGGACCCAAACGTCTGCACAGAAAATTTGGTGGTGTTGGCTCCACAAATGCCGAATCTGCAAATGTCATGAGTGTAAATCCTCACTTAATTTCCTCGTTCTGCTTCAAACTCAATCTCTATATTTTCATTACAAACAGCGTCATTTGAATCGCAAATTAATGCTACAGCATTAATATAACAAAATACAATGTTACAACACACTCATGAGGTAAGCCATTATAGACGCCGGTCTTACATGATAACCAATACAGACGAATCTGCTGGCAAGAAAGGGCGAATAGGAAACACTTCCTGTGGATCCAAAATCAAAATTGTATTGAGGAATTTATGAAACCTCCCACCCACATTAGGACACCCATTGGGACCCCAAAGCATTCCGCAGAAGGGATAGCCACAAAACTGAGCGAGTAGTTCGGGGATAGATGGACACTCCTATTTTTGTCCCCCGTCGCACCGCAGAGCGAAAGGGGGACTATGGTTTTCCCCTCCGTCCGTGCGTGCGTCCGTCCGTCCGTCTGTGCGTGCGTCCGTCCGTGCGTGCGTGAGTCCGTCCGTCCATGCGTGCGTAAGCGAAGGACCGAATTCTAATTTGATGTGTGGGTGTATCTACGCATAAGGAATAACGCTATTGAAAATTGGGTCGCCACGTCTAAATCCAAGATGGCCGCCTTGAGTCTTCCACTTTGTCAACTCGCATCACTTCACCGATGGGGGACCTAGGCGTAACGCTTGTATAATATAGTTACAGGCATAAACAAGCGTTACGCCTAGGTCCACCGTCGGGAAGTGATATGAGTTGACAAAGTGAAAGATGCAGAAAACATGCTATGATATGATATTTCGCTCACAAGGTTCAGACATACATGGAGGCGGCCATCTTGGATTTTGACGTGGCGACCCAATTTTCAATATCATTCTTCCTTATGCCTAGATACACCCACACACCAGATTAGAAGTTGGAACTTCACTTATTTTGCAAGATATTCCGCTCACAAGGTTCAGACATACATGGCATCAGACATACATGGCGGCGGCCATCTTGGATTTTGACGTGGGTTCCACCCACACACCAAATTCGAATGCGGTCCTTCGCTTACGCATGCATGCATGCACGTACGCATGCACGCATGCATGCACGCATGCCCGCACGACGCAACGAAGGACACACGGACGGAGGGGAAAACCATAGTCCCCCTTTCGCTCCGCGGTGCGACGGGGGACAACTAGAACGGCACTCGGTAGAGTGGATACCTCCACCAGGCTGAACAGTTTACATTATCCCACTGATGGGCCGGATCTGTATCCGGACCTGAAGCAAAATGTAATCTGCTTGTTCTCGTCACCTGATGAACTCTTCCATAACCTTTTGAAATTTCATGCTATATATCGTTATTTCCGCATCTCTCAATGGTGAAGAATCTCTTTTAAATCTCATACCTGGATCCAGAGTTGGATCTTCACCAAAATTAAATCAATTTGTCCTTGTCACACACCCAACCAGTCCACCAAATTTCGTCCGAATCCGTCTATAACTTTGAGATAAGGTTGCTATATATAGTTTTTGGCACTATTTCTCAATGGTGAAAAATCACTTTTAATATTCTGGTATCGCGATCCGGATCTTCACCTGGAAGAGAAGATTTTTTAAACGTTTTTATTTTCAATCCAATATGGCCACCAGACCACATAACCCATTATGTCTCAAATTTAATTCTTCACTTACATCGGGTTGTAGATCAGATATATGAAGTTTCAGATTTTTCAGATAAGGATTTTGATTCAACCAATTATGCCTTCACTACCACTTCACAGATTGTGTCATCGGTATCACCCTCTATACCTCATAAGGAGATGATGACATATGCCTACTTTCAATTTTTTCGTTGAGCAGTTTCGGAGAAAATGATGTCCAATTTGTTTTCTTTGAATCCAATATGGCTGCCATACCATGTGACTTGTGATGTAGTTATCAATAAAATACTGTCTTTGGGGAGTCTCTCCTATGTTTAAAGTTTCACATCTATCGGACAAGCTGTTAAAGAGAAAATATATAGATGTGGATACACAGACAGGACCATTGCAATAGCCCTTTGGAGTGAGACTAAACAAAATCTCATAAAAATAAGCTAGAAAAATAACCAGTTATTGTTTGTTTGTTTTTCAAATACAGTCAGACCCTTACATTTGCTGGGGATATGTTCCTGGAAAATGTTGCAAATGTTGAATTCACGAATGTTAGGGCATTGTTTCAATGGAAAAAGGGGGGATAGGTTCCCAGCAGTTCCTGGTTCGCGAAATCCTGTGAATGTTGAGGAAAATCCACAAATGACGAGGCATTGTTTCAATGGGGAAAAGGGGGATACGTTCCTGGCAATTCCTGATTCATGCAAAAGGCCATGCTTCCCTTTACCTAAGCGGAGGCTTTTTATTATCACATTGAAGGATTGTGAAGTGGCGGGCGCAGGAGAGGAGGAACGAGGGTCATGTTCCCTGCTCCCAGGCACCTGGATTTGCCACCATTTTCCAGGCTTCCCTCCTGTGTGGCTTCGGGTTTCAACGGCTGCTGACTTTCAACAGGATCCATTTGGGCCAGCTGCGTGCCGGAGCATCTTTCTTTTCTTACTTCACCCTATGTGTGTATTTGTGTCTGTGCGAAAGGATCCTCGCCATAGCATTTTTACCTCAGCACTTCTTTTATTCTCATTCCGCTCCTTGCTTTGTTGTAAATAATGATCATTACATTTTTGTTGTGTTATTGGTGGGTTCGGAATAAACCCATGTTTTGTGAGAATAAGCGCTTCATAGTTCTTCGTTCCCCTGCGCTTCAGAACCCCCATAATTTGATATCGCCTCGGGGGTTAAAGCTTGTTCGGCTCATCCGTCCATGGCTCGGTGGTAACCAGCCGTGGACAGGACAATATTGTTGTGGTTTTGGAAAATGTACCCCCGGGGAGAGTGCATCCATGTATGATCTAGGAATCCTGAGATAGTTATTTCATAGTCTATGTAAAGGTACATCTTTGCCCACTGTCTAATGGTTCGTGAATGGGGATATGCATTGTGATTCGTTTAGTCTATGTATTCCAGGTGTCGGGTCTCCCCATTTCCAATTACAGTGTATCTCTTTATTTTAATCCCCATTCGGCTCATTCCACCAAACTTTCCTTCAGTTCATTCGGGTCTGTTCCAGCAGTCTTACCTTCAATCCACCTCGGTCCATTCCAGCAATCTTTCTTTCAATATACATTTGGTCCATTCTCTCAATCCACATTCGGTTCATGCTTTCAATCCCTCTATTCAATCGGTCTATTCTCTCACTTTCAATTCCTCTGATCAATCCCGTGACCAGATCATTTTCACTTTGAATCCATCTATTCACCAACCCCTTCTTCACTTTAAATTCCTCCATTCAACCTTGAGACCGATGTATTCCAACATCCGGTCCATCTGTTCGTTCGACTCTGCACTCATTCATTATTGACGATTATTACCCTCTATCCAAACTTGCACAGGCATCCAAATCTAATATTAGTAGCAAGTAATCTTATTAGCAGTAATCCTCCAGATAGGCAGTCTTACGTTCTTGCACCTCTACGTTTGTCACACGGGATAATACCTTTTCAAATACGTCGAGTGCTGTACAGGGAACCTGAACGTTTTTCAAGCACGTTGCATACTATCCAGGAAGCTGAGCACCAGGTCGCTCGGTGTGTGTGCAATGCAGGGGAGCCGCTGCTTGGGAGAAAGGAGGGGCGAGGGCTTTATTGAAAGCTCCCTCAGTGACGATGGGATTTCCCACCAGCTGCATTGCAGGAAGTGCCCCCTTTGAGCATGCACCATGAAGGAAAGGCTGCACACACCTGAAGATGCCTGCATGGACTTTACTTGATTGGAAGCCACACCCTGCGTGGCAAGTATAAAGCCCAGAATGTAGCTTGATTCAAAGCGGCTGTACTGTGCACATCAGGGACGCCTCAATACGAGCTGTCAGTTGTGAGTACGTCAGGGACGCCCCGTTAAGATGCTGCCTGCTCGAAGGTTCGCCTGCCGGAACAAGCTACTCTGGGCCTGGAGTGAGGCGCGAGGAATGCAAGGCGAGGGCACAGTGATGCAGCAGAGGCCCTGGCATGTCACACGGCACCATCGTCACATGTGCATCACATTTACACCATACATACCTGTCACCACATTAACACTCCATCGCCCTCCTCATCATAACCCTTTCCTCGGCCTATATTATATGGCCAGATCCAGCCCCGCCTTGCTGGGTCAGGCGAGAAAGGAGTCCTTTCCATATCACAGACTGGGCAAACAAGTGGAACATGTCTTTCAATCCTGACAAATCTCACACTCTTACTAACTCTCTCCGAAAAGACCGACTGGACAACCCTCCCATCCACTTTCTGAATAATCCTCTCCAAGAAGTTCTGTCACTCAAGCTATTGGGTCTCACTATCTGCCATGATCTTTCCTGGGAAAACCACATTTCAAATCTGGCCTCCAAAGCCAGTCGCCGACTGGGCATCCTCCGTCGTGCGAAGTCCTTCCTTGGCACACCTGAGCTCCTCACCACATACAAGGCTTTCATCCGCAGCTCAATGGAATACTGCTCTCCCCTCTGGGCTGGTGCTCCTGCCTCACACCTAGCTCGTCTTCACGCTGTTGAAACCAAAGCGTTCAGAATCATTGGAATCTCCCGCGATGAAGCTAACTCCGAGGGCCTTTCACTTACTCACCGCAGGCAGGTTGGTGGTCTTTCTGTCTTCTACCGACTCCTCTCCGGCCTTGCTCCTCCAGCTCTCTCTGGGCTCTGTCCCCCAAATATTCCTACAGGTCGCACAAGATCTGCCTGCAACCCTCTGATTGTTGAACTGCCAAAATCAAGACTCTCTGCTCACCTTCACTCCTTCATTCCTCTTTTCTCCTGCCTCTGGAACAAACTCCCTCACTCTCTTCAATGCCACTCCCCCCTCCAGGTCTTTAAAACAGCTGTTCACCACCATCTCTTATCTTCCCCCATCCAAAACCTTGATCTTTTCTACCCCCGCTAATTTCACCCCAAATCCACTTTTTTGAAATGCCAACTTCTTTCCTGGAAGTCCTTGGTGTCCTTGTGCTTATACTTCACCCACCCCCTCCCCACGCCGCCTCCCCCCAAGCCCCCCCCCCCACACATCTCCCGATGTCCCTGCTCTCAAATGTTGTGTTTATGTGCTTCCCCTTCTCTCCCCATCTTGTCTACCGCTCCCCTTTTTATATACTTTGTTTGTTTGTCTGTTTGATTTGTTTGTGTGATAAATGTTAGCTCTTTCACAAGCCTCGATTCTGTATCCAAAAAAAAAAAAATACTCCAAACCACCTCTTTCTATTATTCTGCCTTTCTTTCTTCTCACAGAATGCATGCAGGTACTTTCTCCTGTTGTGTGGGTTAATAATAATAATAATAAATCTTTATTGTCCCATTTTCAAGGAAATTATTCTTTGGTGACTGTAAGTTGACCATCATTAAAACATAAAACACAAAGGGAATAATAAAATAATATAAAAACATATAAAATATAAAATAAATATAAAATATGGAATATTGACCACAGCAAAATGTCTAGGAATTTGAATTTAGCATTTGAATTGCACATGGTACAAATGACCTTTTGAAAATGTTCTTCTTCGTCCTCCTTACACGAAAGCGTCTCCCTGATGGCAGTTTTTCAAAAAGTCCGTTCAAGAAATGACTTTCATCAGTACACACCTGCACGGCCTTCCTTTTCAATGCTCGCAAGTATAGAGGCTCCAGACTAGTTGAAGGCCCACTTACAGCTTTAAATGCCAGTGTAATGACCTTTATCAATCGTGACTTATTCTGCACATTAAGATAACTGTACCAGGAAATCAAATTAAATGACAAAACACTGAGAATTTCTGAGGACTGAACAACACTAAGATTTCTAAGAATACTCGCTCAGGATAAGTCTACTCTTTTGTGCACTCACGGTTCGCTCGGCTATAGTGGTGATAGTAGTTGGAAGACGGGTGAACGCTGAAGGTGCGGTCCTTAGCTGAGGTCATTAGGTTACCAATTAATATTTAAGCCCAATAATTACTTAACACAAAGCCACGCCTCTTAAGGTGACATGCAAACGCTCTTACCCGGACAGATGGCCAACTTCGATACATCGAGATTCCTCTACGGGACACTAGGAGCATTCTAATCTACACTATTCTATCTCGACTAAGGTATTTCATTTTTTACCCCCACAAACGTAACAATAATTAACCAGCGGGATCGCCGTGAAGGCTGCCGCAGCCGTGCCTGATGTGTGGGAGGAGGGAGGGGAAGGGTTGAGGTGGGAGTGTGGACGGAGGAAGCAGGGTAGGAGATGGGATGAGGAAGGGGAAGGGGCAGGAGGAGGGACCCAGCTTTGCCTGGCAACACCAGGTACCTTCGCTAGTCTGTATATAAATGTGAGCGTGATCTCTCCATCCCTCACGTGTTATTTTAGAGTTTCTGCTGTCATACAATAATATAAATGGTACCGCTGGAAAGGGCATAATCAATTTGCTTGCTTGGAAAGCTAAAAAACACTTTACTTGGAAGAAAAATTACTTCCTTTAATCACATTTACTTGCCTCTTTTAATAGTCCGTGTTTCCGGTAGTGAGAAAGAAGAAGCGGTGTGGTTTCATTCGTAACAAGAACATCACACGGTAGAGCACATACCTCCACCAGGCTGAACAGTTAATGTTTTGTATCCCACTGATAGGCCGGATCTGGATTCGGACCTGAACCAAAATCTAATCGGCTTGTTCTTGTCACCAAACCAACTCGTCCACCAAGTTTAGTCATAACTCATTCATAACTTTTTGAAATATCTAAATATCTATAAAGCTCAGTTGACTTTTTGCTCCACCAAATAACAGCAAAACGGAGTTGAGTAAAAGGGTGAAAATTCTACAAATGCTGTGATAAAGTAGAACGCCACTCAGTAGAGCATATACTCCCGCCGTGGGTCAAGTTGGAATAATACGTTATGTTTAACATCCCCTCTCTCCAAAAAAATGAGCCCTATCTTCCAATGGTAAAAAAAAATCCTTCAAAAAATTCCTGGATCCGGAATAATATCCTGAGCTTCACCAAAAACTAATCAATTCTTCCTTATCCCAAGGGCAATCATCCCACCAACTTTCATCCAAATCCGTTCAGAACTTTTCCAGATATCTTGTTCACAAACACACGAACACACACACACACACACGGACGGACACGATCGAATGCATTACTCCCTCGCGGGAGTAATAACTACCTCTGTTGGTTTGAATGTTTGAAAGAGAATCGACGTCTGGATCAATTTTTGAATTAAATTTAAATCCCGATTTATTATATACGTATGATGTGAGTGTGTGATGTGAGTGATGTGAGTTGTCTGTGTGTGTGTGTCCGCGTTTTATTCAGAGGTGGCTGCACGGATCTTCATCAAACTTTCACATGCTCATCAGTGAGTGCCTGGGAGTGTTTTCGGCAAAATAAATAAATAAATAAATAGAAAAAAAGTGCGTTTTTTTTAGAGTAAAAAAAAAAGAAAATAAAAATCGCTCGATAGTGCAGAAGCCTTTTAAATTAATGACAGCTATATGCAAGTACACATTTGCATAAATAAATAAATACAAAACAATTACGAGACATTTGAATACAAATAAATCAAACGATTCCGGAAGTGTACGAATTTGGTTGTATGGCTTCTTCTTCTTCCTGATCGACATCACACTTAACTCAGAAACGTGAGCCACATTCACTCAGAAACGTGAGCCACTCCCCTTCCTCTCCTGCCTCCCTCCTCCCTATTCTTCCCCCCTCCCCCTTCCCCCTCTCCCCACCCTTCCCCCCTCCTTCCCCCCTCCTTTCCCCCTCCCCTTCCCCCCCTCCCCTCCTCTCCCCCTCCCTTTTCTACCCCTCCCCTTTAAGATATAAATTCTCCGTAAAAGAGCTGCCACTTCTGACTGCTCCCCTTCTCCCCTCCCCTCCCCCTCCCCCCGTCACCCCCCCCCTCTCCCCCGCCCGGCAACGCCGGGTACTTCTGCTAGTCATGTTATATATCGGTTTTCGCCTGATCTCCCAATGGTGAAGAATCACTTAAGGAATTAAAGAATTCTCATATCCGAATCCATATTCAGATCTTCACCAAAATCGAATAAATTCATCCTCGTCACACACCCAATATGTCCACCAAGTTTCGTCCAAATCCGTCCACAACTTTTTGAGATATTTTGTTCACAAACTGACAGACAAACGGACAGACAGACAGGGGTGAAAACATAACCTCCATCCACCTTTGGTGGCGGATGTAATTACATGTTATAGATCCTTCATCACATGTTTTACTTCATTTTACATCGTCGTTGACAATCTCAGATATATGTGCAATATATTTTTTAATTACGACATGCTGTCTTTTCATTAAACCGTCTGCGAAGGTGATGGGAGTCACGCCGTGTGTTCATGAAATCACGGTAAGTTGGGTGACATTGATGAAAAGGTTCATTTGGCCTTTTCTTTCCCCCAAAAACTTGTGAAACAGGTTTGATGTCGATAGGATTGTAAATTCCACCACATGGGGGCGACTCCCACATTTGGAATTCTGGGAATTAATTCAGATACAGCTAAAAAGGCTTATGAGGCTTTCCTGTCCCTTCTGTTTCGAGCAGGTAGGTGGGGCATTATTTGAATAATGATCTGGCCCCACCTTATAATGGAGGTGAACTTCAATTCTTACTGTACGAGTAGAAAGTCATCTTTATGGAGTCCTCTCTAAGTGGCTTCAGATGTTAAAACATTCAACCTGAGGGTCTTACTGCTGAGCATTGTGTGCTTCTCGAAAGAGCAGAATCAACTATAGTTTACTTGGGAGTGATTATGAGCCGAGTAGGTACTGTGGGGATATCATTGGGATATTGACATTGGTGTTAGTCTTGCAGATTAGGCAAACACCCATCTCGCATGTACAGGGTGGGTGGGCCTTTTATTTATTCCTGCTTTTCAACCCCTGTAATTCTGTTGCTAAGAAACAAAATCGAACAAAATATTTACAGGACATACAGTCATGTGAAAAAGTAAGTACACCCCATGTAAAGTTTTGACTTTTTCAACATATTTCAACATACAGCTACTTGATCTTCATTTCAACAATATTGATAGAACCACCTTAGAGGTAGTCCATTTTATAATTTAAATAAACATAAATGCAAATTTTGCATGTGGAAAAAGTAAGTACACCCTATAGGTGGTATTGCCCCCTTTGGCAGAAACAACCTCATGTAGGCGTTTCTTATAACTGTTGTTACGGATTCGTCACTTCCGTCTTTGTGGTTGTCATCCACTTGAAGCATTTTTAGTTTCATGTACAGTACTATTATTGTTACAGTTTGAGTGTGAGATGGAGATGACTGTCTTCAAAGGTAAAAAATAATGTCTCAGAAGGAAAACGAGATGGGTGAGGGCGAAACCGGAAGAAGAAGAAGCGGCTCAAGTGAGATCGGGAAAGGAAGGCCTATCTGCTTTGAGGTGTCGAGCAGATGCTGGTGGACATTGGTCACGAGCTAATATTGGTTTCCCCGGGAAAGGGATTCCTGTGACAGTGTCGTTATTGCTGTGGCAAAGAAACCTGCGTGACGGGTTTTGCTTTTGGTTCCGAAAGTGAATCATCGCTGAAGAGCAGGTACGCCTCCATTACCGGGCCGTCCACCATTTCACCTCGCACCAGCCATTTCACCTCGCACCAGCCTTTCGCCTGGTTCTCGTGTGTGTCGTGGATTTGGCTTGGGAACTCGCGGTTCTTCGCGGTTCTCCGCTTGGGAGCCGCTGATCATTCATGTCAGCGTCATTGTCTGGTGAACCGAAGGTGTGAATTCGCAGTCGCCTTTTGGGTGAACTTTTACCGGACCGACGTCGGCCCGACAGCTCACCAAGCGGCTCGTCTGCAGCATCGACTGTTAGCTGTTCTGGGTTCAGGTCTCAGTACGACTCTTTCTTGTGATCGCGAGAGCCAAGGGGATCGACTTTGGCCTGGTATCGTGGCACAGTGACTTTGGGGGATGTTACCGATTGCTCATGTGGGAATACCATGAGTTATTGATTCAGGAAATTGGTGGTACCATCATAGAAATTATATGGTGTTTGCTGTGCAAGTGAGGTTTTCTTGTACGTGCGTTGCTTGTTATTATTGTGTGGTTTTAATACAATACTTGGTTTTTGTAACAACTGATTGGTGTGGTTTCACCATTGGTCATTGACACACATAATAGCACATCTTTCTGCAGTGACTCCTTTCGGGGCTCGGAGGTACACAGGGCCGGGATTTGGGGAGGAGCACGTAACAGAAATTGGGGGCTCATCCGGGATCGAATTCCCTAACATTCCTAAAATTCCTAAATTTGGAATTTTCTAACATTCCCAAATTTGTATTTTTAAAAATTTGGAATTTTTTGTGTGAAGTTTAACAGGTGCTAACTAATAGTCACAATGGTGTTTGAAATAGAAAAGTTTGCGACGTCCCCTAACGTGGCACAATTCCAGCCGTTAAAAAGATCGGAACTTAGGATATTGGCCAAATATTATAACTTGGAGGTCCGAGTTGGTATGAAGAAAGCAGAGATTCAGACATTGGTGGTAGAATCTCTTGTGGGACAAGGAACATGGGAAGAGGTAGCCTTGGATTGGTTACCAGAGGAAAAAGGAAATATGGAGCTCCAGAAAATAGAGATGCAACTGCAGAGCCAGGAAAGGTTAAAAGAGTTGGAATGGAAAGCAGAAAAGAAAAGAGCAGAACAGGAACGAGAACTCGAGGAGAGAAGAGCAGAGGAAAGAGCAGAGGAAAGGAGAGCCGGAAGGGAGTTAAAGGAATGGGACATGGAGTATCAGAGGGAACTTAAACTCACGGAGCTTGAATTACTGGGGGAACGGAGAGAAGTAGTATCCATGCCGGCTAGTTCGACAACCAGTCAGAACTCTTGGGATGTTGGTAGGCATGTGGGGCTGGTTCCACCCTTTAATGAAAAGGAGGTAGCCAAGTTCTTTCTACACTTTGAGAAGGTGGCTCAAATGTTAAAATGGCCTGTTGGTCATGGACTATGTTTGTACAAAGTGTTCTGGTGGGTAAAGCTCAAGATATCTATTCGGCTTTACCGATTGACCAATGTGTAGATTATGAGATGGTGAAGAAAGCCATTCTCAAAGCCTATGAATTGGTCCCTGAAGCTTACCAACAAAAATTTAGGAATGCCAGGAAGAGGGAGAGTGAGACCCATGTGGAGTTTGCCAGAATGAAGGAAACTATGTTTGATAGGTGGTGTGACTCGAAGGAAATTGGGAAAGACTTCAACCGTTTACAACAATTGATCTTGGTGGAGGAATTCAAACAGTGTGTCCACGTGGACATTAAAGTGCATCTGGATGAAAAAAAGGTACTGGAGTTGTATGAGGCAGCAACAGTGGCAGATGACTCTGCCTTGACACACCGGATGGGGTTCCACAAACCTAACTTCCCACCTAGAGTTAGCCAGGGGAGTTACGGTAAATCAGGGTCGGAGAACAAATTTTCATGGAGGCGGCCTGGAGAGGACTATGGGGAAAAATCTGATACCGTGACTTTTAGGGATCAGAACACTGCAGTTCCAAAGCATATCTATCTTCCGGGGGGGCCGAGGCAGACCACGGGTTTTTCCTCCGAGCCTACTTGCACTTTTTGCAAGAAACCTGGGCATTTGATGTCCCAATGTTATGCCCTGAAAAGGAAAAATCAGGATCGGCGTCAGGCTAGTGCAACTCCGAATGCGTTGGCCAATGCGAGAAATGGTCCTTGGAGGACAGTGCCTTGTGAAGGTTCCCGTGCCAAAGTTACGGCATCACCGAACGACCTTGTCCAAGAGGGTTACAAACCTTTTATTTCCGAGGGGTTTGTGTCACTGGATGGAGACTTGACTAACCAGAGACCTGTTAGGGTATTGAGGGACACAGGAGCACATCAATCTTTGATGCTTGAGGGCATTTTACCAGTCGGAGAAGTTGGCAACTGGGGTTAGTGTTCCCTTACAGGGGGTTGGTGGCTATGTTAAAGCTCCTCTTCATGTAATCCATTTAAAGTCTGAGTTGGTGTCAGGACCGGTCACTGTGGGGTTACAAGCCACTCTTCCTGTAGAGGGAATTTCTTTTATTATCGGGAATGATTTGGCCGGGGGTCGAGTTTCTGGTAATCCGATGTTGGTTGAAAAGCCCAGTATGGAAAATAGCACCGCACAGTTAGAGCAGGAGATACCGGGTATCTTTCCATCCTGTGCAGTGACTCGTGCTATGGGTAAGAAGTGCTCTGAAGAGAAGGAGAAGGAAGGTGGTATGGATTTAGGTTCCATAGAGATATTGGATGAAAAGTCTGGAAGCGGTAATAGGAAAGGGAGTGACATCAAGGAACCTAAGGAAAAGGTGGCATCTGGACCAAAAGAGAAAATGCAGTGTCCGTCGTAGACATCTGGGAACGAGGCTGAACAGACGGTGCTGGTCCAAAAGAGACTTGTTGAAGAACAACACAGAGATTCGGAGCTCCAGAGTTTGATTGGTAAAGCCATTACAGAGGAAGAGGCTATGAAGGTACCTGTTGGTTACTTCATGAAAGGGGAAATACTCATGAGAAAATGGAGACCACCGGAGGTGCCAGCAAATGACGAGTGGAAAGTTCATTACCAAATTGTGGTGCCACCACCGTACCAGAAGGAGATATTGAGTTTGGCACATGAGACACCTTTGGCCGGGCACCTTGGAGTGAACAAGACATGTGACAGAATTTTGGTACATTTTTTCTGGCCAGGATTGCGACGTGATGTGGCGGAGTTCTGTAAATCTTGCCATTCTTGCCAGCTGGTGGGAAAACCTAATCAGAAAGTCCCATCTGCACCTTTAAAACCAATTCCAGCTTTTGAAGAGCCATTCAGCCAAGTCATTGTTGACTGTGTAGGCCCTTTACCTAAAACTAAGGCTGGACATCAGTATTTGCTGACCATCATGTGCGCTTCCACGAGGTTCCCAGAAGCGGTGCCTCTTAGGAAAATTACTGCGGCAGTTATTGCGAAGGCCTTGATTAAATTTTTCACTTTGGTTGGCCTACCTAAGGTCATCCAGTCCGATCAGGGTTCCAATTTCATGTCAATGCTTTTTCAGCAAGTGGTATACCTGTTGGGAGTGGAGCAAGTAAGATCATGTACTTACCATCCCGAGAGCCAAAGGGCTTTGGAAAGGTTTCACCAGACAGTGAAGAATATTGTTGCGGATCTCGAGCCTGTCGACGTACAGAGGGGGGTTAAACCCTTTTCCCCCTCGGGCCTTCGAGTCCACAAGGCCGCGACCCGCTTTACACTCGTGGGGCGGATTGCGGAGCAATTCCAGCCACCACCCCCACAGCGAGCGTGCGGAAGGGTATCGGGTCGAATCCCCACATACCTTCTATACACACGCCGCCACGAGAACGGGGATTGGGCCTCGCACGAGTCACGCTGGTCTGATACACCCGAGCGGTTTGCGTGTCATGTGACTCATGCCGTTAATTCTTATTGAACCCGATTGAGCAGTTTTATTCGTACAGTGCGAAGCCAATGGTGGGAAATGAGGTGAACGGCCAAATGGATGCGAAAGAACACAGGTTTATTATACAATTTATACAAATGATCAGGGCAAAGAGACACAGAGCAGAACCTTATCATCCTTAACTTAATACCTGGACAAGGGCCCTTTCACTCACGCGGGGAAAGGAAGGAAGAGAAGAGAACGCGCTCAAGCGTGGCCTTGGCGCCGTTCGCCCCAGTCAGCTCGTTGGGCGCATCCCTGGGATGTTCGTGGCACATTCAGGGAGCTCAGGCAAGGAGATCATTGGCATCTGTGGGCCCCGGGAGGGATCGTCCTCGCAAGTGCTGTTAACAGGCAGCAGAGCGCAGGGCACAGGGAGAGTTCGTGCTTTCTCTCGATCACCCACTTCTCTCTCGACTCGACTCGCCTCTGGTTCGGGGGCCCGGGCAGGGTTTTATAGCCCCGCCCAGAGTCCCATTAGAATGTTCCAAGCCACTCCCCTGGCTGCCGTTGTTAGCCACTCCCCTTGAGCTTTCATTGGCTGCTTGCCGCTTACCGGCCACTCCCCTGTAGCTCCTCTCTCGGGCCTTCCAGACTTGTTGCAGGCCCTAGCACATGGTATTCCAGCCCAAAGAGCACATGGTATACACTTACTGGCCTGCTTCAACGCATACTAACACAGGAAAGGAGACTATGCTTACATGTAATAAGAAATAACTTAACTAAGCGAGGCTACATGTTGTGGTGCAACTAACTAAGAGGGGGGTTATCTTTATTTCTCACAACCACAACAATATGATCAGAACGTACTGTTTTGAATGTGACAAGGATTGGGATGAGGGAATACCCTTATTGCTGTTTGCTACGAGAGAATCTGTTCAGGAGTCATTGGGATTCAGTCCTTTTGAACTTGTGTTTGGACACGCCGTTTGAGGACCATTGAAATTTGTGAAAGAACAGTGGCTACAGGAGGAGTTGCAGTCAACAGTGGTAGAGTATGTGTCAACGGTTAGGCACAGATTGACAAAGGTTTGTGAAGTTGCGAGAAGAAACTTGAATGTGGCACAGGATAAAATGAAAGTGAGACATGACAAGAAATCTCAGATAAGAAATTTCAGTCCTGATGACCGAGTGTTAGTGTTGCTTCCTGTTCCAGGTCAGCCACTAAAGGCGAGGTATTTTGGTCCCTATGCAATCGAAAGGAGGGTTAATGAAACAGATTATGTGGTGACAACTCTCGACCGACGGAAAAAGTGGCAGCTGTGTCATGTTAACCGACTGAAGAAATATTATGAGAGGAATCCTGTGGAAAAAATGGTTCCTGTCTCACCTGTCGTGCCTGTAGTTGGGGTGCAAGAGAATCCAGAGGTTGACGCCAGTGTGAAGTTTGATAACTTTGATGACCAGGCTTGTCCCAGATTGACGAACACGGAAGTGTTGAGCAATTTAGATGAGAAACTAGGTCATTTGACGAGGGAACAACAAGGACAACTATCCAGCCTAATTTTTGAGTTTGCACATTTGTTCACAGATGTACCTGGTCGTACTGACTTGGTATATTATGATATTGAGGAGGGGGAAGCCACTCCTGTGAAACAACACCCCTATCGGATGAACCCTGTGAAGATGGAGCATCTTCGGAAGGAGGTTCAGTATATGTTGGAGAATGACATCATCGAACCAAGCAGCAGTGAATGGAGCTCACCATGTGTGTTGGTTCCAAAACCCGATGGCAGTTTTCGCTGTTGTACGGATTTAAAACGGGTTAATGCAGTGACCAAGACCGACTCATATCCCATCCCGAGGATTGATGACTATTGTTAGAATAGGCCCAGCTAAATTTGTAACTAAGTTTGACTTGCTGAAAGAGTATTGGCAGATTCCTCTTGCTGATAGAGCCAAGGAAATCTCGGCTTTATTCACACCAAATGGGTTGTATCAGTACAAGGTTCTTCCCTTTGGATTGAAAAACGGGCCTGCTACATTTCAACGGCTGATTAATAAGCTTATTGCAGACCTTGAGGGGGTGGAGGCTTATCTGGATGATATCATCATCCACACCATGACCAATGACCATGGAAGATCATATTAAACAAATTCATGCATTTTTCAAGAAATTGACCGAGGCAGGGTTGACCATCAACTTATCTAAGAGTGAGTTTGTAAAAGCACAGGTGGTGTTCCTAGGCCATGTAGTAGGTCAGGGTCAGGTGCAACCAGTGACAGCCAAGATTGAAACCATTGATCGCTTCCAAGTTCCAAAAGGGAAGAAGGAGCTTATGAGATTCTTGGGTATGGCTGGTTGGTACCGACAGTTCTGCAGGAATTTTTCTGATGTGGTAGCCCCTTTAACGAATTTGCTGAGGAAAGAGACCAAGTTTGTTTGGGATGACAAATGCCAGGCTGACTTTGCTCACGTCAAAGTGATATGAATGAGCTCTCCTGTCCTAGCAGCGCCGGATTTTCAAGAACCTTTCAAGTTGGCCATTGATGCAAGTGATGTGGGGGCTGGGGCAGTTCTATTACAGGAAGATGATGATGGCGTGGATCACCCGGTGTGCTACTATTCCAAAAAGTTTAACAAACATCAGGCAAATTATGCCACTGTGGAAAAAGAGACCCTTGCTCTCCTGCTAGCGCTTCAGCATTATGAGGTGTATCTGGGAACTACTACCTTTCCTATAAAAGTCTTCACTGATCACAACCCCTAAACCTTCATTCAAAAAATGAAAAATAAAAATCAGAGGTTGATGAGATGGAGTTTGTCTTTGCAGGAGTTCAACTTGGAAATTGAGCATGTAAAGGGCAGGGACAATGTCGTTGCCGATGCTTTATCCAGAGTGAACTAACTTTAAAAATTCCTGTAGGTTGTTTGGAAATTTTGTTGCTTTCTTCTGAGGAATATTAGTTATTGTTGCTCACGTGAGTTGGTCAGCCATAGGTTGATTGGTAGTGTTTGGGTGTGAGTTTTACTTTTGTTTGTTAAAGAGGGTTTTTGCATGAAAATAAAGTTTTCACTATGTTCAAACTTTCTTTCTTGAGGGTGGTGAGTGTTATGGATTCGTCACTTCCGTCTTTGTGGTTGTCATCCACTTGAAGCATTTTTAGTTTCATGTACTATTATTGTTACAGTTTGAGTGTGAAATGGAGATAACTGTCTTCAAAGGTAAATATAATGTCTCAGAAGGAAAACGAGATGGGTGAGGGCGAAACCGGAAGAAGAAGAAGAAGCAGCTCGAGTGAGATCGGGAAAGGAAGGCCTATCTGCTTCGAGGTGTCGAGCGGACGCTGTTGGACATTGGTCACGAGCAAATATTGGTTTCCCCGGGAAAGGGATTCCTGTGACATTGTCGTTATTGCTGTGGCAAAGAAACCTGCGTGATGGGTTTTGCTTTTGGTTCCGAAAGTGAATCATCGCTGGAGAGCAGGTACGCCTCCATTACCGGGCCGTCCGCCATTTCACCTCGCACCAGCCATTTCACCTCGCACCAGCCATTTCAACTCGCACCAGCCTTTCGTCTGGTTCTCGTGTGTGTCGTGGATTTTGCTTGGGAACTTGCGGTTCTTCGTGGTTCTCCGCTTGGGAGCCGCTGATCGTTCAGGTCAGCGTCATTGTCTGGTGAACCGAAGGTGTGAATTCCCAGTCGCCTTTTGGGTGAACTTTTACCGGACCGACGTCGGCCCGACACCTCACCAAGCGGCTCGTCTGCAGCGTCGACTGTTAGCCATTCTGGGTTCAGGTCTCAGTACAACCTTTTCTTGTGATCGCGAGAGCCAAGGGGATCGACTTTGGCCTGGTATCGTGACACAGTGACTTTGGGGGATGTTACCGATTGCTCATGTGGGCATACCGTGAGTTATTGATTCAGGAAATTGGTGGTACCATCATAGAAATTAAATGGTGTTTGCTGTGCAAGTAAGGTTTTCTTGTACGTGCGTTACTTGTTATTATTGTGTGGTTTTAATACAATACTTGGTTTTTGTAACAACTGATTGGTGTGGTTTCACCATTGGTCATTGACACACATAATAGCACATCTTTCTGCCGTGACTCCTTTCGGGACTCGGAGGTACACCTTGGCCGGGGTTTGGGGAAGAGCACGTAACACTGTCTACCAGTCTCTGACATTGACTGGGAGAAATTTTTGCCCACTCCTCCATGCAGAATTATTTCAGCTGTGCGATGTTTGAGGGGTTTCTTGCATGCTCAGCTCGTTTCAAATCCCCCCACAACATCTCGATGGGATTTATATCTGGGGTTTGACTTGGCCATTCCAGAACCCTCCATTTCTTTCTTTTCAGCCATTCCTTGGTGGATTTACTGGTATGTTTAGGGTCATTGTCATGTTGCAAGGTCCATCTTCGGTTGAGCTTCAACTTTCCGACAGATGGCCTCACATTATCCTCAAGCAACCTCTGGTACAATGAAGAATTCATAGTGGATTCTATGATGGTGAGCTGCCCAGGCCCTGATGCAGCAAAGCTGCCCCAAACAAAACTAAATGTCTGAGGTTTAAATAAGACAGGTTCCTCCAAGATCCTCTCTAACCAAGATCTAATCTCTAACCTGAGCCTCTAATTTGCACCTGAGCTGGTGCACCTGATTCTAATTTTAGGTATTTGAAGTGGTGATAAATGTAGGGGTGTACTTACTTTTTCCACATGCTAAATTTGCATTTATGTTTATTTAAATTATACAATGGACTACAATATGTAAATGTTTCATGATATTTGTTATATTATATCACCTTTATCTATCAATATTGTTGAAATGAAGATCAAACAGCTGTATGTTGAAATATGTTGAAAAAGTCAAAACTTTACATGGGGTGTACTTACTTTTTCCACATGCAAAATTTGCATTTATGTTTATTTAAATTGTACAATGGAGTACAATATGTAAATGTTTCATGATATTTGTTATATTATATCACCTTTATCTATCAATATTGTTGAAATGAAGATCAAATAGATGTATGTTGAAATATGTTGAAAAGGTCAAAACTTTACATGGGGTGTACTTACTTTTTGACGTGACCTCAGGTGCATATTTCAAGTTTTTGTGGTAAAAGTTTTATTGAATTCAGAAGTGTACAAACTTAGTTGTGAATTTTACATGATTTACATCATTACCTCCGCCAGCAAAGGTGGATGGATGGAGGTTATGTTTTCACCCCTGTCTGTTATGTATCAAAAAGTTATGGACGGATTCGGACGAAATTTGGCAGAGATGTAGCGTATGTGACAAGGACGAAATGATTAGATGTTGTTGAAGATCCGGATTCGGATCCGGCTACTATAATTTTTAAAGTGATTCTTCACCATTGGGAGATCGGGCCAAAAACGATTCATAGCAGGATATCTCAAAGAATTTTGGATGGATTTGGACGAAACTTGTTGGACAGGTTGTGTGTCTGACAAGGACGATTCTATTCGATTTTGGTGAAGATCTGAATATGTATTCGGATTTGAGAATTATTTATTTTTTAAGTAATTCTTCACATTTGGGAGATCGGGTCAAAAACGATACATAGCAGGATATCTCAAAAAGTTATGAACGAATTTGGACGAAACTTTGTGTACAGGTTGTGCATGTGAGAAGGAAGAATCGATTCAATTTTGTTGAAGATCTGAATATGTATTCGGATTTGAGAATTATTAAATTTTAAAAGTGATTCTTCACATTTGGGAGATCGGGTCAAAAACGATACATAGCAGGATATCTCAAAAAGTTATGAACGAATTTGGACGAAACTTTGTGGACATGTTGTGCATGTGACAAGGAAGAATCGATTCAATTTTGTTGAAGATCTGGATTCGGATCCGGCTAGTATAATTTTTTCAGTGATTCTTCACCATTGTGAGATGGGGCCAAAAACGATACATAGCAGGATATGTCAAAAAATTGTGGACGGATGATTTTGATTAAATGTGATTCTGTATTGTGATTTTCTGGTCTACTCTAGGATACAAAACGTAAACTGTTCACCTGGAGGAGGTATGCTCTCAACTGAGTGCCGTTCTAGTTTTTGAGGTGTGTGTGTGTGTGTGTGTGTGTGTGTGTGTGTGTGTGTGTGTGTGTGTGTGTGTGTGTGTGCATCCTTTTACGCTACTCCAAGACCATTTTCTGTCGCATTCCGACTGTAATGTCTCCAATAGCTGCTTGAATCCACTCTTTCAGGTCTTGAATGTTCGCTAGTTGCATGAACGTTTCCCTTGAGAAATCCCCACAAGAACAAATCGCAAGGGGTGCGGTCTGGCAAATAAGGGGGCTTGTGCATATTTGGTGCCTTCTTCCCTTGTTTCTGCAAAAATCAACATAGGCCATAAAGAGGCCAATATGGAGGCTGGTGAGGATGCTCTTCAGGTTGTGTGTGTGTCTGGCTTGTGGATATAGATGGGCTGAGTGGTGGCGTGGACATAGAGTGGTCGAACGTTGGTGTGGACCTGGACGTTAACTACTTAAAAGTGTGTCTAGCCCTGCACCCTCTTTTTGACTGGATTCGCGTTGAGTATGGTAAATACTTATTTTGGATAAAATGAGTAGCTCTGTCAGATCTTTCAATTTCTGGCGTTTTTAGATGGTTTTTTTTAACCTAGAAAAAGATAAACTGATTTCAAGATTTTCAAATCCAATGATCAAAACTTTGAGCTCCATGTATTGGCAGGTGAGGGAAGTATGTCAAAAACACTCGCAATGGCAGCTGGGGATACATCTGAATCCTTGAAATCTCTTCTTCTTTTTTTGAAAAATATGAAAAAGACAGGGAGAGAGACAGAGGGTCTGTCAAAGATTTCTCTCAAAAAAGCAAAAGAAACAAAAGGCAGAAGATAAAGAAAAGGAAAAACACAATCATGCCAAATAAATGATGTACAATATTCAGATAGAACAAGCATTCTGAGTATTGCGCTGCAATACATGTCCCCTACCGGCAGTCTGTCGTCCGGAAAACTGTTGGGGAAATTACCAAGTGTTATTTACCCACAGGTTCTGAATCGTTCCCAATCGCTAAATTCCCTCCGCCCTCAGGACAGGTTCACCTGTGATTCGCACTCGGGACTTCGATTTATACACCTTGCAGACAGGTCAGCAGAAGCACGAGAAAATAAGTTGTTGATAAAGAACCTTTCGAGTCACTAAATATCAGTAATTTATTATATTTTCCGGTTCACGATCAATGATCGATGTGTATATACTATATATGTTGCTCGGCTTGGCTCCGCCCCTCCGGAAAGCGTGCGCTGTGTCGCGCTTTTGACGTTCGTGGGACGAAGCTGAGGGCGCGCGGTGCGACTTGAGGAGAACTCGAGAATAAACAAGAGATATCCATTTATTTTTTTTCGTTTAATTAACGATATCTGCCAAACCACGCGCCCTATCGCAAATTCCAAAAAGACATTTTAGTAGACTGATATGCTGAACAGATCTGTGAAGTTTCCCCTCGGTTTGATCAAAAATGAGGGGGGAGCTTGGTTTTAAAGGTTCATGCTTAAAAACGTCATAACTCTGAAACCATGTGACGCATGACGTCATGCTCGCTGACTTTTTGTTCGTCATGGGTATGCGATTCTGCCTGCAAAGTCTGGTCTCGATCTGTTCAGCCATTGCAGAGAAAAAGTGGTTTTCGTGTTTTCACGAAAAACAATAGGGCGGCCGAACCACGTGACGTGTGACGTCATAATTAGCATTGAAATATTCTACAGACCGAGTCCCTCCTATGGTGAAAATTTGATCTCAATCGGTCCTATTATTGCAGAGAAATTGGTTTTTAAAGGTTATTAAAACTTAAAACGGCACTGAGTTAAGGATCATCAGAATTATCAGAATTCCCAAAGTTCAAAGTGCCATAACTTTGTCAAAAATGATCGAAACGTCATGAGGTTCGAACTTGATCTGTAACTTATCATGAGGAAACCATGTACCAAGTTTCAAATCATTAGCATTAAGGGTTTAGCCAAAAAGTCCGGAACATTGTTCTTTGCGTGATGGACTGACGGACAGACAGACAGACAGACAGACAGACAGACTGACTGAGACTGACGGACAGAGGGACGGAGTGCAAACCTAT
>NC_136266.1:14657274-14749774 GCF_964187855.1 Myxine glutinosa
TGTGTGTGTGTGTACATATGACGATCCGAACCGTTGTCGTCTGGAAGTCATCGCATATGAAAATGTTTTGTAAACATCAAAGTACATTCTGTGAGCAAAAACATATTTGTATGTTCTCAATAATAACTTACTCATGATTTAAATCTCTTCCTTTACAAAGCGTTTACTCCTTAAACCGCCATTGGTGATGCTCCTTAATTGTAGGGCAGGTGTTTATTCTTGGTTCGCTGGCGATGGTGTGCGTTCAGTCAATAAAAGGCGGGACAGCTCTATTATTAAAGGCGGGATGTGGGCGTGAGTCTGATATTGACGTAGTAGAAAACCTTTAGCACTTGGAGCCGAGTCGGGTCGCGAGCGGTGCATTGGTGGCGCAGGAGAAACGCAAAGTCAAACTACTGTACTGTACTTCGCTTTTCCGGGATCCAAGATCTGCCCACAGACGACCCCAGCACTTCTCTTTGTCAGACACAAGTACAACCCAAGAAACAAGAACTACAATCTTCAGAACGATCATTCGCGAAGTTTATTCCTTTTTTTACGTGTTTGATTCTTGCAGTCTTTGGGTGGATAGTGGGGCGGGAGGACCTGCGGGAGGACCAGAGAGAGCTGGACAAACGGGAGGACCAGAGAGAGCTGGACAAACGGGAGGACCAGCGAGAGGACCAGCGAGAGGACCTGTGGGAGGACCAGCGAGAGGACCTGCGAGAGGACCTGCGAGAGGACCTGCGAGAGGACCAGCGAGAGGACCTGCGAGAGGACCAGCGGGAGGACCAGCGAGAGGACCTGCGAGAGGACCAGCGAGAGGACCTGCGAGAGGACCTGCGAGAGGACCTGCGAGAGGACCAGCGAGAGGACCTGCGGGAGGACCTGTGGGAGGACCAGCGAGAGGACCTGCAGGCGGGCCTGCGGGAGGACCAGTGGGAAGAACAACATGGATTGGTGAAGACGCGCGATGACCATCCAGATACCATGTGGACACCTGCTCGCCTTCGGGCTGTTTGGTCAGTGCTTCTCAGACCCCGCTTGCTCGAATTCCCAAGTAATCAATCTTTAATCGATGGCGATACCACGGGTACATTGTTCAGAATGAGCGAACATTGTTGGTTAATATATTTTCAACCACAAAAAACTGGACTGCTTTTGATGAACAAGTTGTTTATTACTTGGCAATTTCTTTTTTTTTTTGGACAAGTATGTTGATCACTCCGGTTTGTGTGTTTGTTTGTCTGTCCGCTCACTTACACTTACCTAAAGGTCACAATTTTAAACGAATGTTCACGAAACTTCACCAAATGGTAGAGTTCGTGGTCCGACAAAATCCTATGTATTTTTGAGGTCAAAAGGTCAACATACGCCAAAACGTCAACCACTTTTTTCCAATTTCTAAAATCCTCAATTTTCATCCAATTGACTTGAAATTTGAATAGGATTTTCATTTCGGCTAACTGAATTCAACCACCGACTATTTTTGAGATCAGCATAGGCCAAAAGGTCAACATAGGCCTAAGGTCAACCACTTTTCTGAAATTTCTAAAATCCTCAATTTTCATCCGATTAACTTGAAATCTGAATAGGATTTGCATATCGGCTTACTGAAACCAACCACCGACTATTTTTGAGATCAGCATAGGCCAAAAGGTCAACATAGGCCTAAGGTCAACCACTTTTCTCAAATTTCTAAAACCCTCAATTTTCATCCGATTAACTTGAAATCTGAATAGGATTTGCATATCAGCTTACTGAAACCAACCACCGACTATTTTTGAGATCAGCATAGGCCAAAAGGTCAACATAGGCCTAAGGTCAACCACTTTTCTCAAATTTGTAAAATCCTCAATTTTCATCCGATTAACTTGAAATCTGAATAGGATTTGCATATCAGCTTACTGAAACCAACCACCAACTATTTTTGAGATCAGCATAGGCCAAAAGGTCAACATAGGCCTAAGGTCAACCACTTTTCTCAAATTTGTAAAATCCTCAATTTTCATCCGATTAACTTGAAATCTGAATAGGATTTGCATATCAGCTTACTGAAACCAACCACCGACTATTTTTGAAGTCAACATAGGCGAAAATGTCAACATAGGCCAAATTTATAAAATTCGACAATTTTCATCCGATTAACTTAATTTGAAGACGATTTGCATATCAGGTCACATAATTGAACCACCAATTATTTTTGAGGTCAAAAGGATTCTCTACCGAGTGCCATTCTACTTTGTTCTCTTTTGCTAAGTGTCGCTGTATGAGTGATTTTTCATTTATTTGTTTATCTATTGCAATCGTGTGCATTAACTACATGGTATTTCCCTTGACAAAGGACAATTGGTCAATTTGGGGCACGCACGTTATTACTAAAACATATACACATGCAGTATTTATTACTTGCAAAATCGAAGATTTTTCAGGACAGTATATTGGTCGGTTGCGTTTGTTATTGTTTGTCTGTCACTCGCCAACAAATCACATTTCCAAACCAATCGTCATGAAACTTCATCAAGTTGTGGAGGTCGTCACAATTGAGAAGCCTATTGATTTTAGGTCAAAAGTCATCTGGAGGTCTAATTTCTAAAATCGCCATTTTTCATCCGATTAACTTGAAAATTGAACAGCATTTGTATATTGAGTCACTAAATTGGGAAACCAACTATTTTTGAGAGCGAAAGGTCAAAGGTCAACACAAAGTCAAGCTTCCAATATCAGTTTTCATCCGATTGACTTGAAAATTGAACAACATTTGCATAGTGCCTCACTGAATTGGGAAACCCACTATTTTGATGTAAAAAGGTCAACTCGAGGTCAAAGTTCTAATATCAATTTTAATCTGAAAAATCATCACTTTTAATCCTATTGACTCGAGCTTTGATCAAGATCATCAATTTTAATCTTGATGAAATGGACAATTTGATGGATCAATGGCAACCTTTATTTGAGGGGGGCGGGGAGGGGATATGGGGGGAGGGGGGAGGGGTGGATTTTGCAAGTATTGTGCTCTGCATGACGTCTTCTTGTTTATTTCTTAATTTTTTCGACAAGAGGTGTATTTAAAGCCAGGTCTGTATTTGCAAACTTTCCACTGTATTTGAAGTCTGTATTTGAAATACGAGTGAGGTACCCGTGCTATGCATGGGTGGGAGGCCAGGAGCAAACAGACAATGCAGAAACGGCGAATGCTAAAGCATGAAACCAATAAATTCCACATTCCTGTAGCAGTGTAGCACCTTCAGTCGCACATCAGACATGGACAGCAAGTTCGTGAAGTACTTCCATGAAAAACGTACCCGTTGGCAAACAAACAGGTACGTTTGTTCCATACCCAGTCAATGGCAAATCTGCATATGGCGATCCGCGAATTCACATTTAGAACGTAAAACCGTCACGGCATTTCGTCATTCACTTGAACTCGATATCTCTTTTTTCATTCCAAACAGCATAACTCCAATCACAAATTAAATAACATTAATATAAAAAATAAACTTTTAACAACATTCGTGACATAAACAAATATTTAAATCCTGGTGTGAAGTTCCGTACGGTTGGGTGAACACAATTACGAATTCAAAATCGTAATTGTATTCACTCGATTCCAATCATCAATTGATACTTTAACAAAACGATTAACAGAATTAACGTTTAACGATTTAACATTACAATTGAATGACCGTTGTATTGGGATATTATCAAACCCACGCATTGCTGTCATCTGTCCACTTCCGCATTCGCGGCAAGTTCATAATTGTCATCAAAATTTAAACAGTATTTGTAGAATTTCAATAAAAGCCACATCAATGTTCATATCGGTAAATATTATTCCATCGGGTTTGGAAAAACTGGAAAACTTGGAAAAACAATATAGCCTATTTTACTCCCAGGGGGTCCTTGGTTTAATGGATTACCCACCCAAAATATCGTTGCGATCGGTTGAGCCGTTTTTGCGGTACCTTCGAACGGACAGACGGACATTTGGTGAATTATAGTAAGATGAAAGCTCAGTACTACACACAAATTCAACTTATAGTTGCACCTTGCGCATGGATTGTATGTTGCATGTACCTACCTAGTTGCACATGAAAAATAATCTGGAATCATGGAGGGTTTGAATATTATTTTGTATAAAATGTCCAACTCATAGAGACAACACCTTTGTTTATAGGAATTCATGCAACCAACAAATGTTTTCCAACCATTTCCCCCTTTTTTCAGTGGTTGTGGTTTCAGTGTTTTCAGTGGTATAATGCCATTCCTCCATATGGATCTATCCATTGCATCAATTTCGTGCAAAGACAAATATTCCATTTTTATTTTTTTTGACATTTTCAATCCATCCCTTTTTAGGACGTCCTCTCGGCTTTCTTCTTTCTACCGTAACCTTTATTGCTTTCCTTGGAGCTTCATCTTTTGACCTTCATTGCACATGACCTTACGAAGCAAGTCTTCTCCGCGAGCATTTATTTTAATCTCTTCATTATTTCTGAGCTTGGTATTCTTTCTTTCCAAGACCATCCATCATGCATCGTATCCTTTTCACATCTCTCCTTCCCATTATTTTTACACCTTCGATCCCCAGCTTATTGTCCGGAGGTGCAAAAGTGCAGCTTCAACCAATAGATTGGGATATTAAATATCAATTTTATTTGAATGTCGTTTAAATATGCTGACCATAAAACTTTTAAAAGTGAACAACAAAATGTTTGCGCCCCACGGTATTGTAAATTAAATAATGCCATGCCCATTGCAACACACGTTTTGGGTCGAGCACAACAAACGGTTTCTGTCGTTTGCAGGTGTAGTGGCATTTGCAGTCGATGCGTGCCACGAAAACCAACTGGTGTACATCATGGGTGCGGTATGCCTGAAGGGTTACAGTACACACATGGCTAACCTGAGTACACCAGCCGCCTGCAACTGGAGCCTCACACGCAGGTGCAGGGCTTCTGGGTAGCTTGAGACGCTCCTTGATCTGCTGATCCGATAAAAATCAGACATTTATCTACTTTACGCATCAACTTTTGGATGCTTATGGTTGATCCATCTTTGTTGACACGCAGATACTATCGTGAGCTCACCGATTGTACGGTGAGGGCCTCTGAAATAGCTGGCTGTTTCTGGCCCAGCCAAGAAGTGGACACCCTTTTTGTGCACGTGCATCGGGTCTACCTGTCGGAGTGCACCCCTGAGCCTTCTGTACTGCAGGACCCACCTGCTGAAATGTTGGGCTTTTTAATTTCTATACCAGTGGTGCTCACTCCTGTCATGGCCGGACTGGTCGTTTGGTGCAGTAAAAGGAGCAACGACAGCAGCTAATTCGGTTATGGAACATTGTGCAGGATTACTCCAAGGCTCGGTCTCAAATTATTTCAGTGCAAATCCCTTTGGTTGATCTGTGTCCTGCAGGCTCGGACATTGGTATGAAGATTGTTTAGTTGGTAAAATGTTGTTCCGTGGCAAAATCGAACCGGCTATTGTATCGAAAGCAAAGCCGATCGATATTTATGACCAATGTGGCCTGCTGGTTGCACCATTAAACCCGCTTGCGCAGGTAAATTGCTAATTCGGTGCTCGCAACACCTGTTTCCCCCTTTCGGCCGCAGTGATCCCATAATGTACGTAAAGGGAAGTATTATTTGACCAAGGCACTGGCCCTGCCGCCGACCTTTACGAAACGTAAAATCTGATCTTTGAGTTGAGTACAGCTTTACGAGCAAGTGATATCAGACAGGACAGCCGGCTTAATATCTCTTTTCAAGGACAGTGTGCGTCATAGTACAGCGCCCTCCATTTGCACCAGCAAATGTAATATCCTGCCACTTTTTATGATTCCTTGAGCCTATTCTTGCAAAATGGCGGACTGCGTCACTTTAGTATATCAATATAAAACTGATCATAGGAACACTACTAGTTTCAAACTTTTATGGACCGTTTCATTTTTGTGTATAGATACTAAAACATGAAAAGTGATGCTTGGTCACAAGTCAGAATCGTTGATATAGATATTGTGACTGTCACTTCGTGGGCACGCACTTTTACACTTAACTGGAGTGAGTTGGAGCTGAAGGAAGTTCCATCTCCCTCCAACCTAGATATTGTTGACTTGTTTTTTGGTGTATTTGTGCACATGCAAGGGATTTCAATCGAATCCCAGGCTCATGGGGGCAATATGACCCCATTTCTCTGCTAAAGCTAAGGTCTGACTGTCTCGATTTGAGAAGCTGTTGATAAACATCCTTAATTGTCCTTAATCCTTAATAAACTTAATTGTCCTTAATCCTTAAAAAACATCCTTAATTGATAAACATCCTTAAGTCCCTGAGTTGATCTTGGGGCTGGCTGTGTGATGTTATTTTCCTGAAATGGCGTTACTGGCCGATGCGCCGATCATGTACCATGCATGTTACCCTTATACCTCAATAAACCTCCTGTACACTTGCTCCGAGTTGAGCAGGTGCTTCTTTCAGAACTGGAAAGGATTAGGGAATCCATGACACACAAACATGCCACATTGCATTAATCTGAGTGATAATTAAATGTATATTCTCCCACAATGTATATTCTCCACACAGTCTCCCACAAAAAAAGTATATATATATACTTTTTTTTTTGCATGATGATAGTTGGCCAAGTAGTCAATAAGAGCTGCATACAAAGCAGCTCATCACCGTTTCCCAACTGACCTGCACAGTTCAATAGCGTTGATGAGGTGAGAGATTATTGATTGCTTTTGCCTATGACAGGTGAGCAATGTAATTGGGCTTTTAGGATGTATTTTGTGGGAGACTGTGGCATTGCCCATGGTAGGGTGCTTGTATCTTCAACATCGCAGGTTTCTTCTACACCGCTGCTGATGATCCGCCAGTTAGCCCTGAAACCGGCCTGTTGGTTTCATGGTTGCTCAGCTTTGTATTTGCACTCATTTGTGCTACATGGCAATGTTTTTGCTACTGAGCTGCTTTGGTGGGGTGGGAAATTGTTACGAGCTCGCTTGTGTGCAGCTATTTTTGACAATTCTCATGATAATTACACAATATAGGTGAGAGATGATTGATTGCTAGTGAAAGAGGTAAATGGACCCTAAAGGCATTTGCAATACCTTCAGGGTGGGTTTCCTAATGCGTGCTCAGACAGCGATCGGGTTGAGCTAAAAACACACTCTCTTAATTTCCCAAAGTATTAATTTGGAGGCTAATTACACAATGTAAACAGATGTGTTACACATTCATTATAAATAAATAATGTATTATAAGCATCTGACAATTTTATATATATATTGTTACGGTTTTCGCCGCCCTTCCTGCCCTTACCAAGGGGAGATTAAGCCCCTTGTTCTTTTTGGGCTGGTGCAACCGAGAGACTTTAAGCGCCCCTCCTGGGCAAATGCAGGGTAGGGTTCCGGGACGATGTTCGCACGCAGGGTAGGGTTCCGGGACGATGTTCGCACGTACCTAAGTACCTGCGCTGCAACGGAAGCGGGGAATCAAGCCTCGCACGAGCCACGTGTAATTTGAGTACACCGAGCGGATTGCGTACTACGTGGTCCGTGTAGTTTTATAGTATTGGAACCCGATTAGAGCGGTTCTATTCGTACCATGCTTAGTCAATGATGGAAAAGACGAGACGGTCGAATAAAGGAAGAACACAGGTTTAATTACTATTCTGTACAATGATCTGTAGAAGCACAGAGACACAGAGCAGTCTTATACAGTCTTAAGTTTAACCCCAGACACGGGCCCGATGACACTCACAGGGGGGAAATGAAGGTAGGATGATGTTCACGTGATGACTTGGTCGTCCAGGAACGGCTTCGCCCGGCGTGGCTCTCCACGGTCACAGCACGTCCAGCAAAGAAGGCAAGCAGGCGGTGGAAGGGATCCTTGTAGCGCGTCTCTCGAACAAGGGGCACAGCAGGCAGGCGGTTTTCCACACAGGGCGTTTAGTTGCCGGCGCGCTCTCACTCGCGTAACCCAATGGAGGCTCTGCCTCAAGATCAACCGAGCATCCAATTTGTAAGAGCACTTATAGCTTGGTCCATGCGCGTCTTCTCTCAGAACTCGTAACTTGCTCAACACTCAACTCTCACAGAACTCTGAACTTGTTGAAGTGCCTCCCTCTACAGAACTGCGGTGGGGGCTTCGCGCAACGGGTTATATGACCAACCCCCTTAGCCCTCTCGAATGGTCTAACCCCACCTTGTGACGTAGTGCCTCCGCCACTCCCTTCGAGCCCTGATTGGTGGCTCGCGCTTACCGTCAGCTTCTCCTCTGCCCTCCTTCGGTCTTGCCTCGATTTGCCAGGCCTGCCTCGTGTTAATTTGCGCCAAAAAGCCAAAGGCGGCATAAGGCGGCATAAGGCAATAAGGGAACCTAATTCTCATTATTCTACTCAACGCAAAACTAACACAGGAAAAGGACTATGCTTACACATACTAAGAAATAACTGAACTATCGCGAGGCTACGTGTTGTATTGTGACTAAACTATGAGGGAGAAATTAACCTTTATTGTACAAACTCAAAACCGCAACAATATATATATATATATATATATATATATATATATATATATATATATATATATATATATATATATATATATATATATATATATATATATATAAAAATATTGTTACGGTCCGCGGATTAGATGTTATTTTGACCGAGCGGTGGTGTAACCGCGGCCGAACAGTTATTCCCCGACTAAAACCCGATTCAACCCAAACGTTGGCCGTATCGTGCCACAGCTACTCAATCGGGAAAACTCTAAAGCGACCGAATGCAAAGAGGAAGAAGACGTACAGAAGAGTAACGGGATTTATTACTATTTACACACATAAGCAAAAAGAGCAGTCACGATTATTTACAGGGACATGAGACGCAGGTGACACAGTGAATTCCTTATACAAGCTTAATTACCTACCCAGGACAGAACAAACAAAGACACTGACTCACGCGGGGAATTGCAGAGTGGATTGCTGGAAGGAGGTGTGTGGCTGGAGGGGGAGGACGGCACGGAGCTGGCTGGAGCTTGATCCTGCACGGGACGTCGGGCTGGACCTCGACGGCCGCTGATGCCACCGAGCCTGTCGTGTGCGCGGAGTCGGGTCGGAGCTGCTTGTCTCAGTAAAAGCGCATCTGCTCTGGCGACCCAGCTCTTTCTTTGGACTCAGTAAAAGCGCAACTCTCTGACGACCCAGCTCTTTCTTTGGACTCAGTAAAAGCGCAACTCTCTGACGATCCAGCTCTTTCTTTGGACTCAGTAAAAGCGCAACTCTCTGACGATCCAGCTCTTTCTTTGGACTCAGTAAAAGTGCAACTCTCTGATGACCCAGCTCTTGTCTCCTCCCTCCTTGTCTCAACTCCTGGACTCCACTTCTTCGGGAACACCCCGCCGGCGGGTTATATAGGCCCCGCCCCTCAACCTTTGCGAACCTCCCCCAAACACTCTTCCTCCGCCCTCTCAAACCAAACCCCTTGTTCATGGTTGGTTGTTCGTGGCTGGCTCACTCCTCCCCTCTATGACGAGGTGGAGACACACCTTTCTTCTCCGACCCTGCCTCGTGGTCAATGGCGGCAATTGGAGGGAATGTAATTGCCAATCGACGAAAGGGGGAATGGAGCTTTTTTGGAATGGGAATGAAGGGAATCTATCTCTTTTTCACTCGGTGCAATGGAGTATTTAAGTTAATGGGAGACACAGCCTTACCCTAAGACACATAATAAGATATAAGCTATCGAACAGGGGTATTCTATGATTGGCTGACGTGGATGCTTTATGGACTAATTACCGAGACGCCCTTTTTATCTTTAAACAACTCTGGAGGCAGGAGGGGCCATATCCAACAATGTTCATCACCATTTCCAATACAATACAACACAATCAAAAAAAATGCAATCCTCATATCCACAACAATATATATATATATATATATATATATATATATATACATTGTTATGGTCCGCGGATAAGGATGTTGTTTGCCGAGCGGATGGCACCGCGGCCGAACAGTTTTCCCCGACTAAACCCGATTCCCGAACGTTGGCCGGATCGCGCCACAGATATTCAATTTGGAAACCTCTAAAGCGACCGAATGTAAAGAGGGAAGAAGAAGACGTACAGAAGAGTAACGGGATTTATTATTTACACACACAAGCAAAAGGAGCAGTCAAGGTTATATACAGGGAACATGGAAAAAGCAGGTGACACAGTGAAAATACTAGCTTATCTAAACTGGCTTAATTAATACCCCAAGACAGAACAAATGAAGACGACTCACACGGGGAATGATGATAGGAATGGCGGAGGTGGATGGCTTGGAGGGGGGAGGCAGGTCCACGGATCCTGCAGCACGATTGGCGCGTTTGGCAGCCGCCGTTCCTTTTCGGCCCTGCTCAAAACGTCCGTCCAGGCCCCAAGCTGCTGTGGCTGCAGTTTCGATGGCTCAAGCTGCTGTTGATGCAGCTGCGGTGGCTCAAGCTGCTCTCTTCAGGGATCCCTTACTCAACTCTCTTCTCGGTGATCTCTTCGCCGCAACTCTTGTCATGGACCTCCCCTCACGGCTTCCGCGCGCGCTCTTTTATATCGCTGCGGGCAAATCAAGCCGCCGGCCTCCCGGACACGCCCATCGGTGAGCTCCTTCGGCCCTGATTGGTGGGCACAGCCCTCTGGCTCCGCCCTTGATGACGAGGTCTAGACCCGCCCTTCTTCCCCAACCTTGCCTCGTGGCCAATGGTGGTTGAAGAAAACTGCCCAAAATGCAGTTGGCCATTGAAATGAAATGAAAGGGGATCTACTCTTATTTCACTTGGTGCAATGGAGTATTTAAATTAATGGGAGACACAGCCTTACCCTAACACACATAATAAGGATATAAGCTACTGAACAAGGGTATTATAGTGTCCTTCAATGTATGCTTTATGGAATTAACTACCGGAACGCCCTTTGACCTTTATACAACAGACTGGAGGCAGGAAGGCGATATTTCACACAATTTACGATTCAATACAACACAATAAAAAAAACCACAATCCTCATATCCGCAACACTGCACCCTCCTCCTCTTAGGTACGTCCCGGGCCTATAACTTTAACTTAGTGTGACACGTAGGTGTAGTTCCCTCTACTTTTAACCTGACACTGAGTGCGACAGTTTTAAAACATAAATAAATATGTCCCGCTGCTCCATTGCACCCTACCTAACAGACTCACGCCCACAGCTAACCGAATTGTGGAATGGTCTTCAAAATATACACTGACGGTGGGGAGCATTATTTACAATGACGTTACTTTATTTACAAAACTAACCCAGGACCTGTGATTGTTCTTTCTGGGGGGAGACAGTCTGCTCTGCATCAATGCACCATGAAAGCACCCATAAACGCACCAAAACACCCTCAAGCACCAATCGGTGCACAGTCATCACTGTTCAATGAATAGAAATAAAAACAACAACCCCTAACCCTGCAGATGGTCTCTTGCTCTTCGGCTCCCTCTGCTGGCTATTACTTTCTTCCAGATGTTGTCATCTTCCTTTGCTGGTGGCCTATTTGTATTAAAATAAAATGCACCCAACGTGTCCATTTTTATTTATTTATGGCCCACAGGGGCCGACTATGTATGGTTCACCTGTGGGGCATCGGTGCCCTGTGGCCAAGGTCCGCCAGCAAGATCTCGGGCCTTCATGGCTGGTTCCAGCAGAGGGGCCATGCCTCAACCCATGGGGTCCATAAGTGGTGCTCAGCCACAGACATGTGGTCCATAATGTGGTGCATCGATGCAGACAGCTGGTTCTGGGAGTTCCGGGCGCACAATGGCGGACTCACGCACGCTCCCCTCGGCGCCCAGTGGTGCACAGGTCCTCATGTGGGAGACAAAGGGGGGGAAACACAGATGAGCAAGGGGTAAGGTCACAAGGGTACACATCAATCAAGGCAATGCAAGGCGAAGTGCGTACGGAGAGCGAAGTGAGAAAACTCGTCCCTACCATACGTCACCCCCCCTGTCACCTACTCTACCCTTGCCCTTACCCAATATTTACAAAATCTACACATTTACAAATTCGTCACTACTGTCACGTCTTCCCCATCTTTCCCCTATACCAAATTCGTTCCCACAATCCCTCTAACCAAAATTTGCCATCACCCAATTCATCATCAATCCTCATAAGGAGGAAGAGATGGAACATCCAGCACAATGTCACACCCACGTCATGATGCGTCTCACAATCCAAAACATTTGCATCATAAAAATAACAAAAACCACCTGGCATGGTGTGGAGGTACGTCATCCCAGGTGAGTGGATGCAGATGGTGTGAGGAGACTTCAATCCTAACTATCCTCTAAATGACTTCAACACACTTTAGACTACCCGGGGTCTTTCCCTGCCAATCCATTGGCCATCTTACACTATGGGTTCTAAAAACCAATTCCCATTGACCAAACTGTGGTGCTTCTCAATTTGGGGTCTCACTCCCCGGATTCAACTCCCTGTGCCCTTGCACAATTTCAGGACTGGGGCATGTAGCTCTCCCAGCAGGTCTACCCACCTGCACACCTCCACCACTGCAGTTGCCACCCGAGCTTACCTGCTCCTTACCCTAACCTATCTACCTGGGGAAGGCCCCTCCTGGCTCTGTCACCCCACTCGGTGCCCTCTGGCACTGGGCTACCCGGGTCCGTCCTCCGGATACTCGGGCCCCATCCACAACAACTACCGGCTCCCAGAGCCCACCTGCGGCCTCACCTGGCCGACATCCTCACAGTGGTGGAGTGCCCAAACCAACTACACACACTAACAGGCTACACGCCCAGCCATTTCCACAACACTAATGCACCCATCCAAATGCCATTGTTTCACCCGCACCACAGATGCCAATATCCAACCACAATTTACCTGTACCCTCTACCTAACACTTACACTACCCTCCCCGGGTATTCGTGATGGGGGTCCATCCTTCCCCCATTCACACCTTCGCACCATCCACTCCACTCCACAGTTTCCCCCATACTCACTCCACGACCATCCATTCCAATACTCCATATATTCCACACTCCATGTATTCCACACTCCATGTATTCCAGACAACCATTCATTCTACACATCCATTCTCCATACACCTGTTGTTGCACACCTGTGCTATCACACCTGTTCCTCACACTTTTCACAATACACTTCTAAATACACCTCCAACACTCACACGGCATCATCTAATCTACCTGTTTCCTTGCTTACTTAGTGCTCCCCGTCTTCCCTTTAAACTAAGCACATACCACGTCATTATCATCCACTCTAATCTACCTGCGTCCCCACTACAGGTATCATTGTCACTACCTAATCTTAACGTTACCTAAGGTCATCTTCTAGGTCCCTATCATTATATCCTAACCCTCCCAGGCTAGTTTTCACTGCCATAAACCCCATAAGACTAGTGCTCCTTTGCCCCCATTGTGAGAGATGGCAGAGTTGCCATCCCACCACATCGGGTATCTTCCACTACCAATTTTGCACACCAAATTCAACAAATCAAAATTTGCCAATCACTACTAATCATCTGCCAATCATTGGTCTGCCAATCCTTTGCCAATCATTCATTTCGCTTTTTAATTTCGGGTCCAAATCACTATCCTCATCATCACCCGTCTACTCCCTAGAGCCTCTCGGTGCGCCAATTCATCTCTAAAGCTCGGCTTCGTAAACCCGAGCAACGAATGCGGGTGGTTCGTTGCCAGCGGATGGGTCCGTCCGGCATTCGGTGCAGGGAAGAACGCTTACCCTAGCCGAGATCCCACGCACCATCTCAGCACAGAGCCGTCCAATGGCCCGATCTCGACCTGCCGGAACGCCTCAGCAAAAAGGGGTCGCCATGACGACCCTTCCTATCGGGCCGCCCGCTCCGCCTAGTGGAGCACGGACGCGGCCGTTCCGAGCGAGGCCCAGCGTGGATCGCGTACGGCGGTTCTTTCGAAACCGCCGTGGTTCGGATCCCTGCTGGTCCTCGTGGCACGCGAAGCTGCCCGGCGCGCACCGAGGGCCCGATTCGGCTATACGTTGCTCTAACCGCTAACCCGGTTACCGTCGATGCTCCACTTGCATGCTCACACCCCGCAGCCCGTTCCTTGCTCACACATCCAGCCGTCTCCATGCTCTTGGTCATTGCACCTTCCCTGACACACCCAGGTACACTCATGCCGCTTACCGACTTTGTCACACACCTGACCACCGCACACCTTTGCACACACTCGTCGTTCGCACACCTCACCAACACACCGCTTCGCGCTCCCTCCTTGGTCACCTCCTCTGTGACAACCACAGGTGTGCCCTTACTTGCACACCCAACCACGTGCCTCACCACCAACTCAAGTGTGCATTCCCACACACGCTCTACCATTCCAGGTGTGCATCCTTCCATTCCAGGTGTACATCCTCTCTCACCTGCCACAACCAACTCACGCTCCGTGTCACTCTTACTACTCTCACCACCACACTCGGTCGCGCACTCACCCTTACTCTTGACAGCGTACTCTGTACTCATGCACCCGTCCGTTACACACCTTTCTCGCGCACACTCTCCCATTACACCCTCCGTAACACTCACCACAGGCGTGCATGCTTCCGTTACATCCTCTGTAACACTCACCACAGGTGTGCATTCTCCTATACTCTTGACATCGCACTCTTTTCCCCTGCACCCGTCCGTTACACACCTTTCTCGTGCATCCTCTTGCGCACACTCTCCCGTTACTTCCTCCGTAACACTCCCCACTACGCGCTTCCATGTGCCCCCTCGCACACGCGCTACGACCAACTCACTCTCGACAGCACACTCACTCCTCGGCGCGCACATTTTCCTCACACACCCCAGAGTCGAACATTCTCGCACACCTCCTCCTTCACACACCGTACCTGTCGCACACTTCACCACCGGCCTCTCACGAACACCCGGATCCAAATCAACCCCCAAGCCGACTGAAGCTTTCCTCACATCATATGCATTTCCGAATATATCGCCACTCACCTTGGCACCTCGTCTCTGCACCTCCTTCGCCACCTGCAAACTCTTTATTTGGTTAGCGAGCACACCATCACGATTTGAGCACCGACCTTGGACATATTCCATCACCTCCTCCTGTATTTCTCTCTTAGTTTCCGTCCGTCTCTTCTTAATTTCACTCACCTCCTCTTCCACTTCCTCTAATTTTTGCTTCACCTCTTTTATTTCCCGGTGCGTCTCCTCTATCTCGTCCTCTAAGGCTACCTTGACCGTCTCTATGTGCGTCCTCACCTCCCGGTCCTTCATCTCCATTACTTCTGTCACCTCTTCCAACCTCGTTGTCAGTCCCTCACGTACCATCTGACATTGCCTTTTCGTCGCTATCAAGTCGTCCTTGATGTCTCTTTGTGTCGCTTTTAACCCTCCTAGTACCGCAGTGTTCTTTTGTACCTGCTCCACTAACTCCGTATGTTCCACCGTCAGCTGTTTCATTCCCCTCGTCAGACCCTCTATTCCCCCTTGTAACCTCGCCGTATTATTCCTTACCTCTTTCTCCATACGCTTTTCACCTCGCTTTACCTCCTCGCGTACCCCCGAGACCTCCTCGCTTACACCTCGTCGTATCTCCTCCTTCATCTCCTCCCTCTCTTTTGTAGATGCCACCCTCATCTGTCCCAATTCATCCCTCTGAGCATCCAATTTGGTTTCTACCCCGATTTTCACCTCCTCTATCTGCTCTCCCATTTGTTTAATTTCTCGGGCGGATTGCTCCCCTACTTCCCGCAATTTGCCTTCCATCCTATCTTCTAGCCCCCTTAACCCATTTTTCACCCCCTCTATCTGATTCTCCTGGGCAGCCATTCTATTTTCCACCCCCGTTAACCCATGTTTCACCCCTTCTATCCCATTGTCTAACCCCTCAAATTTCTTGTCTAATCCCTCAAATTTGCTGTCTATCTTCCCAATTTGGGCACTGGTACCCCTCACTTCGTCCCTCATTACCCCCATTTGGCCCTCCAATCGCTCACCCTGAGCATCCATCTGGTTCCCCAATTGCTGACTATTAGCCCTCATCTCGTCCCTCAGCAGGTTGAGGGACGCCTGCATTTGCATCATATATTGCTCCATGAGGGCCTGCATGTCAATCCCTCCCACTTGTGCCGTGGGCGCGGCCGCCGTAGCCATGTGCGAGGTGCCATTTTGCGCGCCCGTAACCTCGTGCGGGAGAGCGCCATTTTGCGCGCCTGAAACCTCCTCAACCACCTCCTCATTGCCCTCCTCCACATACATTTCCCCCCGGTCCTGGGTCGATTCTACCCCGTCTATCTCTCCCACCGACATCCCGTCGCCTTGACCAGCCATGGCGCGATTTCAAAATTCGGGTTTTGTAAAACAAAACAAATTTCAGTAGCTCGTAATTTTGAGCGCGTTAAGCGCGCTTCGGGTCCGTTCCCGCTCCCGACACCAATTGTTACGGCCTTGCAATTGTTACGGATAAGGATGTTGGTTTGCCGAGCGGATGGCACCGTGGCCTAACAGTTACCCCGATTAACCCGATCCCCGAACGTTGGCCGGATCGCGCCACAGCTATTCAATATGGAAAAGACAAAAGCGACACGGATGTGAAGAAGAAGAAGAAGAAGACGAAAAGGTTGGAAATACTACTAAATTTATTCCTACTATATACAGGCTCAAAATAACCAAGGAAGAAGGAAAGATAATAAAATAATATACAGAAGAATTAGAGACACAGTGCAAATTCCTTATACAAGCTTAATTAAATCCCCAGGGACAAAACAAACAGAACAAACTCACGTACACAAAAGGATGGAAAGGCAGGAGGTGGATGGCTGGAGGGAGAGGAAGGTCCAAGGGGTCCTGCAGCACGATCGGCGCGTTTAGCAGCCGCCGTTCCTTCGCGGCCCTGCTCAAAACCGCCGTCCAGGCCCCAAGCGGCTGTTGTTGCTGCTGTGGCCGCTGCTGCTGCTGCTGTTGTCTGCTGCTGCTGCGGTGGACGTCGCGCGCTTTTTCCAGGACTACAACAGGCTTCTTGCTGTTAACTACTGCTCAGTCCAACTTTGGTGAGCAAGGCGACGAATAGCAGGCTTTGTGCTTTCCGGGATGTCCTCTCTTTGGATGTTCTTTCTGGATCTCCTCTTTCTTGGTCCAACCACTCTTTCTCTCTCTTGGTCCAATCACTCCTCACCACCGACAACTCCCTTGCTTCTTGCGCGCGCGCCTTTATAGCGCCTCCGGCGATCAAGCCGCCGGCCTTCAGGCCACGCCCATCGGTGTGCTCACCTCGGCCCTGGTTGGTCGCGCGACCCTCTGGCTCCGCCCTTGATGACGACGGGCGGGTACGCCCTTCTTCCCTGACCCGAGCACATGTTCAATGGCGGTTTTGGAGGGGATGTAATTGGCAATCGAGGCTTGGCAATGATGAAAGGGGAAAGTGAAAGGAATCTACTCTATTTCACTTGGTGCAATGGAGTGTCATCTTAATGGAAGACAAGGCCTTACCCTAATACACATAATAAAGATATAACTATCGAACAGGGGTATTCTATGATTGGCTAACGTGTATGCTTTATGGACTAATTATGGGAACGCCCTTTGACCTTTATACAACACTGTGGAGGCAGGAGGGTCCAGAATAAAGCAATATTTCACACAATTTACTATTCAATACAACACAATAAAAAAAAACACAATCCTCATATCCGCAACAATATATATATATATATATATATATATATATTGTTACGTTTGTGGGGGTAGGTGAAGAAATACCTTAGTGAAGTCAGGAATGTATAGTTTAGAATGGACCGTATGCCGCGAAGAAGAAGAATCTCTGTATTAAGTAGGCTGACTGTGCAGGTAAGAGCGTTTGCATGTCGCCATAAGGAGGGTGGTTTGTGCTAGTTAAATAGGGCTTATGGTTAATAATCCCCAGTGTGTAACGCCTCCTGTAATTTTCCCTTTGTTCTTATAAAATTCACTCGGCCAGCCATGCAATCGGCACATTGCCACAACCACACCGACAAGCTCGACAGAAACCCAGCACATTTGCCGATCGGCAAGGGAACCCTACTCCCGAACATTCTCGATGGGCGTCAAGAAAGGCCGTGAGGCCTCGCCAGGGAACGATTGGTCATGGCCATGGACTGAAGTGGTGGAGCGTGGGGATTGGTTCGAATGTGACGTCAGTGAGAAGAGTGTTTTCCCCCTCTCTCACTCCCTCTTGGTTCGGGGTTTGGTGGCGAGCGGACACACCTGGTGTCTTGGCTCTTGGTCCTTTCAGGTCACTCGGCTGCGCTGTTTCTGGTTCTGAGAGGGGGCTGGTGCTGAGAAAGAGTGGTGTTGACCTTTGTGGCCTGTTTGCCCGTGAGGAGAATGTGGGGGCAACGGTTTGTGGGGCTCTTGGCACCTCACGTACCTGGCGCTGTGGAGAGAGACTCCGCGCCATTGTCGGAGCGTTTCCCATGCGAGTGGCTTCGAGCTACCTTGAACTGCCAGTTCCTTCAACGACCTCGTTGAGAGAGATAAGTGCCAGCACTATTAAAAAAAAGGCCATTATTGATTTTTACTTTCGTTTTCCCATTGTCTGTATATGAGTGAGTGGAGACGTCTCGCAGTAGGATTATAGATTTACCTCAACATTCATTTTATTTCCGTGCTTTATTTTCATTAAATCCTTTATTTTCATTAAATCCTTTATTTTTGCATTTCATTCTTGGATTGTAAATTCTGCTGTCCCGTATTTGTGTTTGTGGATCGAGTAATAAATACCCCGTGTCAGCCGCCCGATCAGATAAGGCTTCGGGCCTTTCCCGCGTGCGGGAAAAGATAATCCCTCCAAGTTACGAAATACGCCTCGGAGTTAACAACGTTCGGTCATTGGTCACCCAGGGGTCATAACTCCAGGGACACGACAATATATATACTATATTGTCAGTCGGATAACTCCGAAAGGCCGGCGTGCCTATAACAAACCACAGACATAGTACGGCAGATAGGTGAAATATTTGGGAGAATTGTGACTTTGATGATACAAGCACGAGAGTTGGCACACAGTTAGAGTTTGCCCTAAGGAAGATATTTGGCTATAGGGCCATCGCAGATTTGTCCTGTGACAACAATGGCGGCCATTTTTCAAACTGGCCTCCATTGCTTGTTATTTTACATATATTTGGTACATTACTGTGTATAAACTGTTGTTGTGGTCATACAAGCTTGACATTTGGCACATAATTAAAGACCCCGAACTATGGGGTTATCATATATTTGTCCTGTGACAACAATGTTTTTAAAATGGCCGCCATTTATATGGTATATTAATTTGTATAAACTGTTGTTTGAATCATACAAGCATGGTATTTGGTACACACTTAAATATTCTGACTAGTAGAGTCATCACAGATGTGTCCAATAAAAATGGCGCCCAATTTTTAGTACGGCAGATAGGTGAAATATTTAGGAGAATTGTGCCTTTGATGATACAAGCACGAGAGTTGGCACACAGTTAGAGTATGCCCTAAGGAAGATATTTGGCTATAGGGCCATCGCAGATTTGTCCTGTGACAACAATGGCGGCCATTTTTTCAAAAAAGGACCAATGAGCACATGACCCCCAGCGGCCAATTGAGACCCATGGGACATTCGGGTAGGGGTTCGGGGGGTTATAAAAACCCGGCCCAGAACACACTCTCTCTCTCTCTCGCTGGGCTCCTGCTATACTGAACGCTCCTCTCCTCTGGTTCCTGCTCCTGGTACGTCATTGATCGTCGTCCCTGCCGCGATCATCTCCGGCTGTTGGTGCCTTGGGTTGGAGCGATTCCTGGGGCTTTCGTCCACCAAGCCCATTCGCACGAGCCGCACGACCGAGCCCATCCGGGCGAGCTGCACGAAGTGGCTGCGTTTCCCTGCGCATCACCCTCTTCCCCCCCCCCCCCCCCCTTCCTCGAACGAATGAGGGCGCTTGTCTGGGACCGTAGGTAAGGCTGTTAAGATTCTTCGCTTTGTCCATGTTCTGTACATACTTTGAATAAATACTGTGTTTGGTACTTCCAACCTGGCCGTCATTGTCCTTTCCCATCTATTGACCAAGCATCGCCCGAATTAAAAGCGCTCAATCGGGTTCGATATTGTAACGGCACAGGTCACGCGACGCACAACCGCTCGGGCATCAGGAATCAGTGTGACTTGTGCGGGGTTCAGTCCCCATTCTCACAGCTGCCTGTGTCCGAAGGTATTCGGGTCGTGACCGTTAACCCTTCCACGCGTGATTGTGGGCTCGGCGGCTGGAATTGCCTAGCAATCCGTCGACCACGAGTTTAGTAGTTGTGGTCGGCGGCCTCAGTGGACCCGGAGTTCGAGGAGGAGCAGGGCCTAAACCCCCCCTTAGTAGGTCGACGAACCCGGGATCCGCAACAATATAAATTTTGTTTTGTGTTTTTAAACCAGAGTCGGTGGTGTAATGGTTAGAGCGTCCACTTTGAGTCTGGGAAGTTGGCGGTTCAAACACTGGCAGAGTCATACCAAAGACTTTTAAAATGGTATGTGCTGTAGGGTGGGTAGAGGGGGGGGGGGGGGAGCAGGAGTGGGAAGGGTGTGATGGGTGTGATGGGGGAGGATAGGCAGGGGAGCAAAGGGGGATGATAGGTGAGGGAACGGGAGGGGGCAGGGGAGGTGGAAGGGGAATGGGAGGGAGGTGGAAGGGGAATGGGAGGTGGAAGGGGAATGGGAGGTGGAAGGGGAATGGGAGGGAAGTGGAGAGGGGGAGGGAGGTGGAAGGGGAATGGGAGGTGGAAGGGGAATGGGAGGGAAGTGGAGAGGGGGAGGGAAAATGTTAACATCAGGAAATGAGACCACTCTGTCGATTGACAATGGTGTGCAACAGCATCTTTTGGAAAAATAACTAGAATGTATTTGTCACTTAAAGCAAGATAGCGTTTAAGAACACAAGATGTTGCACCTCGCATTAAGAACATGGGAACATTTTTACATTATGACAACATCTGCCATGCGAACAGAGTTTATTCAAATTTAGGATATTATGTGTGCCAACAGGATAGTTATCCCTGTATCTACCATTCCCTTCAGGCATGGTTCTTGGCTCAAGTACCAAGAAACATCCATTTTATAGTGACAATGACAGGCTTCTCAAATGCCTGGATTTTCTGTTGTCCTGTTAGGATAATGAGTCAGTCACTGCCAAGCAGAAGCTTTTTGAGTTCTGGATTATGTCTGCTTGGCAACATCTGACACCATGATGTGGTGGGACAGATGGAGAAGTTAACATTGAGCAGTAATTAACAGCTGCCAGCCTTGCACATGTCAAATGTCAACCTGCAATTCCTCATTACCTACAGTACTATGATGGTAAATAAAATCGAGTGCTTTACACGTCATCACGCTGATATATATATATATATTGTATACTGAATCGAGGCTCGTGAAAGAGCTAACATTTATTTCACAAACAAATCAACCAGACAAACAAAATATATAAAAAGAGGAGCGGAAGACAAGATGGGGAGAGAAGGGGAAGCACACAAACACAACATTTGAGAGCAGGGAGATGTGTGGGAGGGAGAGGGCTTGGGGGGAGGAGGCGTGGGAAGGGGTGGGAGAAGTATAAAACACAAGGACACCAAGGACTTCCAGGACAGAAGTTGGTATTTCAAAAAAGTGGATTTGGGGTGAAATTAGCGGGGGTAGAAAAGATCAAGGTTTTGGATGGGGGAAGATAAGAGATGGTGGTGAACAGCCGTTTTAAAGACCTGGAGGGTGGAGTGGGATTGAAGAGAGTGGGGGAGTTTGTTCCAGAGGCGGGAGAAAAGAGGAGTGAAGGTGAGCAGAGAGTCTTGATTTTGGCAGTTTAACCATAAGAGGGTTGCAGGCAGATCTTGTGCGACCTCTAGGAATATTTGCGGGACAGAGCCCAGAGAGAGCTGGGGGGGGGGGGCAAGGCCAGAGAGGAGTCGGTAGAAGACGGAAAGACCACCAACCTGCCTGCGGTGAGTGTGTGAAAGGCCCTTGGAGTTAGCTTCATCGCGGGAGATTCCAATGATTCTGAATGCTTTGGTTTCAACAGCGTGAAGCCGAGCTAGGTGTAAGGCAGGAGCGCCAGCCCAGAGGGGAGAGCAGTATTCCATTGAGCTGCGGATGAAAGCCTTGTATGATATTGTGCTCTTCATTGTTTCTTGGAAGTAGTAGATGTTTTTAAGGAAAGAAATATGGACGTTGGGAAGGGAAGCGGCAATAAGGTCCCTGCTGGCTCCTTACACTGGCAAAAACAATTCACCTGAGGTTCACCTTTCTGAAAAAACACTCCATAATTTATTTTTATTCAAGGTCAAACTTGTAACTTTGAAGGTTTTAATTTCATACATTTGTGAGCTTGTATAATCTGTCATTTGTTTTTAACAAATTTCATTTTCTATTATTTTGATATTTTAACATTAATGTATTGTTATTATTATTTAATTTTTAACAGTCGAACATTTGAGATTAAAGAAAACTCACACTCCATATATGTACCTGTATTAGCGTTTCATAGTTCATCGGTGGTCACTTTTGGTATTTTCAAAATACAGTAGTGACCCCTAATTCCGAACGCCCCTCATCTCGAACTACTCTAATTCCGAACCGTAAATTCGAGAAAATTTTGTCCCTAATTCCGAATGTATTTCTATAACCGAACCGCCAACATAGCGTTAGCGTCGTTCATATTTCCCGCCGCGAGCGTCGTTCATATTTCCAGTGCTGAAATTAGAGAACTGTGCTTCCATTGGTCTAAAACACAGGCCATTGTTGAAAAGTGGCACCCTATTAAAGCAGTGGTTAACAGGAGCATTAACTTGTTCAGTGACGATGTGATTGACCACTTCAGAAAAATTAAGAAAAGTCGCCAACACCAGGCAACTTTGGAGAGGTGGTTCTCTAAAGAAAGCAAGCCTAGTGAGCCCCAACCCTCTACAAGTGGTGTTAAGAGACAAAGAGAGCAAACACCGTAAGTCAAGTCATCTGATGTTAGCTTGGAAGGTGCCTCACCTTCCAAGCAATAAAACCCTCTCCCTCCTTCCTCCTCTCCAGCCTCCACATGCACCATCAGAACTCTCCACGAAGGTAAATGCAGTTATTTTCATGTTAGTACATTTACTTCTTGTTTTTATTATTATTATTAGTTGATATTTCGGGCATTTACTCATCTTATTTTACCTTGAATCATGTGTATTTGCAGTTAAGTGTCTTGATAATGGATTTTTGGGGTCCAGGAACGGATTAATTCACTTTCCATTATTTCTAATGAGGAAAATAGTTTCTAATTCCGAACTTTTCCCAATCCGAACTGCCGCTGGAACGAATTAAATTCGGATTTAGAGGTTCCACTGTATTTCAAATTTCAGAGAATTTTTTTTTTTTCAAAAGTTGGTATTTCAAAAGCGTTTGTGAAATACCAACTTCTTTCCTGGAAGTCCTTGGTGTCCTTGTGTTTTATACTTCTCCCACCCCCCCCCCCCCTTCCCACGCCTCCTCCCCCCAAGCCCTCTCCCTCCCACACATCTCCCGAAGTCCCTGCTCTCAAATGTTGTGTTTGTGTGCTTCCCCTTCTCTCCCCATCTTGTCTACCGCTCCCCCTTTTATATATTTTGTTTGTCTGTTTGATTTCTTTTTTTTGTGATAAATGTTAGCTCTTTCACGAGCCTCGATTCAGTATACAAAAAAAAAATAAAAAAAATCGAATAGTTTGTAAATGTCACAAACACAACACCAATAGTCTAACAACGGTGTAGCCGGGCTTGGATCTGCTGAATGGAGGATCTGCTGTACCCCTGTCATGTGATCAGATAGATCCTCAGCTGTGATTGGTGGACGTTTGTGAGGGATATACATACATACACCAGACAGACAGACAAACGCTGTTCCAGACGGCATTGCACTTTGGGCTTCGCCATGAAAAAATAAGAATTTGCAAAATACAGCGGACATATTTAAACAGCAGTTTATTGGAGGCACAAACACCAGATCACCCAAGACTGCCTCGCACATATATATATGTCGCACTCTTACATGTTATTCCTCAAACATGATGAGGCACCACGTGATGAAAGTCCCAAAGAATGGTTTCCTTGTTACTCCCGCTAGGGAGTAATGCATTTGATCGTGTCCGTGTGTGTGTGTGTGTGTGTTCGTGTGTTTGTGAACAAGATATCTGGAAAAGTTCTGAACGGATTTGGATGAAAGTTGGTGGGATGATTGCCCTTGGGATAAGGAAGAATTGATTAGTTTTTGGTGAAGCTCAGGATATTATTCCGGATCCAGGAATTTTTTGAAGGATTGTTTACCATTGGAAGATAGGGCTCATTTTTTTTCAACATTATCTTCTATATATTCTACATTTAACATTGTGATATGAAAATAGTTTTCATATTTGTTGTAAATGTAGTTTAAACTCGTGGTTATGCGTTAGAGCGATGTATGTTGTTAGCAGCGTCGTCTTCAAGGTTCTATTTTTTTTTCTAATAAAGACATATTCTGTCATTTTAAAACCACCAACGTGTGTATTCGGTTTCCCCGTTTCATACAATGTATCGTTTGATACGTATAATGCTTTAAGTGTTTTTTGTTTGTTTGTTTGTTTTTTTAACCTCAGAAGAGATATCAACATTTACCTCAGCGAATGTCAATTGCGGTGTCCGTTGATGAACTTATAAAGACTTAGGTGAGTTATAAGTGTGACCAGCATGTGCACGGGATTCTTCCCAGAAGAATGAGTGGTCGCATTAGCTTGTACGACTTAAAATGAGCGAGTTTTGTTTTGACGTTTGGGCCAGTTTTCCATGTTGTATCCCTAAGGAATGAAACGAACGTTTTCCTGGCTTACAATTTTATTTGAAGTCAAACATGCCTCAAAATACACTCACTTATATGGAATTGAACGCTGAATCCGAAAATGTAAGTGAAATACCTTGGTTTTTTTTTTAACATCATCTATATTATAATAGCCGTAGATGATTCTGTCTGTCTGTCTGTCTATCTGTTGGGTGTCTGTCCGGGGTGTGGCTTACTCGGTTTGCAGAGTAGCTCCACCCATAGCTCCACCCATTCTGGGAGTGGCTATAAACAAATATCCACCATTTTATTAACTCGCATAGCTTTGAGTCCTGTTTTGTAGGCCCGTGGTGTCTTGCTCTCCCCCAGTTTTATTTCAAATCAAATTCGATAAATCATTTCATTTTTCACAGTCGCTAACATAGTTTTAGACTCGGTTGAAAAAAAACGGGAAGAAAATCCGATGAAAGTTGCCGTTTATAGAACGAAATGAATTCTCAAAGGCCTGTAACTTCAAGGCCATTGAGTCTCTCTCACGCCTTTATCTCCAATCTAACTCACCATATGATTTCATTTTTATCGATGGTTTTGGACTTGGTGTCAGCAATAATTGAGAACAATCCACACACGCGGGAAAATGCAGAGATATATTTTTTAAAATCGCGTCATGGTGTATCATACACCGCCCAACATGACACCGCCGGCAATGTGTCGATATATATTAAAAATTCGCTTTTGCTTTTCCGTTATGATATATTACTATTTCGTTTGATGATAGTCGTCACAAAAACGTCAACAATGATGCCGACATATATTTCTTCGTTTTTATTTCATTCAACATATTAGCCGGAAGTAAAATATGTTTCAGGAAATTACCGAGAGATATTTCTTCGTTTTTTTTATTAGTTATGTGCGCATACACTTTAAATAGGTTTATTTGAAATCTTTAATTTTCCACAATATAATTTACTTGCCATTTATCATTTGATGATTACGAGACAAATTCCTCTTGAGGATCGTGACAATTCATGCGTTGCGTGGAAACTTCCATTTCCAAAATGAATGAGACGATCGATGAAGAACGACTCGGTGTCACCAACGCGGGAAAATGCAGAGATATATTTTTTAAAATACACCATATCACCGCACAACACCGCCCAACAGCTAACAAGTATCATACACCGCCCAACAGCCAACGAGTATCATACACCGCCCAACATGACACAGACAGCAACATGTCGACATTATCGCTTTTTCTTTAAACCGAGTGAACCGAGCCGAACCGAATACACCGCGTGAATTCACCGAGCGAATTTCAGCCAATTCCACCTATTTCTTCGTTTTTATTTTATTCGTTACCAGCAGAAGTACCCAGCGTTGCCGGGCGGGGGAGGGGGGAAGGGCACGTACACTTTAAACATGTATATACATGTGGGATGTGGGATATATACATGTGGGACATGTGTACGTGTGTGTACGTGTGTGTATGTGTGTGTGTGCGCGTGAATATGTGTGTGTAAAGCGCGGCGTTACGCGCGCTGCTTGTGAGCAAGGAGGAAGCGGACAAGCGGTAACATATAAACGTCTTTATTGTAAGACTACACTGTAACACTGTGCTCCTCCGGGCTGGTCGCCCGGGGTATATCATGAGGCCACGCCTACCCCTCGGGCGTGGCCACCGCCCACTTGGTGCGTGGAATGATGTCACCACGCCAGTGGGCTTTTGTGTCCGCCACACGCGCCCCCCCAGAATTCCCGCGCACCTGGAGGGCCAGTTTGCGGGGCAGACGAATGACCCGGCCGAAGCGCCCCCTGGCGATCGGCGGCGTCCGGGGTGCAGGGATGCCAGGTGGGATGCCCCTGGCTGCTCCTGGGATGGGTGCAGGACCGGGGGGCGGCGTGGCGGCGGGGCTGGGCGGTGCCGGGGGTCCGCCCGCAGGAGGGCGGCCCCGACGTGGGGGTCGGGCCACTGGCGGTGGATGGTCCACATCGAGGTGGGCCGGCTTGAGGCGGTCTACCGAAACGCGGTCAGGAGTACCGCCGATGTCCAGGGTGAAGTGCTTCGCCCCGGTCTCCAGCACGCGGAAAGGCCCGTCGTACGGGGGCCGCAGTGGTGTCCGATGGGCATCGTGGCGGACGAAGACGTACTCCGCCGTGCGAAGCTCCGGGGCGACGTGCGTCGGTGGGTGCCCGTGGCATGCCGTTGGCACCGGGGCGAACCTCTGGGCGGTCTCTTGCAGAGCGGAGCGCTGCTGTGCCGCGGACCATGGTGCCGTGGAGTCGGGGAGGAACTCGCCCGGCACCCGCAGCGGTTGCCCGAAGACCAACTCCGCCGCGGATGCGCGCAGGTCCTCCTTGGGCGCCGTCCGGAGGCCCAGCAGGACCCAGGGGAGCCTGTCGACCCAGCCGCCGTCGCGGAGGGTGGCCCGGAGCGCGGCCTTCAATGAGCGGTGAAATCGCTCACACAGGCCGTTAGCCTGGGGGTGGTAGGCCGTGGTTCGGTGCAGCCGGACCCCGAGCCCCTGCGCAACCGCCCCCCAGAGCTCCGAGGTGAACTGGGGGCCGCGGTCGGATGAGATGTCTGAGGGGGCGCCGAAGCGGGCGACCCAGGTGGCGATGAAAGCCTGCGCGACATCGGCCGCCGTTGTCGACGCCAAGGGCACGGCCTCCGGCCACCGGGTGGTGCGGTCCACCATGGTGAGGACGTGGGTGAAACCCCGCGAGGGGGGCAGAGGTCCCACCAGGTCCACGTGGACGTGGTCAAACCGGCGTTCCGGCACCGTGAACGGGGCCAACGGGGCCTGGGTGTGCCGGTGCACCTTGGCGCGCTGGCACGCGAGGCATGTCCTGGCCCAGCCGCGGACGGCCTTCCAGAGGCCATGCCAGACGAACTTGTCGGCGATCAGCCTTTGGGAGGCCCTCGCGCCCGGGTGGGACAGGCCGTGGATGGCGTCAAACACCTGGCGCTGCCAGCCCGCGGGCACAATGGGGCGAGGACGCCCGAGGGAGACGTCGCACAAGAGGGCCGCGCCCGCGCCGTCGAACGGCACCTCGGTGACGCGGAGGCCCGTGACGGCGGTCCGCAAGGCCTGGACGTCGGGGTCAGCGGCCTGGTCCGCTGCCATCCGGGCATAGTCGATGCCGAGGTGGACTGCGTGGGCGACGGCCCGGGAAAGGCAATCCGCCACCGGGTTGTCCTTCCCCGCGACGTGCTGGATGTCCGTCGTGTACTCGGACACGGCCGAGAGGTGACGCTGCTGCCGGGCCGACCACGGCTCGGTGACCTTGCCCATCGCGAAGATCAGCGGCTTGTGGTCGACGAAGGCAGTGAACGCCCGGCCCTCGAGCAGATGGCGGAAGTGCCTGACCGCCAAGTGAAGTCCGAGCAACTCGCGGTCGAAGGTACTGTAACGGCGTTCGGGCGGGCGAAGCTGCCGGCTAAAGAACGCCAGCGGTTGCCAAGCTCCACGCACCCATTGCTCGTGCACCGCGCCCACCGCGTAGTCCGAGGCATCGGTGGTGAGGGCGATCGGTGCATCGGGCGCCGGGTGCGCGAGCATGGTGGCGTTAGCCAAGGCGAGCTTCGCGCCCGTGAACGCCGTGTCCATCTGCTCGGTCCAGGTAACGTCGCCTTTGCCCGGCTTACCTCGGAGAGCTTCGTGCAGGGGGCGCAGGAGCTGGGCGATACGGGGCAGGAACCGATGGTAAAAGTTCACCATGCCCAGGAACTCCTGCAGCCCTCTGATCGTGCGGGGGCGCGGAAACCCCTTCACCGCCTCCACCTTGGCCGGCAGGGGGACGGCTCCGTGCCTGGTGACACGGTGCCCCAGAAAATCGATTGTGGCGGCGCCGAACCGGCACTTTGCGGGGTTCACAATCAGGCCATGCTGGCCCAGGCGTTCGAAGAGCGTGCGGAGGTGGCGTAGGTGCTCTTCGCGGGACGCGCTGGCGACGAGGATATCGTCCAGGTAGACGTAGACAAAATCCAAGTCGCGCAGGACGCTGTCCATCAGTCGCTGGAACGCCTGAGCCGCATTCTTCAGACCGAAGGGCATGCGCAGGAACTCGAAGAGTCCGAATGGCGTGATGACCGCCGTCTTCGGGACGTCCTCCGGCCTGACGGGGACCTGATGGTAGCCGCGTATGAGGTCCACCTTCGAGAAGAAGGACCTGCCCGCCAAACGGGCGGAAAAGTCCTGAATGTGGGGGACGGGGTAGCGGTCGGGAGTCGTGGCGTCATTGAGACGGCGATAGTCCCCGCACGGTCGCCATCCCCCGCCGGGCTTCGGCACGATGTGCAGCGGCGACGCCCAAGCGCTCTCTGAGCGCCGAACGATGCCGAGTCGCTCCAGGGTAGCGAACTCCGCTTTTGCCACCGCCAGCTTCGTCGGCTCGAGGCGGCGTGCCCGGGCGTAGACCGGTGGCCCGACGGTGGGGATGTGATGGGCCACCCCGTGCTTGACGGCCCCCGCCGAGAAGGTGGGCCGCGTGAGGGCCGGGAAGCCGGCGAGGAGGCGGGTGAATGCGTCCGCTGCCGGAAGCGTACAGACCAACGTGGCCGGAACCGAATCGTTCGGCAAGCCGCTTGGCAAGCCGCTCGTTGAGCTGGGCAACGCACATGCGAGCGAGCTGAACGTCTCGGCCTGGACAAGCCGTCTGCGCTTGACGTCGACCAGGAGCCCATTAGCGCACAGGAAGTCCGCGCCAAGCAGTGCCATGGGCACGTCGGCGGTGACGAACGTCCATCGGAAAACCTGCCCTCCAAACCGCAGAGAGAGGCAGCGTTTTCCGTACGTACGGATGGGCGTCCCGTTCGCGGCAAGCAGCGCGGGGCCCCCACCCGCGGCGTGCTTGTCTGACGTGCCGGCGGGAATGACACTCACCTGTGCTCCCGTGTCGCACAGGTAACGGCGCCCGGAGAAGGTGTCCGTTATGAACAGCAGGCTGCTCGAACGGCCGGCGCTCATCGCCACAATTGAGCGCCGGCCCGGGCGTTTCCCGACCCGTTGAAGGAGCACGGCGGATGACACCGCCGAGCTTCGTGGCCGAACTTGGCGTGGAACCAGCACCAGGTGGTGGAGCTGGAGGAGCGCGGCTGGCTCTGCCAGGCCGGTGGAGTCGACGGGTTTCCCCGCGGTGGCGGTTTTCGCCGCGGCGGTGGGCGGGGCGTGGCGGCGTTCACGAGGTGCGTATCAGCATGCTGCTGAAACTCAGCGTGCTGTAGAAGATGATGCTGTGGAACAGCAGCGTCGAAGGCCGTGACGGCCACGCCAACGCTCGCCCGCGTGTCCGAAGCGGCGAAGTACTTGTCCGCCTCGGCCGCCAATGCTCGGGGTTCCGTTAGCCCGGTCCCGGCCAACGCGAGGCGAACCTGCGCTGGAAGTTGGCGACGGAAAAGCGCCCGGAATAGCGAACCGGGGGCTTCGTCGCCTAACAGTGACAGCATATGGTCCATTCGGACCGACGGGCGCGTCTCACCGAGCTCGGGGAGATCCAGGAGGCGGTCGGCCCGTGCGTCGTCCGTGAGGCTGAACGTGGCTAGGAGTAGCCGCTTGAGTGCCTCGTACTTGTGGCCGTCCGGTGGGTGGCGAAGGACGGACACAACTCGAGCGGCCGTGCCGGGCCCGAGGGAGGCGACGACGTGGCAGTAGCGCGTGTCATCGCCGGTGAGGTGCCGAAGCTGAAATTGGGCTTCGGCCTGGACGAACCAGACTTCGGCCTGAGCCTCCCAAAATTCCGGAAGTTTGACGAAGGCGGCCATGGCGATGGCGTCGCGTGTGGAAGGATCGCTCCGGCAGATCCAACGTCGAGGGTCACCAGTAAAGCGCGGCGTTACGCGCGCTGCTTGTGAGCAAGGAGGAAGCGGACAAGCGGTAACATATAAACGTCTTTATTGTAAGACTACACTGTAACACTGTGCTCCTCCGGGCTGGTCGCCCGGGGTATATCATGAGGCCACGCCTACCCCTCGGGCGTGGCCACCGCCCACTTGGTGCGTGGAATGATGTCACCACGCCAGTGGGCTTTTGTGTCCGCCACATGTGTGTGTATATATGTGTGTGTATGTGTATGTAGGCTAACCCCCGCTCTAGCAGGGAAAATGGCCTTAAAATGCATGTTGTTGTTGTATGTGTATATACATGTCTGTGTGTGTGTGTGTTTGTGTGTATATGTGTCTGTACGTGTGTGTGTGTGTGTCTGTTTTTGTGTGTGTGTGTGTGTGTGTGTGTGTGTGTGTGTGTGTGTGTGTGTGTGTGTGTGGAGATGTATATATGTGTATATATGTGTATATGTGGATACATATTTGCATATGTGCATATGTGTATATGTGTCTGTACGTGTGTGTGTGTGTGTGCATGTGTGTCGATGTACGTGTGTGTGTATGTGTATATGTGTGTGGGTGTATATGTGTGTGTGTGTGTATATGTAAACATGGGCCGGTGTGTGTGTAAAGTGTGAGGAGGTATTGGAGAGGAAAATGCAGAGATATATTTTTTTAAATCGCGCCATGATGATAAACGAAAATACACCGCCTAAAATAACAGTCGACATATATTTAAAATTCGCCATACACATCCATGCGGGAATCCCACGGGCATGGATGTGTGTGACATTTCGACATATTGAGTTACATGCTGCGCCTGCACATTCAGTTATATAAGATGGTTACTGGCAATTGATCACATCCACAAATGATGTAATCCACACAATTTATGTACTTTACATAACGTTAATAGGAATACATGCCCGTGTAGATGGGAATGACATATAATTCACCGAAAACGTTGAAGCAACCGCATAATATTACGGTGATGTTTAACTCTGAGAATAGTTCTAAATTTAAAAAACTCTACATGTGGGATGTGGGATATATACATGTGGGACATGTGTACGTGTGTGTACGTGTGTACGTGTGTGTATGTGTGTGTGTGCGCGTGAATATGTGTGTGTGTGTATATATGTGTGTGTATGTGTATGTAGGCTAACCCCCGCTCTAGCAGGGAAAATGGCCTTAAAATGCATGTTGTTGTTGTATGTGTATATACATGTCTGTGTGTGTGTGTTTGTGTGTATATGTGTCTGTACGTGTGTGTGTGTGTCTGTTTTTGTGTGTGTGTGTGTGTGTGTGTGTGTGTGTGTGTGTGTGTGTGTGTGTGTGTGTGTGTGTGTGTGTGTGTGTGTGTGTGGAGATGTATATATGTGTATATATGTGTATATGTGTATATATGTGTATATGTGTATACATATTTGCATATGTGCATATGTGTATATGTGTCTGTACGTGTGTGTGTGTGTGTGTGTGTGTGTGTGTGTGCATGTGTGTCGATGTACGTGTGTGTGTATGTGTATATGTGTGTGGGTGTATATGTGTGTGTGTGTGTATATGTAAACATGGGCCGGTGTGTGTGTAAAGTGTGAGGAGGTATTGGAGAGGAAAATGCAGAGATATATTTTTTTAAATCGCGCCATGATGATAAACGAAAATACACCGCCTAAAATAACAGTCGACATATATTTAAAATTCGCCATACACATCCATGCGGGAATCCCACGGGCATGGATGTGTGTGACATTTCGACATATTGAGTTAGATGCTGCGCCTGCACATTCAGTTATATAAAATGGTTACTGGCAATTGATCACATCCACAAACGATGTAATCCACACAATTTATGTACTTTACATAACGTTAATAGGAATACATGCCCGTGTAGATGGGAATGACATATAATTCACCGAAAACGTTGAAGCAACCGCATAATATTACGGTGATGTTTAACTCTGAGAATAGTTCTAAATTTAAAAAACTTTCTTCTGATATTTGTGATTTATTTCAAACAAACTGTATTTCCCAGCTACACGGGCATGTATTCCTATTAACGTTATGTAAAGTACATAAATTGTGTGGATTACATCATTTGTGGATGTGATCAATTGCCAGTAACCATTTTATATAACTGAATGTGCAGGTGCAGCATCTAACTCAATATGTCGAAATGTCACACACGTCCATGCCCGTGGGATTCCCACGGGTGACCCCGCTAGTCTTATATATATTCTAAATATATATCTGTGCAGTGTCTGTCTGGTGTTGTCTTGTCTTGTGTTGTCACTGAACTACTCCCTGAAACTTTTGTGAAATCGGACTATCCCAACTTGACCCACGGCGGGAGTATGCGCTCTACTGAGTGGCGCTCTAGTCCTTGTTTGGAAGAGCATTTCAATCCTGGATGGATTTCAAGTCACAGCTGCCACGAGTAATCATAAATCACGACCCCAATCCCCCATCTTCCCCCGGAATGGATTTCCGAGCCCACGAACTGAGGTCATTTCTGCAAAGTTGATCTTTTGTAAAAACAAAAACGACATGAACCTTCAGAAATGTGTCGTTTGGATAAGTTTTTGCTTCACAAGTTTAGAACAGAAAATGCAGCACAGCAAAACGTGGCCGGAATCGCAAATGGACTTTTATTTTGAACCCGCGCTTCGCACAATCGCAAGGTGTTCACCACACCAGCAGGGAGTAAAGTTCTTCCTTACCCTCTGTCAGTAACCCACCACAGGATCCAAACGGGGAAGTTTTTCCTGGAATATGTGATGGCGCCACTTTTGTAGTCTGAACTTTTGGCGGTGAGCAGTGAAAAGTTTCAGCAGTGGACCCAAGACCATCATATACACCTCCTTCAGCAGACGTACTGCACCTGGCAAACAGTCTTTTTTAAATTTTAATTCTGCATCTGGATTTGCGAGGCTCATAATAAAAAGATAATTGAAGGTGGAAGTCCAACATATCCGTATAGAGGCCACGTGATGATTTGACGATCTCACAAATGGACGGTTGTGTCGACCATTGAAGCATCTGTTTGCAAATCGCATTCACGTCAAGTCAAAAATCAAGTCATGCCAAATCACTCTCTGTTCACCTTCACTCTTTCATTCCTCTTTTCTCCCGCCTCTGGAACAAACTCCCTCACTCTCTTCAATCCCACTCCTCCCTCCAGGTCTTTAAAACAGCTGTTCACCACCATCTGTTATCTTCGCCAATCCAAAACCTTGATCTTTTATATCCCCGTTAATTCACTCCAGATCCACTTTTTTGAAATACCGACTTCTTTCCAAGAAGTTCTAGCAGTGTCCATGTGTTTTATACGTCTCCCATCCCCCCCCCCCCCCTTCCCATGCCTCCTCCCCCCAAGCCCTCTCCCTCCCACAGATCTCCCGATGTCCCTGTTCTCAAATGTTGTACCTGTGTGCTTCCCCCTCTCTCTCCATCTTGTCTCCCACTCCCTTTATCATGTTTTATGTGTCAGTTTGTCTTTTTGTGACCTCGACCTTGTACGACCTCGACCTCGACCTCGACTCGACCTCAACCTTGACCTTTTGTGACCTCGACCAGGCCTCGACCTTGTATACAAAAAAAAACAACTGACAAAAACAAGAACGATGTCGTGCAGAGCATGATACTTGCGAAATGCATAAAACAAATGTGACCTTAAAATAATTGGTGGTTGAATTCAAAAACGAAATATGCAAATCCTCTTCAAGTTTCAAGTCAATCGGATGAAAATTGACGATTTTTGACCTCAAAATGGCCTTTGACCTCCAAATCAATAGACTTCCCAGTTGTGACTACCTCTCCAACTTGGTGAAGTTTTATGACAATCGGTTTGGAATTTTGACCTGAAGGCGATTGACATAAACAGAGAAACAAGATATCTGTCATGCATATCACGATACTTGCGAAATCCCTAAAATAAGTTGTTCACCTTTGGTCGATGTTGACCTTTTGATCTATGTTGACCTCAAAAATAATTGGTGGTTGAATTCAGTGTCCAGATATGCAAATCCTCTTCAAATTTCAAGTCCATCCGATGAAAATTGAGGATTTTCGAAATTTGACAAAGTTGTGACCTTTGGCCTATGTTGACCTTTTGAACTCAAAATTAATAGGCTTCTTCCTTATGATCAACTCTACTATTTGCTGAAATTCCGTGAAGATCGGTTTAAAATTGTGACCTGTAGGCGATTGATATACAAACAGACAGACAGACAAACAGACAGGAACAACCAATATAATATGTCCTTGAAAAAATCTTCGATTTTCGCAAATAAAAACTGGAATGTTACTCGGTAGAGCGCAGACCTCCGCCAGCCTGAACAGTTTACATTTTTGTATTCCACTGATAGGCCAGATCTGGACCTGAACCAATATCTAATCTTCTTCTTGTCACCAAACCAACTCATCCACCGAGTTTTGTCAAATATCATCCACAACTGAAATATTAGGCTAAACCGTATATCGTTTTTGGTCCCATCTCTCAATGGTGAAGAATCCCTTGTTAATTAAAAAAAATGTTATATCCAAATCTTCACCAAAATCGAATCGATTCATGAACCCAAACGTTCCACCAAGTTTCGTCCAAATCCGTCCACAACCTTTTGAGATATCCTGCTATGTATCGTTTTTGAACCCGATCTCCCAATGGTGAAGAATCACTTAAGAAATTAAATAATTCTCATATGCGAATCCATATTCAGATCTTCACCAAAATCGAATATATTTGTCCTTGTCAGACACCCAACCGGTCCAACACATCTCGTCCGAATCCGTCCACAACCTTTTGAGATATCCTGCTCAGAGACAAACAGAAAGGGGTGAAAACATAACCTCCGTCCACCTTAGGCAGCGCAGCTAACTAGTCTTTAACTTAGGCAGTTAGGCGCAGCTAACTTAGGCAGCTAACCCCATCCAAAACCTTGATCTTTTCTACCCCCGCTAATTTCGGTCCCCTTGTGTTTTATACCTCTCCCCCCCTCCCCTTCCCACGCCTCCTGCCCCCAAGCCCTCTCCCTCCCACACTTCTCCCTGCTCTCAAATGTTGTGGTTGTGTGCTTCCCCTTCTCTCCCCATCTTGTCTTCCGCTCCCTCTTTTTGTATATTTTGTTTGTCTGGTTGATTTGTTTGTGAAATAAATGTTAGCTCTTTCACGAGCCTCGATTCAGTATACAAAAAAAACAACAAAAAAAAACTATTGGTAACAATAATTAAATAGGAACTTTTATATGCAAGGTCTTCAATGCATCTTTCAATCTAAATAATCCTCGTCAACAACAAGTAGCAAGGATCCAGCAAATAACGGATACCCCCCTCAAGCACGTCGCAAAAGATTGCAAAGATTTATCAGCCCCAGGATGATAATTGCATCGATTCATCTTCGGCTGCAGAAATGGAGAAGCTGTCAAATTCGATGCTTCTTGATTTTTGCCTAAAGCACAAAATTCATATAATTTGCCATTATTGCTGGAGCATTTGTCGGAATGATTGGCAGCAACGGAAAGGTGTTCCTAACCTGATTTCAGAACAAATATTGAAAGTTCTGGAGGCAATAACTCGACCACAGACTCCTCTAAAGCTCTGTGTGTTCCTCCTACGTGAATGTCATGGTGTCGTGTGGTTCGCTTGGAAATGTGAGCAGGCTCAGCGTCTTGGGAACAACATGATGTCGGAGCAAGGGATTGTGTAAGAAAAGATCGGATCGGATCCCCTTGCTGTAAAAGTGAACTAGGAATTGATCATTAGGATAACCATATCCAGAAATGTCTGAAATGTCTGCGTCCCTTTCTCCTTCCCTTCCTCCCTTTTCTCCGCCGTCCTCCTAACTACCGCCAATATACCTGACATTTAGACCCCTTGAGACCCATATGACCCTTTAAGATATCTAAGACCTTTAAAACTGCTCAGACACTTAAGACCCTATACACCCATAAGACCCGATAATCTACACCCTTCAATACCTCTTAGAAACGCAAGACCCTATAAGACCCCCTAAAACGTATAAGACCCCTTAGATACTGTAGATCCCATTAGATAATTTTGAATGCTAAGACCTTTAGACCCCATTACACCCTTTAGAATGCTTAGAACTCTAAGAGCCTTTGGATCCTCTTAGACCCTTTAAAACCCCTAAGACCGTCAGACTTCTTTCTACCCTTTTGACCTTCACACCTTTCAGGCTTTTTAATACCCTGAAGACCATTTTGACAATTAGACCCTTTTTGGACGTTTTAAGACCCTTTCAACCCCTTCATACAATTCTGACCCTTTAGACCTCAACTTACACCCTTTGGACCCCTTCATACAATTCTGACCCTTTAGACCTCAACTTACACCCTTTAGACCCCTTCATACAATTCTGATCCTTTAGACCTCAACTTACACCCTTTAGACCCCTTCATACAATTCTGACCCTTTAGACCTCAACTTACACCCTTTAGACCCCTTCACCATTTTGACATTTCAGAGCCATTTCGACCTTTTCAGACCTTTCCACCTTCAGACCATTTGACCTTTACAACTTTTCAGACCTTTGACATTTACCCATTTACAACGAGACGATTTAGACCTTTCATTTGTAATCAACAACATTTCATTTAGTAAATCCTTCCTTTTATATACCACACAAAATACACCACCCAAAGCAAGTCCTGGGGAGGGTCTGCGATCTCTGATTGATCTTTCTAGTTACCCTCGCCAGAGGGGGGGGGGGGGGGGGGGAGGGGAGGGGAGTGCTGTACTGCATCTGGGTTTGTTTGTCTGTCTGTTTGTCCGCACAGAACGGAAGTATCTAATAATTACATACTATTGAAATTATAATGGCAATGCTAATGATACATAATATTGACAATGTTACTCAGCAATAATGATACAAAATCATAATGGTGCATAATAATAATTATAATGTTAATAATAATGATACATTATGATAATAATAATAATAATGCCAATATTGAAAATGATAATAACAATCATGATATTGTTGATAATGATAATGATGATAATAATAATGATATAATCTATGTATAATGCAGCAAGTTTATCTATGTTCAGCCACCTAACCCACGTGACTATGTTTATTAATTACGTACTGTTTCTACGTCAGTTGCACGGTGACTATGTCTATTAATTACATACTATTGGAACATACCTTTTAAACCTTTAGACCCTTTGGACTACTGAGACCCTTTAAGACCCTTTACGACTTTTAAAGAGTTTTAATGAAGCTTGACCCAGCCAGCTTAAGCACCCCTAGGCGGTACTGAAGTGAGTTTGAAGCTTCTGCTGGAAAGTCACTATTGGTCTAATATGTTACATGATGATAATAATAATTATAATAATAATAATAGTAATAATAATAATAATAGGTTTATTTCAAAAAACACTTGGGCAGCCATAGGCTAAACATATAAAAAAATATGTTTAGCCTATGGCTGCCCAAGTGTTTTTTGAAATAAACCTATTATTATTATTACTAGGGCATGCCCGTACTATATCTATATCTAAAATTATATCCCCCCCCTCTATTTACATGAAATGGTTTGGTCCAAAGCGAACGGCTTGCGAGTACGGTGACAATCCCCCCCCTCTATTTACATGAAATGGTTTGGTCCAAAGCGAACGGCTTGCGAGTACGGTGACAATCCCCCCCCTCTATTTACATGAAATGGTTTGGTCCAAAGCGAACAGCTTGCAGAGTTTGGTAAAGAAATCGCCATAGCGTGCACAAAGCGCAGGAAAGCGAAAGAATCGCAAATTAGTTTTAAAACATAGTTTAACGCCAACATAGTTTGCAAACGTGAAATAAATGAATACGCTCTCAAATGTGCCATCCGAGGCAGAGTGTGTTCGCCACGTTCGGCACACGCGATAGCTCGCTGCTCTCTGATTGGTTGAATCGTTTTTTGGACATAGCTCGGTAAGTAATTGTTCGATTAATATGAAACCTTGAAAAGGCACATCCTCGGGTCCCCAGCAATATACCTGGCAAGTTTAAAGTATATCGGACCCGTGGTTGTCGAGAAACAGCGGTCACAGACAAACAAACAAACAAACACACAGAGATTACTGGAATTATAGATAGATTACTATTATTATTATTATTATTATTATTATTATCATGTAACATTTTCCTGGGCAGCCATAGGCTGAATTATTTAATTTACAAATTTTTTTCAATTGAAAGAATGTTGACAGGTTACAACTAGAAAGCATCTGAAAATGCAATACCCATCCGCGTCCGTTTGTATTCAGACGTCTTCTTCTTCCATATGCTCAAAATAAAGAAAAGAGTAAAAAAAAAAAACTACAAAATGAAAATTGATGTTTTTATGCAGCCTTGAAATTTGAGCTTTAGACCTAAAAAAATAATGAGCCTCTAGCTTTTGATTGGTGAACCAATTTAGCGACCCAATATGCAAATTCCTAAAATTTCAGGTCAATTGGATGAAAATTGGGGATTTTACACAACCTTGACCTTTGACCTTTTCATCCAAAAAAACAATCGGCGTGTAGATTTTGATTTGTGAACCAATTTCAGCGACCCAATATGCAAATTCCTAAAATTTCAGGTCAATTGGATGAAAATTGGTGATTTTACGCAACCTTGACCTTTGACCTTTTCATCCAAAAAAAACAATCGGCTTGTAGATTTTGATTTGTGAACCAATTTCAGTGACCCAATATGCAAATTCTTTCAATTTCAGGTCAATCGTATGAAAATCGACAATTTTATGTGATGCTGTCCTTTGACCTTTTGACTTTTTCACCAAATTAAAACGTGCATAGTCACGTTCTGTGCGGACAACAAACAAACAGACAGACAAACGAACCCAAATGCAATATTTGCTACTCTGGTGAGGGTAAAAATCTGCATTCGAAACGACAGTGACAAAACGGGTACATTTCATGTTGTATAATTGCATCTAGTTTAGAAACATCATCAAAGGACAAACTAATGCCACAGCATGATAGTTAATATATTTGACAATTAAATCATATAATTATACAAATATAATGTGCCACAAACTTAGGGATATTAAGCAATCACTCAGTCCTAATTACAAATATCCCATGACATTCCTTTCATTTTCCTCTTTGCTTGGCGGATCGTTCAATTGGAGTCACGAGCATTCAACAACATCTATTTCATCTGGAAGGAAAACCTACAGGGCAAGGACACATCACATCCGTGGCATCATTCCTGCAAAATTCCCTGATCTTTCTGACCAAATCCATTGGATTAGATGTTCTCAACTAGGTACACGTCGGCATGCAGGAAACAGCGGAATGGCAGCAAATTCAGTCATTTTAGAAGATGAATATTATGCACGGGATCTTTATGAAGGACAGACTCTGGCTTCTTCAAGGCATTAAATATAAATAAAGCACAACTGTGCCATCAATCTTATAACATACTGTTGCGTCAGACGGCCTCCGTTAACACGAACCCACTGAGCCAGGGGTACAAGATTCCCAGAAGGACCAAAACGGTGATTAAATGTTACTGCGTTCACTACCGAGATTCCCCAAGGATCACCCAAATAGGCCGAACTGGCGGCGCAACGGGTCGGGGGCAAAACGTTGGGAAAACGTCTTTTATAATTAACATGGATTTATTAAAAGAGAGTACGGGGATAATTGTAGACCGGACACTACCAATAAGTAAACTGGACAGACTAGGTGCTCAAAGGACAAATGAGTAATTAGGTACGTGCACATGTATGTACAGTACAATGAAAAGAAACAAGAGGAAAAAGACATAAAATGTAATAGTGTGGCGGTTACCTTATGTGCAGGTAACCGCATGTGGCGGTTACCTTATTTGGGCATAATACACGTGCACGGGCCTGTTGGACTTGTGGTTGGGCGGACGTGACGCACGCGCGGTTGCCGGAGCCACGCCCTCCGAAGAGGGCTTTTGGCTTTATATAAGCATGCTGACTTCCGTTCGAGTTTAGTGTGCTGGATCTTGCTGTTACAATAAACCATCTTCGAACCCTACGAATGGCCTCGTTCTCTCGCCTTCCGCGACTCCTAAACTGGTGACCTCCGACTGCCCCCGAACGGATTCGGGGGCTGCGAACGAACACGGCAAGCACGCCCTAGCCAGGGAAGCCACCTAAGCTGGTGACGCCGGCTTCTCCCGCACGGCTTCGGGCGCAGTTTTGAACGCCGTTTCGAAATGCCGGAGTTTCGGTAACGACGACGGCCATGACTATGAGGTTCGTGCACCGCGCTCGGCTCCTCCTCTACGACCAGAGGGGCGAGCCTGCTCCAAGACCCTCCAAAGGCACGGCTGCTTCGTCACCTTCGCGTGCACTGACGTTGGCGGAACGGCTGTTTCGCCACCTTCGCGCGCGCTGACGTTAGCGGCACGGCCGCTTCGTCACCCTCGCGCAACTACAACTACAACTACAACCGCAACTACAACCGCAACTACTTCTCCGACCCTGCATCCTCGGGAGGCCCGCGAGGAACATCGGCAGCCTCCCCCGAGGCCTTGACCAGCCCCTCGGTTGGCTCACCCGCTTTTCGCGTGCACCGCTCGAGCCTTCTCGGCACTGCACCCGCGACCTGCATCCTCGGGAGGCCCGCGAGGAACCTCGGCAGCCTCCCCCGAGGACTTGCCCAGCCCCTCGGTCGCCTCGGCCTACGCATAGGCCCGTGGAGTGCATTCTGGGGGGACGTATGTGGCGGTTACCTTATGTGCAGGTAACCGCATGTGGCGGTTACCTTATTTGGGCATAATACACGTGCACGGGCCTGTTGGACTTGTGGTTGGGCGGACGTGACGCACGCGCGGTTGCCGGAGCCACGCCCTCCGAAGAGGGCTTTTGGCTTTATATAAGCATGCTGACTTCCGTTCGAGTTTAGTGTGCTGGATCTTGCTGTTACAATAAACCATCTTCGAACCCTACGAATGGCCTCGTTCTCTCGCCTTCCGCGACTCCTAAAATAGCCCCCTTGGTTTTAATAATTTTGCTGTATGGAATAGGCTGTCAGTCTGACATCTTTAGTCGGATTACAAAACAAAATGGTCTGCATATGTAGTATACTCATGTATTGTCTTTGTGCCAAGTTTGAACAAAATCCTCCCATGCATGTGTCAATAAATGGTTGGGGACACGTTTTAATAGCAAAATGGCCGCCAGTCAGCCATCTTGGATCTGATCCCGAAAATAAATGACGTGCATATGTAAGCCAAAATTGATTATGTGTTTGATAGGTTTGAACACGATCGGTAAGTGCATGTCCGAGAAATGCTGGAGGACATGTTCAATATCAGGTTTTTTTTACAACTAAATGGCCGCCAGTCGGCCATCTTTGATCGCATCGCGAAACGGAATGATGTGCATATGTATACCATCATGTGTTGTCTTTTTACCAAGTATGAACAAAATTGGTCCATACATATCCGAGGTATGGTTGCGGACACACACACACAGACGCACAGACACACGGACGGACAGACGAGACCCAATCCAAAGACCTCGTTTCGGACTAAGTCCAAAGGGTGACTAATAACCCACTAGGGTGCCAAAAATAAATACCGGACTCACTCAACAATGGGGAACGAACTCGGGCTTACGCAAGGCACGAGCTGCTTTAGGTCCAGTATGGCCCATGCAGGCTGGTGTTGCCCAGGGCTGGTGTGGCACCGGGCATAGCTATCACATACCCCTCTCCCCTATCAATGTAACAATACTACCATTTATAAGAGAGATCATGTAAATATTCAGAATACCTGCAATGCTTCCAGGAAATTTCTGTTACCTAAAGTGTTTAAAGAACTTGATACTTGGCAATGGATGAAAGAAAGGACCAAGGAATGATTGCCAGTTGAAGGTCAGCACAATTTCCATTCCAGCTTCATCCCCTAAACCAGCTGAGGAATATTCCTGTTTATTTTTGATTTCCTGACTGCTTCGAGAAATATGTACAGGAACTACTCAGATAAAACTCGCTTAGAACTACAAAAAAACTGAGAATGGCCATTTCTGACCACAGGTCACATATTTGTCTGTACTGTATTGGAAACACACTCAATATGACTTCAGACCCATTTTGTAGTGGTTAATGGTCTCAGAATAGTTGGCAGATTACCAGCCAACCGGACAAAGCGATAATCAAATGGGAAATGGGAGGTGGGGATGGACGCTCCACGGGGAAAGGGCGTCTGGGATGGGTGACTGTGAGTGAGAAGGAGGTGGTGGAGCTGAGAGAAAAAGAAGAGACATACTGGAAGAGGAAGTTAAGGAGAAACACACACCACACATGCACTCTTCTAAGATCATGTACAAACCAATGCACTCAACACTATGCACACCTTGCCTTGCTGTGCACACACTACACAGCACATTCAACACATTATACTGTACGTATACCAAACCTTCAGGTCAGACAGTGTTGGAAACATTGTAGTTCATAATGCCCCCACCCGGCATTCTTTACATTGTATCAATGTTTTTGTTTTTTTTTAACCTCTGGAACAAGTCAGACAAAAGGGCAGCTACCAGACTTACAGGATTCCACATAAAATGAGGGAGCACTGCATCAGCTGATAAGGAGAAGGGGCATGAAGGGGGAAGCATCAGTCTGTAAAACAAACCTGTCCTTGTAAACAAAGACAGAGCTGAAAGGTCTGTGCTTTGTGCTTTGGTCTCGATCACGCAGCACCCACATAATCAGTCCCTACTAATTAGAGGGGAAAGCAGTACTCCCTTAAGCTGCAGATGAAGGCCTTGTCAGTGTATAGGAGTTCAGGAGTGCCAATATGCCAGTATTAATACAGGAAGAGGGGAAAAGCTGAATTGTGCACCCTAACAACACAGTCACGTGAAAAAGTAAGTACACCCCATGTAAAGTTTTGACTTTTTCAACATATTTCAACATACAGCTATTTCATCTTCATTTCAACAATATTGATAGATAAATGTGATATAATATAACAAATATCATGAAACATTTACATGTTTTAGTCCATTGTATAATTTAAATAAACATAAATGCAATTGTCGCATGTGGAAAAAGTAAGTACACCCTTGGCTCTAATAGGTGATATTGCCCCCTTTGGCAGAAACAACCTCAAGTAGGCGTTTCTTATAACTGTCTACCAGTCTCTGACATCGACTGGGAGAAATTTTTGCCCACTCCTCCATGCAGAATTCTTTCAGCTGTGCGATGTTTGAGGGGTTTCTTGCGTGCACAGCTCGTTTCAAATCCCCCCACAACATCTCAATGGGATTTAGATCCGGGCTTTGACTTGGCCATTCCAGAACCCACCATTTCTTTCTTTTCAGCCATTCCTTGGTGGATTTACTGGTATGTTTAGGGTCATTGTCATGTTGCAAGGTCCATCTTCGGGTGAGCTTCAACTTTCCGACAGATGGCCTCACATTATCCTCAAGCACCCTCTGGTACAATGAAGAATTCATAGTGGATTCTATGATGGTGAGCTGCCCAGGCCCTGATGCAGCAAAGCTGCCCCAAACCATAATATTTCCACCACCATGCTTTACAGTTGGTATCAGGTTCTTGTGGTCAAATGCTGTCTTTGGTTTTCGCCAAACATGTCTTCTGGTACTGTGACCAAATAGCTCTACCTTTGACTCATATGTCCAGAGCACATAGTTCCAGAAGTGCTGGTCTTTGCCTAGGTGTTCATTGGCAAACTTTAGTCTTGCCCTGATGTTCTTTCTGGACAGCAAAGGTTTCCTCCTGGCACACCTCCCATGTAGATCAAATTTGTGCAGCCTCTTTATAATGGTAGACTCGTGCACTTTGACATCAACAATGGCAAGAGCTACCTGTAAGTCCCATGATGACATTCTGGGGTTCTTAGAGACTTCTTTCAGCATCTTGCGGTCTGCTCTCGGGCTGAACTTGCTGGGGCGGCCTGGCCTGAACAAGTTGGCAGTTGTTTGGAATCTTCTCCACTTGTAGATGATCTTCCGGACAGTCGAATGATTGATTTCAAATTGTTTGGAGATCTTTTTTAATCCCTTCCCAGACTCGTAGGCATCTATAACCTTCTTTCTGAAGGCCTCAGAGCTCTTTTGATGATCCAGGCATGGTGACGCCGCACACTTCAACAACAAAGAGCAAACCAAACTAAATGTCTGAGGTTTAAATAAGACACGTTCCTCCAAGATCCTCTCTAACAATGTTCTAATCATTTGCACCTGAGCTGGTGCACCTGATTCTAATTTTAGGTATTTGAAGTAGTGATAAATGTTGGGGTGTACTTACTTTTTCCACATGCGAAATTTGCATTTATGTTTATTCAAATTATACAATGGACTATAAAATGTAAATGTTTCATGATATTTGTTATATTATATCACCTTTATCTGTCAATATTGTTGAAATGAAGATCAAATAGCTGTATGTTGAAATATGTTGAAAAAGTCAAAACTTTACATGGGGTGTACTTACTTTTTCACGTGAATGTAGATATGCAGCTGTACGGAACTTTTTTCACTATAAAGAAGTGAACAAATAAGAACTAGAAAGTAGAATTTGATGTGAATGCATCAATGGATATGCATCTGTCCATGTTAGATGTCAACCCGTGTTACGTTTGACCTCAGTAAAGGTCACATGAAGAATTAAAGTTCACCTGAGAGAGAGAGAAATATTGAGAGCATGAGAGAGGAAAGAGAGACAGGTAGAAGAGAAATATTCAGATGCTTCCAACTCAAATTGTGGTCTAAAGATTATGTTCAAAGGGTACATGACCTTTGACCTGTTGAATATACCATTTCACGAGTTCATCTTTGCATTGCAGTCCATACTTGCGTAAAGCTTGGATGCAATCCCTTCAGTGGTTCACAAGTTATTGAGGTAATAAACGGATTTCCATTTAAAGGGCATTTGACCCTTTGACCTTTGATATTTTGAACCCAAAATGTGATGCCTTCATCTTTGTATTACAGTCCATATGTGTGTCAAGTATAGTCTAAATCTCTTCAGTGGTTCAGAAGTTATTGCAGTAACAAAGATTTGCAATTAAAGGGCACTTGGCGTTACCGCAGTAACAGAAATCTGCTACTTCCAGATAAAGGTCACACGACCTTGTACTTTTGACCTTTTAAGCCCAAATTGAATCAGTTCATCTTTGCATCATAGTACACACTCGTACCAAGTTTGTTCAAAATCCCTTCAAAGGTTAACAAGTTACTGATACTGATACCTTACTCATAAAGGGATACAGTATTTGCATGATAGGCAGTGTTATCTATTCTGTCTCATATTAGGCCATGAGCAAGGACAGGTTGTTTTTTGCTAAACAAAGACTTTTCAACTTTGGGGAAATAACACACTGGTGCAAACTCTAATAACTTCACCTTGCTCTGGCAGGTGGTCAGGAAGGATGAATGATGAGTGTACCTGAGGCAGTAGAAAGTAACAGCTACAAATGATGTAGGACTTCAAGTAACATTATTCGTAAAGAAACAACACAATGAATCCATTATGTTTGTGCAGCCACATTTATTGATGAAGAATCTGTTTCAGAGAGTAATGCACCAGAGGCAGACAGGGTAAAAGATGAGCAGGCAATGATGCTATCGTGCCTAGTTGGTTCACTTTGCCCCTTAATCCATGCGGTAACCAAGAGTGACAGCGAGCGGTGAAGAGTGCCAATCATGGATGGTGCAGCCTCCGATTGTGCCATCAACGCTTGACTGATTTTCTAAACTTGCGTGGCTCTGGCAAGGACTCTCATGGAAATATGAGTCTTCCATATGCTCAAAATCCATGCGGTAACCAATCAGTGACCCGATATGCAAATTCTATAAATTAAAAGTCAATCGGGTGAAAATTGTTGATTTTATGCAACCTTGACCTTTGACCTTTTGATCTAAAAAAAAAACAATCAGCTTGTAGCTTTTGATTTAGGAACCAACACAGTGACCCAATATGTAAATTATTAAAATTTCAGGTCAATCCGATGAAAATTGATGATTTTATGTGACGCTGACCTTTGACCTTTTGATCTAAAAGGAAATACAATCAATGCCTACCATTTGATTAGTGAAACGATTCAGTGACTGGATATGCAAATTCTTTAAAATTTCAGGTCAATTGGGTGAAAATTGGCAATTTTATGCAACCTTGACCTTTGACCTTTTGATCTAAAAAAAACTATCAGCTTGTAGCTCTTGATTTATGAACTAATTCAGTGACCCAATATGCAAATTATGAAAATTTCAAGTCAATCAGATGAAAATTGATGATTTTATGTGACGCTGACCTTTGGCCTTTTGACCAAATTATTAAATTGCGTTCTCCATATTCTCATAATAAAGTTTTGTTAAAAATTTGATGACAAAACTCAAATGGTAAATTTAAATTTCAAGTCAATTGGATGAAAATTGATGATTTTATATGACGCTGACCCTTTGACATTTTGACCTTTTGACAAAATTATTAATTTGCCTTCACCGTGTTGTCATAATAAATCGTTGGTGAAAATTTGATGACAAAACTCAAATGGTAAAAAAAGTTACAGCCTGGACAGACACACACACACATAGACAGACAGACAGACACACAGAAGTGATTACAAAACCCTGTCTCCTGTGCACGAGACGGGCTAATCAGAGCTTCCTTGGACCTCTTACTTTACTAGTTAGCTAAAAGGAACGTACACTGTTATTCATTAAACCATTTGGTCCAGCAGCAAATCCTTCTGACCTCAGTGCTCAATCTTATGATGGTATTTGACAAAGGTGATGGATGATGCTTATGGCACCACAATACCCAACTCAAAAAAAGCTTTAAAAAATTCCGAAATGTGACAACAACAAGAAGTAGGTCATTCTACTGGAAAAAAAATAATATATATATATATATATATAAATGCAGAGACGGCAATTTTATACTGTACTGAAAGAAGAATGGGCAACTCAAAATGAAGACAACGTGACATAAAGAGAAAAGACAAACGACGGCTCGGCCTGCAATGCTCTATTTGCGGGTATAAAGATAGCGCCTGGGCATGGGCTGCGGGTGCTCACCAAAATAGGCGTAAATGCCCTGCAAGGTCACACCGTCTTATCAAATTGGTTGTTACATAGCGTCACCTTGTTCTTGGGTGCAAAGGGTACCGTCGATGTGTCCCGGGCGAGGGTACTTGCTGTGTAATGCCATAAATCATACGTATTTCCATCCCAACTCAGTATTTAACCGGCAATATATATGTAGATATAAATGCACTGTTTCTACGGCTCAGCAGTTGTGATGATTACCAAAAACAGATAAACTCTAATTATTATCAATCAGGTTCTTTTCATAACTGTAACATCATTGCAACTGCTGCTGTTCTCAGTTGGAGCTTCATTACCTGTTTCCGCATTCCAATATGAGATACCACAATCACTGAAAATTAGGAGTCATAGGCAAATTCAATGATTCTGTTGAGTCTCAGCATGATCGAAACACACGTGATCACAACATTTTGTCTCACCATTCTCCGCACAACCAACTGAACTGGGACACAAAATATCTTTGGACAAATATGGAACACGAAAGTGCTGTTTATAAGTCCAGGCTCAATGATATTGCATTAACCAATAAGGGACTTTCAAAATGACGTATGAATGCTAAAGAGGCCTTTTGCGCATGTGCTGTGTGTGCGTTTTCAGTGACACCTCCACCAGCTGGTAATTATAGCCCGCTAGAAATCTGTAATCCAAATAGACTTGAAACATATTTTTCCACATTTGGACCTTAAAGTGGCAATTTCAAAATGACTAACCATCACTGGTGTGTTCTTGGATGTAATTATAGGAAATGTGTGAAATATCCCCGGATTCTACAATTTCCTGTTAATACAAGCAAACGGTGCAACACACACACACACACACACATGACACACACACACACACACATGACACACACACACACACACACACACACACACACACACACACACACATCTCCTTTTAGCAATACATGCAAGAATCGAATGAAATTGCTCTTGCAAAAAAAAAAAAAAAAATCAGTCAGAGACCGAGGACTTGCCAGAATGTACTTTTTTATCGGCCATTTTGGACAAATATGGCGGCCGAACCACGTGACCAATGACATCGTCATTTGTTTTCTAAAATAATTTATTCCTAGATTATGCTCAATAAATTTTATCTTGATCCGATGAAGTTTTGTACTTGTCGAATTATGACGTCATAATGGAGGCACCTATGACATCTATCATTAACATATTTTATTCCCCATGGAGAGTTCTTTACAATGAGCTATGTCTCAATTTTTTCTATTCAGCACGTTTGTAGATATAGAGATGCAAAGTTTTTCGGTTTTTCCAAGATGGCGGCCGAACCACGTGACCGATGACGTCATCATTATTTGTTTTCTAAACTAATTTATTCCTAGATTATGCTCAAGAAATTTTATCTTGATCGGATGAAGTTTTGTACTTGTCAAATTATGACGTCATAATGGAGGCATCTATGACATCATCATTAACATATTTTATTCCCCATGGAGAGTTCTTTACAATGAGCCATGTCTCAATTTTTTCTATTCAGCACTTTCGGAGATATCGAGGTGCAAATTTTTTCGGTTTTTCCAAGATGGCGGCCAAACCACGTGACCGATGACATCTATCATTAACATATTTTATTCCCCATGGAGAGTTCTTTACAACGAGCCATGTCTCAATTTTTTCTATTCAGTACTTTGAGATATCGAGGTGCAAATTTTTTCGGTGTTTCCAAGATGGCGGCAGAACCACGTGACTGATGACGTCATCATTATTATTTTTTTCTCCACCAGTTTATGCTGTCGTGTCGCTCAAGAAATTGCATCTTGATTGGATGAAGTTTTGTACTTGTCGAATTATCAAATTATGACGTCATAATGGAGGCCTTGGGCCGGGAGAGTTAAAAATTGGGCACAGTCTATTCCAGGGCAAGACAAATATGTGTGTAAAGTTTGGCGATTCTATGTGCAACGGTGTAGACGTAGTGCTGCGCACTGACAGACAAACGGACAGACAGACAAACAGACAAATGAAAAATCGGTCAGAGACCGAGGACTTGCCGGAATGTACTTTTTTATCAGCCATTTTGGACAAATATGGCGGCCGAACCACGTGACTGATGACGTCATCATTATTTGTTTTCTAAACTAATTTATTCCTTGATGATGCTCAAGAAATTTCATCTTGATCGATGAAGTTTTGTACTTGTCAAATTATGACGTCATAATGGAGGGACCCTATGACATCGTCATTAACATATTTTATTCCCCATGGAGAGTTCTTTACAATGAGCCATGTCTCAATTTTTTTCTATTCAGCACTTTTGGAGATATAGAGGTGCAAAGTTTTTCGGTTTTTCCAAGATGGCGGCCGAACCACGTGACCGATGACATCATCATTAACATATTTTATTCCCCATGGAGAGTTCTTTGCAATGAGCCATGTCTCAATTTTTTCTATTCAGCACTTTCGGAGATATAGAGGTGCAAATTTTTTCGGTTTTTCAAAGATGGCGGCCGAACCACGTGACCGATGATGTCATCATTATTTTTTTTCTCCTCCAGTTTATGCCGACGTGTCGTTCAAGAAATTGCATCTTGATTGGATGAAGTTTTGTACTTGTCGAATTATCAAATTATGACGTCATAATGGAGGCCTTGGGCAGAGAGAGTTAAAAAATGGGCACAGTCTATTCCAGGGCAAGACAAATATGTATGTAAAGATTGGCGATTCTACGTGCAACGGTGTAGACGTAGTGCTGCAAACAGACAGAGAGATAGACAAAACAACCGATCAACATACTTGCCGGAAAAGATTCCGGCAAGTAACAATATACTTATAATAGCCCTCACGGCTCCTCGCCCTCCTCCCCCCGATTAATAGGACATACGGTATTATGATTTTAAACTTACCCTGTATTCACAAGCCCCGGATATGACTTGCCCATCGGTATACAGAGGCACCTAAAACAGATACGGTGTTTCCCTCTAACTTTCGTTGTGTACAGGTGCATCCAGCTTTCTCTCATGTGCTCTTCCAAATATTTTTGCCTTCTTTTAGAAGCTTTGTGAGCCATTTTAGGTAACAAACCATAGAAGCTTTGTCAGCCATTTTAGGTTAAAAAAACCATGTCATGCATGCACGATACAAGTTCACATGCCCCGAAGTTCGCTATTTGTAGGGGTTTCTGCGGACTCGCGCTGAGCATTCTGGGGCAGATTACATCATTTTGAAAGTCCCGTATTTCCAAATACCAATATACAGATCACAGGTGACTTGTAGAACAGACACATGTTTGTGGGTTCCTCGTCACCACAACTGAGGAAGTACATAGCTGCCATGGAGAGGGTATAGCATAGGGCTGCTAAATTGATTCTGGGCCTAGCTAGGCTGAGCTATGATGAGCGGTTAAAGGAGACAGAACATTATACATTGGAAAAGAGGTGATTACGAGGGGACCTGATTGAGATGTTTAAGATAATAAAGGGTGTGGACAAGATAGGTGCATTGTAGTTTTTCATCAGAAAAGACAGTTTTAGGACCCGGGGCCATAGCTTGAGGGTAGAGAGGATGAGAGGTAGGACAGTATTAAGGCAGGGGTCTTTCAACCTCAGTAGTTAATGCATGGAATGCTCTCACTGGAAAGGTATAGCAATAGAGGGGATAGATCGGTTTAAATTGGAATTAGATAGGTACCTAGATGCATTGGAGATAGAGTTCTATAGGAATATTGGTAGGACATGTAGGTAGATTGAGTGTGGGTGGGGTTAGGGTTTTTGGGGTTGGTGCAGCGCAGGCATGATGGGATGAATGGCCTCCTCCTGCACCAAAGTTCCTGTGTGTATCCTTGGGTCTAGAGCAATATGAACGATACGGAACCTCAGAAACGTTGGTGTGCCCCCAGAGATGGAGGTTAGGCCACCAGTAATAGGCGGCCCCTACTGGGACAGCATCTCAGCGTTCAGAAAGGAACGCTCGCTCACGTGCTTTGAGTTTCTCTAGGCGGTTCAGCAGATGGTCATTGGCAATGTCCAGGTGCTGGAGCTGGTTCAAGGTGATGCGCAACTGCAGGTAAATAAAGGAATAAAATCAGGTGTGAGGGCCATTTAACAAACACTTTTCCAACAGAGAGATTTCCAACAACATTCCCACATAAACTTCACAAGAAATGGATACTTCATTCGTAATGTAATGGGGGGCAATCAAAAGCACATGGACAGGCGAAGGTAAAACAGTTTATTCCTGCACAAAATCAACAGACTAGATTTGCAACCCAAAAGTCAAAGACTTTATTGTAATGTGGTTCAACGTGAGTAATTAATGCATTGTCCCAGCATTTTTTGTCCCAGAAATGTTTGTCCCAGTTAATGCATTGTCCCAGAAATTGTAACGGTGTAAACCTCGAGACTTCGATCACCTCGATTTCAAACAGGATAATGAGGTCCAATGAGGTCCAATCAGGTCCAATAATGAGGTCCAACAGGACTAAGGAAGTCGAGGTTACATCTTGGGGAGTTGTGTGTGGACGGACTTATGGCCATGCTGATCGAAGTCTGGAGCTTTTATATCCAGAGAAAACAGTAATGAGGGTGGGTTTCGTGAGCCAACGCATGCAATTACATTGAACATTGTGCAAGGGCCTTGTGAGCAGTGAGAGTTTGAAGGCTGGTAAGGAAAAGATTGGCCTGGCAGTGTGTCAAAATTACTAATAAGTTGCCCGTGCCCGTAAGGATGGACATGGCAAAAAATGCAAATGGCGTCTTCTGTTACGGAGCCGGCAAGCTGGGAGGCACAATTCACATTCATTGACAGTGACAAAAGATCAACAACTTTTAATCGCCATGACTCAGTCGATGACACACGTAAAGTTTTGAATCCTCTGCTTTGGTGGTTTGGGAGAAGATGATTTTTTTAAGGTTGAAGGTTAAATCCAATATGGCTGCCAAAAATACATCATGTCATAACTGGTGTTGGCCTAATGGTTAGGGTGGTGGGCTTGGGATCCTAAGGTCCTGAGTTTGAATCCCGTTCAGGTGGGATTGACTCAGCCTGTAATCATTCTGTGGTCGGCGAAATGAGTATCAGGGTACAGGGTCCTGTCTGAAGGAGGTTGGTGGCATGATTTGCACTCCAGCTGCTGTAAAAACACCTCATTCTGTAGCACACACAGTGGTGTGTGTCGGGATGGTGCTGAGGAGTCGTTCAAGGATGCAGCGACGTGCTGATCCAGCATGTGCTCATATATATATATATATATATATATATATATATATATATATATATATATATATATATATATATATAAATAAAATCGGGAGATTAAATCAGACGCGTACGTAGCTTCAGGACGTCGATCTTTAATTGTCGACAAGCTTTCGACCAACAAAGGTCTTCTTCTTAGTCGTCCCCAAGTTCAACGGAAGTGTACAACGTCCCCAAGTACTTACTGTTTCCACATGCGAAATTTGCATTTATGTTTATTTAAATTATACAATGGACAACAAAAATGTAAATGTTTTATGATATTTGTTATATTATATCACCTTTATCTATCAATATTGTTGAAATGAAGATCAAATAGCTGTATGTTGAAATATGTTGAAAAAGTCAAAACTTTACATGGGGTGTACTTACTTTTTCACGTGACTATATATATATATATATATATATATATATATATATATATATATATATATATATATATATATATATATATATGTATATACATACGTATATATATTGTTACAGACACGACTTTGATGTTATGGTGGGCCGAGCGGAATGGCCGCCGTGTCCGCACAAGTTACCCGATTATACTCGAACGTTGCCGAGTCGCGCTACGCTAGATCAATGAAGGAAAAGGACACAACGGCTGGGATTAAAATGACACGACACCAGGGATACGGTTCTCAAGACCTCCGGAGGAGGTTATATTAGGGCGGAAGGTCAGATTACAACGACAAGAGGGACAGCATAGAAAGGCAGGCACTTAGACACACTCTTATAATAGCCCCGACAGACGACAGATAAACAGGACAAAACTGACTCACACGGGGATTGATGGCAAGGAAAGGCGGGTTGGTCGATGGCTCAAGGTGCACTCTTGGCTCAGGGACAAATCGACCCGGTCCGGTCCAATCGATGCGGGGAGGTCGCTCAGCGCTCGGAGGTCGCGACTGGTCTGTTCAAGCTGGGGGCGCATCTGACGTCACATCCGGTAAGTGGCCGCGTATATCCGGCGGGGAGTGACACGCCCTCGGCTCGTTAGCTCCGCCCCAGATGGAATCGGCCCGTTGCTTCTCATTGGGTGCGTGCGGGGGGGTTACCGGCTCCACCCTTGACGAGGGGCTGACAAGGAGGAGCCCCTTCGTGGTAACCCCGTCGGAGCGCATGGTCAATGGCGGCTAACCGAGCCGGTGTGAGGACGCACACTCCCCCGCGCCGCGCCGTTGTTGTTGTAGTTGTTGTTGTAGTTGTTGTTTGGGGAAGAAGATGGGAGGAGGTATGGGAAGGTCCTAAACTCACTACTGGTGCCATATAATCACATTCTGGTGCAACGAAGAGTCAGAATTAATGGAAACGAGTCCTTAACTGACATAGACTAAGAATAACTAGCAAGATGTCCGAAAGTTGTCTACGTGAGATGCGGTGGACCTGGGCACGACATTTAATGGGGGAAAAAGGGGAGGTCGGTTCTACAGAGTGTTATTTACAGGCAATGGGACTAGGGAATGGGGGATTGGGGATAGTTGGGGAGTATTGGGGAAATAGGGGAGTATTTACAAGCGGATATTGAGGCCAAGTCCCATATCCGCAACAATATATATATATATATATATATATATATATATATATATATATATATATATATATATATATATATATATATATATATATATATATATATATATATATATATATATATATATATATATATATATATATATATATATATATATATATATATATATATATATATACAGTGATCCCTCGTTTATCGCGGGGGTTACGTTTCAGAACCCCCCGCGATAGACGAAAATCCGCGAAGTAGCGACCATATTTTTATTTTATTATTGATATATATTTTTAAGCTTTATGACCCTCCCCACACTCTTATTAACCTTTCCCATACTCTTATAAACACTTCCTATACTCTTAAACACTTTTTACACTCTTAAACATACGTAATTTTAACAACATATAAAATTCTAATGGATACTCACCATTGAAGATACTGTAGCGACCCATGGGTTCCCCAAGCCCCAAGCATGGGTGACCAGCATTAGAATCTCCTTGCTCCAGCCGGTGACGTCACCGGCGGGGATCCCCGGCGCCAGAATGGCTGGTCACGTGACCGCCAAAGCGCGCGCGTGCGGGTATAATCAGCTACACCTGTTGATCACGTGACCACCGAAGCACGCCACGCTTGAGAGGCGTGGCTTTCGGTTTCTGGTTGTGCTTTATAATTCAGCCCGATAAACGGGCTTTTCAGTGTTCCCGAGTTGGTTTTGAGAATAAATATCTTCTCGGACGAGTTTGTGTCTTGCATTTCGTCCGTATCAAGCAAGAGCCCCGGCTCTTCAATACTACAACTTGCGTGATGAAGATGATGATGAATTAGCTGTGCAGTACTGATGACGATGAAGGTGATGACGATGATGAATGTACTGCACAGCCAGAAAGAGCATTACAGTTACCCATTACGTGGGTAACGCGCAAGTGGAAGCTGCCGCATCTGCGTTTTCCATACGCACGACTCTTTGTCTACCCTTCTACTGTACACTATGTACAGTATTTTATTTCTTGTAATATGTTTTAATTACTGTATTTTTCTTATTTTTTTACGTTTTTTAATTTTTTAGGCTAGAAAATGCTTATTTTACCACAAAAATATTTAAAATAATAGTATATAAAAATACATTTATACCGCAAAATCCCGCGATATAGCGAAAAATCCGCGATATAATTTTACATATACTAGCGAGAAAAACCCGCGATGTACCGAAGCCGCGAAAAGTGAACCGCGATATAGCGAGGGATGACTGTATATATATATATATATATATATACATACATACATATACATACGTATTGTTACGGACGCGGTTTAGATGTTATTATGGGCCGAGCGGATGGTCCACCGCGACCGTTACAGGATCCCTGATTGGCCCGACTCCCCCAACGTTGACCAGATCGCACCACAGATATCCAATCGGGAAACCTCTAAAGCGACCGAAAGAGAAGGAAGAGAGAAGAAGACAGAGTACGGAGGAATAACAGGATTTATTATACACACAAGCAAAAAGAAGGAGCGATCAAAGTTATTTACAAGCAATGGATGGAAGAAGCAGTCACACAGTGAATCGTTAGCTTATACTAGTCAATTTACTTAACCCCAGGACAACGATTAGGACAGACGACGTTCACACTTACACGGGGGATATTGCAGGCAGGTATGGCTTGAGGATGGATGGTTGTTTTGGGAGGCAATGGAGGGTCCAGCGTCGATTGCTGCCTGGCGCGTCCTTTTCATGGCCTGCGGCCCCTTAGCTGCCCCCTTAGCTGCAGCGCAGCTGGTCGCACGATGGCTCGCACACACCTGCTCGTTCAGGCGTCTTCCTTCTCCCCAGCAACAACGAGCGACAGCAAGCAAGAGGACGGAGTCAGAGCAAGAGGACGGGGTCAGAGCTAGAGGATGGGGTCAGAGCTGGAGCGTGGAGTGCGTCCCACGGCGGCTTATATTGGTCTCCTCACCGAACCTTCGCGCACTTTCTCGGGGGTTCCCGCTCCGCCCTCTCTTAGCCAAACCCCTTGTTCTGGGTTGGATGAGCGGGGCCGACTTACTCTTCCCCCCTATGACGAGGGGGGCGACCCGTCTTCTCTAGCCACTCCCCTTGTTCGTAATGGCCGCAAATGGCGAAAACCGGTCAGCAGCTGCAGGTAATGCGCCGTCACGTTGCACAGCAGTTCAGTACTGCAATAAACGGTTGCTGTGAAAGCTCAAGTGGGGGAATCCCTGGCACTTGAGCTGCCATGGATCATCGGAGGGGCCTACGCTTTATTTCGTTTGATGCAATGCAGAGTCAATCTAGTGGGAAACACATATTTAGCCTACATAGAATAAGGAAATAAACTATTTAAAAAGATATATCGTGGCCTGTGTGTAAGTTTCATGGAATTAACTAGGAGGACGGCTGCGACCATTATTTACATTACGAGGGTGTTACACACAACAAAACCATACTTTTCACATTCGTTACACTTTCTCCAAAATTGTCACACTTCTCAAAACCGTTACACTTCTCAAATTCGTTACACTGCACCCTCCTTTCTTCAGGCCCGTTCGGGCCTACAAAACTTTAACTTAGTGTGACACGTAGGTGTAATTCCCTCTACAATTAACCTGACCCTGAGTGTGACAATCTTAAAACACAAATAAGTATGTCCCCCTATTGCATTGCACCCTGTCTAACAGACTCAAGCCCACAGCTAACCGAATTACGGAATTGTTCTCAAACTATACATTTACGGTGGGGAGCATTATTTACAGTGACGTTATTTCTTATTTGCAACGCAACCCAGGACCTGTGTTTTTTCTTTTTCTTTTTAGGGAACAAGAAAAAGAAATTCCTGTTGGGAGGGAGGAGACAGCACGCATTGCATCGATGCACCAGTACCAATACCACCAAAGCACCCAAAAGCACCAAAAGCACCACAAAGCACCACTCGGTGCACAGTCACCATGGTTCATAATAAACACAACAAAACAACTGGTGGTGGTCTTCTCTTTCTCTGCTGGGCCGATGTTCTCCCCGACGTCTTCTGGCTTCATGCGGCCTACTTGGAAATAATAAAAAGCACAACTTGTGTTCATTTTTATTTAGGGCCGCAGGGGCCAACTAAGGGTGGTCCACCTGTTTGGCATAGGTGCCGCCTTACCGAGGTCCGCAAGCAAGATTCCCTGGCCACTATGGCCGGTCTCCAACAGAGGTGCCCTGCCCCAGAAACTGGGGTCCATCCAGTGGTACTTGGCCGCAGAACAGCGGTCCATAAAGTGGTACATCAACGCAATGCATGCTGGTTCTGGGAATCTCGTGCGCACAATGGCCACCTCACGCACGCTCCCCTCGGCGCCCAATGGCGCACAGGTCCTCAAGTGGGAGACAAAGGGGGGGAAGACAAATGAGCGAGGGGTAAGGTCACAAGGGTACACGTCAATAAAGGCAATGCAGGGTGAAGTGCGTACGGAGAGCGAAGTGAGAAAAACTCGTCCCTACCGTACGTCACCCCCCCTGTCACCTACACTACCCTTGCCCTTACCCCATATTTACAAGAATTTACACCTTTACAAATTCGTCACTACGTCTTGTCTTCCCCATCTTTCCCTTCTACACCAAATTCGTCTCCAATCCCTCTACTTCAAAATTTGCCATCACCAATTCATCATCAATCCTCATAAGGAGGGAGAGATGGAATTACGCACAATGTCACACCCACGTCATGATGCGTCTCACAATCCAAAACATTTGCATTAATGAAAAATAATAAAACATGGCATGGTGTGGAGTTACCTCATCTCAGGTGAGTGGATGCAGATGGTGCGAGGAGACTCCAATCCTAACTATCCTCTAAATGACCTTAACACTCTTTACACTACCCAGGGTCTTTCCCTGCCAATCCATTGGCCACTTACACTATGGGTTCTAACAACCAATTCCCATTGACCAAACTGTGGTGCTTCTCAATTTGGGGTCTCACTCCCCCGATTCATCTCCCGGTGCCCTTGCGCAATTTCTGGGCTGTGACGTGTAGCTCTCCCAGCAGGTCTACCCACCTGCACACCTCCACCACTGCAGTTGCCACCCGAGCTTACCTGCTCCTTACCTAACCTATCTAATTTGGGAAGGCCCCTCCTGGCTCTGTCACCCCACTCGGTGCCCTCTGGCACTGGGCTACCCGGGTCCGTCCTCCGGATCCTCGGGCCCCATCCACAACTACCGGCTCCCAGAGCCCACCCGCGGCCTCACCTGGCCGACATCCTCACAGTGGTGGAGTGCCCAAACCAACTACACACACTAACAAGCTACATGCCCAGCCATTTCCACAACACTAATGCACCCATCCAAACATCATTCTTCCACTCGCACCACAGATGCCAATATCCAACCACAATTTACCTGTACCCTCTACCTAACACTTACACTACCCGCCCCTGGTATTCGTGATGGGGGTCCATCCTTCCCCCATTCACACCTTCGCACCATCCACTCCACTCCACAATTTCCACCATACTCACTCCACGACCATCCATCCCAATACGCCATATAGCCCATACCATTAATTCCACACAACCATTCTCCATACCTGTTGTTGCACACCTGTGCACTCACACCTGGTGCCACCTGCACCCTCCTTTCTTCCTGGACCATTTGGTCAACACAACACGCAATCACCACTACTCCCTCATACACTGCTCCATACATATGTTCAGTTGCACACCTGTTCAATCCTCAAACACACGGCATCATCTCATCTAACTACTCCCCTCTGAAACTTGCGCTTCCCAGTCACCCCTTTAAACTATTGCGCTCCCACGTCATTATCATCCACACTACTCTACCTGCGTCCCCACTACAGGTGTCATTGTCACTAACTAATCTTAACGTTACCTAATGTCATCTTCTAGGTCCCTACACACAATATCCTAACCCACCCGGGCTAGTTTTCACTGCCATACACCCCATAAGCTAGTGCTCCTTTGCCCCCCGTCTGTGAGGGATGGTGGATTTGCCATCCCACCACATCGGGGAGGTCCTATCAATTTCGCTCGTCCAAATCCAACAAATCAAAAATTTGCCATTTACCGCTAATCACCATACCAATCATCAAATTTTGCCTTTTTCTAATTTTGGGTCCAAAACACTATCCTCATCACCCGTCTACTTATTAGATCCTCTCGGTGCACCAATTCCCTTCTAAAGCTCGGCTTCGTACAGCCGAGCAATGAATGCGGGTTGTTTTGTGCCAGCGGCTGGATACGTCCCGCATTCGGGGCAGGGACGGGGGCTTACCCGGGCCGAGATCCCACGCACCACCTCGGCGTGGAGCCATCCAATGTCCCGATCTCGACCTGCCGGCACGTCTCAACAAAAAGTGGTCGCCATGACGACCCTTCCTATCGAGCTGCCCGCTCCGCCTAGTGGAGCACGGACGCGGCCGTTCCAAGCGAGGCCCAGCGTGGATCGCGTACGGCGGTCCTTTCGAACCCGCCGTGGCTCGGATCCCCGCTGGTTCTCGCGGCACGCGGAGCCCGGCACGCACCGAGGGCCCGATTCGGCTAAAGGTCGCTCTAACCGCTAACCCGGTTACCGTCGATGCCTCACCTGCATGCTTACACGCATACGCTACCCCTTTCTTGCTCATACCTCCAGCTGTTCCCATGCTCCTCGTACCTTTCCTTACACACCTAGGTACACTCATTCCGCTCACAGACCTGGTCACACACCTGACCACCGAACACCTTGGCACACATTCGTTGTTCGCACACCTCACCAACACACCTCTTCGCGCCCCTTCCTCGGTCACCTCCTCTGTGACAATCACAGGTGTGCTCTCACTCGCACACCCAACCACGTGCCTCACGACCAACTCAAGTGTGCATTCCCCCACACGCTCTACCATTCCAGGTGTGCATCCTTCCATTCCAGGTGTACATCTTCGCTCACCTGTCACAACCAACTCACGCTCCGTGTCTCTCTCACTACTTTCACCTCCACTCTCGGTCGCGCACTCACCCTTACTCTCGACAGCACACTCTTTCCTCATGCACCTGTCCGTTACACACCTTTCTCGCGCATCCTCTTGCGCACACTCTTTCGTTACTTCCTCCGTAACACTTACCACACCGCGCTTCCATGTACCCCCTCGCACACGCGCTACAACCAACTCACTCTCGACAGCGCACTCACTCCTTGGCGTGCACTTTTTCCTCACACACCCCATGGTCGGACATTCTCGCACCCCTCTTTTTTCGCACACCAGACCTGTCGCACACTTCACCAACGGCCTTTCACGAACACCCGGATCCAAACCAATCCCCAAGCCGACTGAAGCTTTCCTCACATCATGTACATTTCCGATTATATCGCCACTCACCTTGGCACCTCGTCTCCGCACCTCCTTTGCCACCTGCAAACTCTTTATTTGGTTAGTGAGCAGCACATCACGATTCGAGCACAGACCTTGTACCAATTCCATTACTTCCTCCTTTATCTCCCTCTTAGTTTCTGTCCGTCCCTTCTTAATTTCACTCACCTCTTCTTCCACTTCCTCTAATTTTTGCTTCACCTCTTTTATTTCCCGGTGCGTCTCCTCAAGTTCGTCCTCTAAGGCTACCGTGACCGTTTCTATGTGCGTCCTTACCTGCCGGTCGTTCGTTTCCATTACCTCTGTCACCTCGTCCACCCTCATTGTCAGTCCCTCACGTACCATCTGACATTGCCTCTGTGTCGCTATTAAGTCATTTTTAATTTCTTTTTGTGTCGGTTTTAAACCCCCGATGATTGCAGTGTTCTTTTCCACTTGGTCCGCTCGTTCCCTTTGTCCCACTGTCAGCTGCTCTACTCCCTTCGTCAGACCCTCAATGCCCCCCTGTAACCTAGCCGTATTATTCCTCACCTCTTTCTCCATACGCTTCTCACCTCGCTTTACCTCCTCGCGTAGCCCCGAAACCTCCTCACTTACACCTCGTCGTATCCCCTCTCTCATCTCCTCCATCTCTTTTGTAGATGCCACCCTCATCTGTCCCAATTCATCCCTCTGTGCATCCAGTTTACTTTCTAACCCGATTTGCACCTCCTCTATCTGGTTCCCCATTCGTTTGATTTCCCTGGCAGATTGTTCCCCTATTTCCCGCAATTTGTCCTCCATCCTATTTTCTAACCCCATTAACCCATTTTCACCTCTTTTATCCCGTTGTCTAACCCCTCAAATTTGTCGTCTAACTTCCCAAATTTCTTGTCTAATCCCTTAAAATTATTGTCTAACCCCTCACCGGTACCCCTCGCTTCGTCCCTCATTACCCCCAATTGCTCACTCTGAGCCCTCGCTTCGTCCCTCATTACTTCCATTTTTGCCATCATTTTAATCATAAAGACTCGCATGTACTCTGGCATCTCTGGCTCGGCTGCCGCGACCATGGGCGCTGCTAAATTTGGTGCCGCAACAACCATGTGCGCGAGGACGCCATCTTGTGCGCCCGAAACCTCGTGCGCGAGGACGCCATTTTGTGCGTCTGATACACCCTCAACCACCTCATTGCTCTCCTCCTCCCTTTCTTCCCCTAAGTCCTGGGTTACCCCTAACCCGTCTATCTCCCCCACCGACATCCGATCGCCTTGATTGTCCATGGCGCGATCTCAAAATTCGGGTTTTATCTATCTATAATTCCAGTAATCTCTGTGTGTGTGTGTGTCTGTGTGTGTGTCTGTGTGTGTGTGTCTGTGTGTTTGTTTGTCTGTGACCGCTGTTTCTCGACAACCACGGGTCCGATATACTTGAAACTTGCCAGGTATATTGCTGGGGACCTGAGGATGTGCCTTTTCAAGGTTTCATATTAATCGGAGAAGTAGTTACCGAGCTATGGCGATTTAGCCGTTCGCCGTTCGCTTTGGCTTTGCGAATGGACCAAACCATTTCATGTAAATAGAGGGGGGGGGGGGTTCTACCGTACTCGCAAGCCGTTCGCTTTGGCTTTGCGAATGGACCAAACCATTTCATGTAAATAGAGGGGGGGGTTCTGTGGTCGTTACTGCCACGTGGTTTCAAAGTTTTTTTTTGTTGTTGTTGTTTGCACGCATGTTTTTTTGCACCCACGTACGGGCACGCCCTAGTAAAACAAAATTTCGGCAGCTCGTAATTTTGACCAAAATTTTTTTTCCTATACGTTTTAAAAATTTGGTTCGGGCCTCGTATCCCACTCCTCGACACCAATTGTTACGGACGCGGTTTAGATGTTATTATGGGCCGAGCGGATGGTCCACCGCGACCGTTACAGGATCCCCGATTGGCCCGACTCCCCCAACGTTGACCAGATCGCACCACAGATATCCAATCGGGAAACCTCTAAAGCGACCGAAAGAGAAGGAAGAGAGAAGAAGACAGAGTACGGAGGAATAACAGGATTTATTATACACACAAGCAAAAAGAGGGAGCGATCAAAGTTATTTACAAGCAATGGATGGAAGAAGCAGTCACACAGTGAATCGTTAGCTTATATTAGTCAATTTACTTAACCCCAGGACAACGATTAGGACAGACGACGTTCACACTTACACGGGGGATATTGCAGGCAGGTATGGCTTGAGGATGGATGGTTGTTTTGGGAGGCAATGGGGGGTCCAGCGTCGATTGCTGCCTGGCGCGTCCTTTTCGTGGCCTGCGGCCCCTTAGCTGCCCCCTTAGCTGCAGCGCAGCTGGTCGCACGATGGCTCGCACACACCTGCTCGTTCAGGCGTCTTCCTTCTCCCCAGCAACAACGAGCGACAGCAAGCAAGAGGACGGAGTCAGAGCAAGAGGACGGGGTCAGAGCTAGAGGACGGGGTCAGAGCTGGAGCGTGGAGTGCGTCCCGCGGCGGCTTATATTGGTCTCCTCACCGAACCTTCGCGCACTTTCTCGGGGGTTCCCGCTCCGCCCTCTCTTAGCCAAACCCCTTGTTCTGGGTTGGATGAGTGGGGCCGACTTACTCCTCCCCCCTATGACGAGGGGGGCGACCCGTCTTCTCTAGCCACTCCCCTTGTTCGTAATGGCCGCAAATGGCGAAAACCGGTCAGCAGCTGCAGGTAATGCGCCGTCACGTTGCACAGCAGTTCAGTACTGCAATATACGGTTGCTGTGAAAGCTCAAGTGGGGGAATCCCTGGCACTTGAGCTGCCATGGATCATCGGAGGGGCCTACGCTTTATTTCGTTTGATGCAATGCAGAGTCAATCTAGTGGGAAACACATATTTAGCCTACATAGAATAAGGAAATAAACTATTTAAAAAGATATATCGTGGCCTGTGTGTAAGTTTCATGGAATTAACTAGGAGGACGGCTGCGACCATTATTTACATTACGAGGGTGTTACACACAACAAAACCATACTTTTCACATTCGTTACACTTTCTCCAAAATTGTCACACTTCTCAAAACCGTTACACTTCTCAAATTCGTTACAGTATATATATATGTATATATATATTGTTACAGACGTGGCTTAGATGTTATTTACCGAGCGGTTTTGGTATGACCACGTCTGCACAAGTTACCCGATTATACTCGAACTTTGACTAATCGCGCTACGCTAGGTCAATAAAGGCAATAAAGGAAAAGGACACACGGCTGGGATTAAAATGACGACACCAGGGATACGGTTCTCAAGACCTCCGGAGGAGATTATATTCGTTACGGAAGGTCAGATTACAGGGACGAGAGGGACAGCAAAGGAAGATAGGCACTTAGACACAACCTTATTTTAACCCCAACAGACGACAGGTAAACGGGACAAGGCTGACTCACACGGGGGCTGATGGCAGGAAAGCGGTTGTCGATGGCTCAAGGTGCACTCTTGGCTCAAGGACAGGGTCGACCCGGTCCGGTCTAGAGATGCGGGGAGGTCGCAGCGCTCGGATGGCGTCTTGTCTGCTCAAGCTGGGGGCGCATCTGACGTCACATCCGGCGCGGGGCCGCGTATATCCGGCGGGGAGTGACACGCCCTCGGCTCGTTAGCTCCGCCTCGTGGAATCGGCACGTTGCTTCTCATTGGGTGCGTGCGGGGGGGGTTACCGGCTCCGCCCTTGACGAGGAGCTGACAAGGAGCCCCTTTGTGGTAACCCCATGGAGCGCATGGTCTGGAGCGCGTTGTCTGGAGCACATTGTCGATGGCGGCTAACCGAGCCGGTGGGAGGACGCACACTCCCCCCCGCGCAGCGCCGTGCCCCTCTGTTGTTGTAGACGGGGAAGAAGATGGGAGGAGGTATGGGAAAGGTCCTAAACTCACTACTGGTGCCATATAATCACATTCTGGTGCAACGAAGAGTCATAATTAATGGAAACGAGGCCTTAACTGACATAGACTAAGAATAACTAGCAAGATGTCCGAAAGTGGTCTACGTGTGGTGCGGTGGACCTGGGCACGACATTTAATGGGGGAAAAAGGGGAAGGTCGGCTCTACTGATTGTTGTTTACAGACAATGGGACTAGGGAATGGGGGATTGGGGATAGTTGGGGAGTATTGGGGAAAATAGGGGAATATTTACAAGCGGATATGGAGGCCAAATTCCATATTCGCAACATTGCACCCTTCTCTACCCTCGGGGCGTCCCGACCCGATAAATTTTTACCTACTTTAGTGTGGCACGCAATGTAGTTCCCTCTACTATTAACTCTACCCTGAGTGCGACAGTTTTACAGATATTCACGAATGAGTAAATATGTCCCCCTGCGACGTTGCACCCTTCTCCTCACAGAAACACACCCACAGGATAACCGAATCCGGAAAGAATTCTCAAACTAAACATACAGCCGGTAGGGAGCATTATTTACACAAGACTACGCTGATATTTACACTACGATCCAGGACCTGTTTTTGGAGGAACACATGCAGATGTTATGCATAGAGAGAGCACGCTTGCCAGCATCGATACACCAACCCACGAGTGCTCTGTGGCCGACGGCCTTTAATAACGTGCAGAGCACCCCTTCCAAGCATCAAGCACCACCCCATCACACAGTGAGCACCATCCGGTGCACCAATAAAGTGTTTATAAATCATTGTGTGGTGTCGCAGCCGGCCGATGTTCTGCCGCTGGTCTTGCCTTCGTGTGGTGCACTTGGCCTTCTTACTTCTTTTCAAAAATAAAGAAAGGCGCCAACCGCGTCCATTTCTGTATTTTGTCCTTCAGTGGTGTCAACTATAAGTGGTTCACCTGTTTGGCATAGGTGCCACGTTGACCCATAGGTCCTTCCACGGGTGGTGCTTGGCCGCAAAAGAACTGCGGTCCATTGTGGGTGGCCACAAACATTGCGGTCCGTATGGTGTATCGATCCAAGCAGCAAGCAGCGAAAGTGCAGGCCCACAACTGCGTAGCCAGCACCGCTCTCTCCTCTCTCTCTACCCCAAAGCCAGATCCTCGGAGGTGGGAGACAAAAGAAGAAGACAAGTGAGTAAGGTGGTAAGGGCGCAAAAGTGCACGCAATACAAGATGATGCACACTGGGGGCACATGGGAACCAGGTGAGACAGGTACGTTCCTATCGTACGCCCCCCCCCCCCCACCAGGTAACCTACATGGCCCCTCCCTTACCCCTTACTGCATCCACAAAACACAACACTACCCATAAACATCTACTTTACAAATCAACAAACATCCCTACTGTCTTCCCCGTTCCTCCCATAAACCAAATTCGTCTTCTCTCCCTCCTAACCAATCAAATTTGCCATTTTCAACTCTCATCAAAATTTGCCATTTTCAACTCAACATCAAAATTTGCCATTACCAATTCATCATCAGTCCCTCCTAGGGAGGGAGAGATGGAATCACCCCAATGTCTCATCCACGTCGTGATGCGTCTCACAAATCCACAGCAATCTCATTTCCTGCTACAAACCAAGAAAACACAGGTGTGGAGTCATCATCATCACCTCAGGTAAGTGGCTGCGTATGGTGCGACAGGTTCATCAATCCTAACTATCTCCTAAATGACTTTAACAACTTTACACTACCCGGGGTCTTTCTCCGGCCAAACCATTGGCCCTCTTACACTATGGGTTCTAAAAACCAATTCCCATTGGCCAAACTGTGGTGCTCTTCAATTTGGGGTCTCACTCCCCCGATTCATCTCCCGGTGCCCTCGCACAATTTCTGGGCTGTGGCGTGTACCTCTCCCAGCGGGTCTACCCACCTGCACACCTCCACCACTGTAGTTGCCTCCGAGCTTACCTGTTCCTTACCCTAACCTATCTACCTGGGGAAGGCCCTCTGGCGCTCTCCCCACTCCGTGCCCTCTCTGGCACTGGGCTGCCCGATCCACACCCGGGATCCTCAGGCACCCACTCACAACTACCGGCTCCCAGAGCCCACCTGCGGCCTCACCTGGCCGACATCCTCACAGTGGTGGAGTGCCCAACCAACTACACACACTAACAGGCTACACGCCCAGCCATTTCCACAACACTAATGCACCCATCCACAATACCATTCTGCAACCGCACCACAAATGCCAATATCCAACCACAATTTACCTGCACCCTCTACCTAACACTTACACTACCCGCCCCGGGTACTCGTGAAAGGGGTCCACTCTTCCCCCATCCACACCTTCGCACCATGCACACCACTCCGTACCACTCACTCCAACTCTCTCCACACACCTGTACCTGCACACCTGTGCTCTCACACCTGGTGCCACCTGCACCCTTCTCTCCCCAAGCGCATTCGCGCTGATCCACACACTCACTACTCATACACTGCTCCACACACCTGTCCAGTTGCACACCTGTGCAATCACACCTGTTCAATTCTCACAAACACGGCATCATCTCAGCTAACTACTCCCTTCTGAAACTTGCGCTTCCCAGTCGTCCCTTTAAACTATTGCGCTCCCTCGTCATTATCATCCACACTAATCTACCTGCGTCCCTACTACAGGTATCAGTCACTAACTAAACTTAACGTCACCTAATGTCAATCCTCGCTAGATCCCTACAATATAACCTAACCCACCCGGGCTAGTTTTCACTGCCACACACCCCATAATCTAGTGCTCCTTTGCCCCCACATGGGAAGGATGGTGGATTTGCCATCCCACCACATCGGGGGTCTCTCACTACCAATTTTGCACATCAAATTTCAACAAATTAAAAATTTGCCAATCACTGCCCATCATCTGCCAATCACTACTGCCAATCCCTTGCCAATCATCAAATTTTGTTTTTCTCTAATTTTGGGTCCAAAACACTAACCTCATCACCCAGTCTACTCACTAATACCTCTCGGTGCGCCAATCCCTGTCCAAAGCCCGGCTTCGTAAAGCCAAGCAATGGATGCTGGTTGTTTTGTGCCAGCGGCTGGATGCGTCCGGCACTCGGTGCAGGGACGGGGGCTTACCCGGGCCGAGACCCCACGCATCACCTCGGCGTGGAGCCATCCAATGTCCCGATCTCGACCTGCCGGCACGTCTCAACAAAACGTGGTCGCCATAACGACCCTTCCTATCGGGCTGCCCGCTCCGCCTAGTGGAGCACGGACGCGGCCGTTCAAAGCGAGGCCCAGCACGCACCGAGGGCCCGATTCGGCTATAAGTCGTTCTAAACTCTACCCCGGTCACCGTTGATGCTTCACCTGGATGCTTACACCCCGCAGCCCGTTCCTTGCTCACACATCCAGCTGTGCCCATGCTCCTCGTACCTTTCCTTACACACCCAGGTACCCTCATTCCACTCACAGCCTTGGTCACACACCTGACCACCGAACACTTTGGCACACATTCGTTGGTCGCACACCTCACCAAAACACCTCTTCGCGCCCCCTCCTCAGTCACCTCCTCTGTGACAATCACAGGTGTGCCCTCATTCGCACACCCAACCACGTGCCTCACCACCAACTCCAGCGTGCATTCCCACTCACGCTCTACCATTCCAGGTGTGCATCCTTCCATCCCAGGTGTACATCCTCGCTCACCTGTCACAACTAACTCACGCTCCATGTCACTCTCACTACTTTCACCTCCATTCCTGACAGCGCACTCACCCTTACTCTTGACAGCGCACTCTTTCCCCATGCACCTGTCCGTCACACACCTTTCTCGTGCACACTCTCCCGTCACACCCTCTGTAACACTCACCACAGGTGTGCATTCTTCCTTGCCTTTGACAGCGCACTCTTTCCCCATGCACCTGTCCGTCACACACCTTCCTCGCGCACACTCTCCCGTCACACCCTCTGTAACACTCACCACACCGCGCTTCCATGTGCCCCCTCGCACACGCGCTACGACCGACTCATTCTCGCCAGCACCCTCGCTACTCCTTGGCACGCACTTTTTCCTCACACACCCCAGAGTCGGACTTTCTCGCACACCTCCTTTTTCGCACACCAGACCTGTCGCACACTTCACCAACGGCCTCTCACGAACACCCGGGTCTATCTCGACCCCCAAGCTTATTAAATCCCCTGGCGCATCATACGCACGACCATATTGGTCACCACTTACACCGGGTCCTCTTCCTCTTCGCTTCTCCTCCATCACCTGCGAATCCCTCATCCGGTTAATGAGCACATCATCACGATCCAAACACAGACTTTGGACCAATTCTTTTATCTCCTCTTTTATCTCTTTCTTATCCTCTCTCCGTCGCTTCTTAATTTCGCTCATCCCTTCTTCCACTTCTTCTAATTTGTGCTTCACCTCTTTTATTCCCCGGTACGTCTCCTCAAGCTCATCCTCTAAGGCTACCTTGACCGTTTCCAGGTGCGTCCTCACCTGCCGGTCCTTCGTCTCCATAACCTCTATCACCTCGTCCAGCCTCGTTGTCAGTCCCTCACGTACCATCTGACATTCCCTCTTTGTCGCTATTAAGTCGTTTTTTATGTCGTTTTGTGTCGCTTTTAAACCTCCTAATACCGCAGTGTTCCTTTGAACCTGCTCCACTAACTCCGTTTGTCCCACCGTCAGCTGCTCCACCTCCTGCGTCAGGTCCTCTATGCCCCCTTGTAACTTTACAGTCCCCTTTCTCACCTCCTTCTCCATGTGCTCCTTACAGTGCCTCACCTCCTCGCGCACTCCTCCGACTTCCTCACTCACACCTCTTCTGATCTCTTCTCCCATCACTTGCATCTCCTGCCCAGATGCCACCCTCATCTGCTCCATTTCCTCCCTGTGAGCATCCAGTTTGGTTTCTACCCCCATTCTGACCCCCTCTATCTGCTGCCCCATTTGGTTAACTTCCCTTTCCGCTTGGTCCCTCATGTCCCTCAATTTGCCTTCCATGGTGTTTTCTAACCCCTCTAACCCTTTTTGCATCCCTTCCATTTGATTCTCTTGAGCGGCCATTCTGTTTTCTACCCCCGTTAACCCCTCCTGTATTTCCCCTAATCTATCGTCTAATTTCCCAAATTTCATGTCTAATCCCTTAAAATTATTGTCTAATCCCTTAAAATTATTGTCTAATCCCTTAAAATTATTGTCTAATCCCTCACTGGTACCCCTCGCTTCGTCCCTCATTACCCCTATTTTGCCCTCCAATCGCTCACCCTGAGCATCCATCCGGTTCCCCATTACCCCCAATTGCTCATTCTGAGCCTCCATCCGGTTCCCCATTTGTCCCATACTGCTTTTCAAACCTCTAATTTGGTCTCCCAATTGCTCACCCATTTGTTCCATAAGGGCCCTCATTTGCAGGATAAGATTCGAATCCACCATAAGGTTCGGATAAGGTTCGAAAAGGTTCGAATCCACCAGTGGCGCCACTACGGTCGCGGGCGTGGACGCCGCGGCCACCTCGTGCATGACAACGCTATTTTGCGACCCTGCCGCCCTCACTGCTTCGCTCTCCTCTTGTCCCTCAATTTGGTCCTGGATCGACCCTACCTCACTCTCCTCTACCGGACCCCAGCTGTCTTGGTCTGCCATAGCGCGACTTTCAAAATTCGGGTTTTTATACAACAAAACAAATTTCGGCCGTTATAATTTCGCGCGGGAAACGCGCTCCGAATCGATTCTACTTGTTACAAATTTGGGCCTAATAAATTTAGTCCCGGGTTCGAATTCCACTCCTCGACACCAATTGTTACAGACGTGGCTTAGATGTTATTTACCGAGCGGTTTTGGTATGACCACGTCTGCACAAGTTACCCGATTATACTCGAACTTTGACTAATCGCGCTACGCTAGGTCAATAAAGGCAATAAAGGAAAAGGACACACGGCTGGGATTAAAATGACGACACCAGGGATACGGTTCTCAAGACCTCCGGAGGAGATTATATTCGTTACGGAAGGTCAGATTACAGGGACGAGAGGGACAGCAAAGGAAGATAGGCACTTAGACACAACCTTATTTTAACCCCAACAGACGACAGGTAAACGGGACAAGGCTGACTCACACGGGGGCTGATGGCAGGAAAGCGGTTGTCGATGGCTCAAGGTGCACTCTTGGCTCAAGGACAGGGTCGACCCGGTCCGGTCTAGAGATGCGGGGAGGTCGCAGCGCTCGGATGGCGTCTTGTCTGCTCAAGCTGGGGGCGCATCTGACGTCACATCCGGCGCGGGGCCGCGTATATCCGGCGGGGAGTGACACGCCCTCGGCTCGTTAGCTCCGCCTCGTGGAATCGGCACGTTGCTTCTCATTGGGTGCGTGCGGGGGGGGTTACCGGCTCCGCCCTTGACGAGGAGCTGACAAGGAGCCCCTTTGTGGTAACCCCGTGGAGCGCATGGTCTGGAGCGCGTTGTCTGGAGCACATTGTCGATGGCGGCTAACCGAGCCGGTGGGAGGACGCACACTCCCCCCCGCGCAGCGCCGTGCCCCTCTGTTGTTGTAGACGGGGAAGAAGATGGGAGGAGGTATGGGAAAGGTCCTAAACTCACTACTGGTGCCATATAATCACATTCTGGTGCAACGAAGAGTCATAATTAATGGAAACGAGGCCTTAACTGACATAGACTAAGAATAACTAGCAAGATGTCCGAAAGTGGTCTACGTGTGGTGCGGTGGACCTGGGCACGACATTTAATGGGGGAAAAAGGGGAAGGTCGGCTCTACTGATTGTTGTTTACAGACAATGGGACTAGGGAATGGGGGATTGGGGATAGTTGGGGAGTATTGGGGAAAATAGGGGAATATTTACAAGCGGATATGGAGGCCAAATTCCATATTCGCAACAATATATATATATACACACATATATGTATGTATCCATGAAATTTCTGATTGCATGCAATTTCCAATTTTTAGGATAAGGAATTCGATTAAAACATTTTTGGATGTTTTACCTCTTCACTGATGATGTCATCATTATATTGCTTTTGTTCCCCATTGGGAGTACTTGATAATGCCCCAAGTTTCAAATTTTTCCATTCATCGGTTTCCGATAAATATGTTTATTATTATTTGCGTTTAATCCAAGATGGCTGCCATAGCACGTGACCTATGACGTCACAATTATAAGAGAAACATTATATGTGGGAGTCGCTCCTACCCTGAAAGTTTCGTCTCAATCAGACGTGTGGTTGGTGAGAAAAATGAGATTTAACCCGTATGGACGGACAGACAGACAACCCGAAACCATAATGCTTCCGGCCATCTCCGGGGGTGGAGACATTTTTAAAAATGGTAAAAAGACATGTGCAAAAAAAAAAGGAAGAAGCTTGATGGGTCAAAGTACACAAACAACAAAAGCAAACAGCAAACAAAGGTAACCTTGTTGAGGTGAAGGAAAATTTGACAACACACATTTTATACAGCTACAGATTTGCAGATTTTGCAAGCTGAGATTGCAACGCCAGGGACGGCCGTCTCCTTCCTACGAGCTGCCCACGTCACCCGCACAAGAAGAGCTCATCAAATCACTGCAGCGGCACTGCACATCCTGCAACACCGTGCGTATGAACGCCACTGTATGACATATGCTGATGATGCAGAAGACCTGCCTGAGTTCGAAGACTGGTGTCACCAGAGAGGAGAAGACATTCCCAACTTTCAGTACTGGGCAACTGTGCTGGAACTAGAGATGTTGGTACTGGTCTACGTGCGTTCTCTGCGGCAGGCTTAATTCACGACGTACCTTGATGCCCTGACGGAACTGGTCCCATGGTTCCTTGCCTTAGACCACACACACTATGCCAGGTGGGTCCCTGTTCACCTGAGGGACACGGTTGCACTCCCAATGAAGCACCCAGATGTAGCCAGAGAATTCAGGGCTGGCAACTTCACTGTACAGAAGACGAAGAAGGTGTTCTCTTCGATCCCAATCGAATCGAAATCTTGCAAAAATCAAATCTCTGAATCTGAGATGGCCCAATATCCAGATCTTTTCATAATATGATAGTCTACTAGTGTACCAAATTTGGTGCTTGTATCACAAAATGCACAACAGGTTTGCTATGCTGCTACACTAATATAAAACCACCGCTTAGAGGCCATTTTTCCCCGCAAAGCGGGGGTTGGCCTTTTCAGGGACCGTGGTTGTTGTTGTTTTTTGGTCCCCTTTTTGAAGCAATGTTTTACGGCCAGATGCCCTTCCTGACGCCAACCCTTTTTGTCGCCTTTTTACGACAAGCAGGGAATTACCAGTGAACTGGTACTCAATTAGCCGACCTCGGAAGGATGACAGGCTGAGTCAACCCCCCTGGCATTAATTCAGCGATCATGACAGGCTGAGTTAACCCCCCTGGCATTAATTTCAGCGATCGACCGGGATTCGAACCCAGGATCCTAGGATCCTAAGCTGGCACCCTCGCCGCTAGCCCAACACCAGGGACTTACAGTATTACATATACAGTGTAATATTCTCAGGGTTTGAAATAAAATAAATATCGATTGTAATGTGAACATTCACAATATAATAACCCCATTCTCAATCTAGCGTCCCACCTGTACTCACCAGGTACAGGCCCACACTCCCACTATCCCCCTCTACCCTCTTCACCATGCTCTAGTATAGTAAAAACAAGGCCTCCAGTTCTGAACCAACAATAATATATGGAGGAAATACCTGTCGTTGAAGTTTCTGGTTTTCCACCTTAAGGTCCTGCTCACAAGCTCCAGCCTGCTCAGCCACTGCTCGGTATCGAACTACCTGTTCCTGAACCCGAAACACCTGCAAAGCCATAAAAACCCAAAGTACATCAACTTTGTCTATGTCAGTCTCTGATTTTCAATGAAGACTTATCTTGGGATCAGTCAGAGGTAAATTGAAGCTTCAAACCTCTTTTTTTTTTTTTACCTCTTTTTAACCCAACACAGTCTCTTATATACCACACACTGTAATGAGAAGACGAGTCGCAGTTTAGGAGACGGAGGCTTTTTTGATCGCTATTTAACACATTAATCAGAATCTTCTTCACCCTGATCCTCACACTTGTCATGCATGCTCTTTCATGCTCTATATCGATATACAGTATAGCATGGTTTTTGAAGTATTATGAAGGCAATTTCTGTTCTTCGGTCTTCAAGTATATAATTCAATTTAAATAAGGGGTTAAAGAAGTTTAAAGGTGTATAAATTAATTAATTCCGGGTTTTACCGCCATTTTCCACAGTGTCTATTACACTACCATATAGAACTCATTACGTACTAATAGTACCCGACTGCAAAGCCGCAATGAGCAGGTGAAGCCAAAGCCTCTTGCCACTATTTTACCCATCACTATGGCATCAGTAGGTTAGGTAGTTGGCAGTAGGTAGGTGTAGTAGGTACCGTACCTGGTTCAAAATGACACCATTTGCATTCTGGATGAGATTAAAATTTATAAAATTTCCTTCTTGATTAATTCGGTGAATTCCGTCTGAACTTCGGATATTTCCGGGCGTGAAAAACTATCCCCTCCGGCCGCGAGATTTCTAAAAAATAATTCTTCGTCAATTTTGGAATATTTGACGCCGTTTTCAGCCTCCGAAACGCGGTAATAAGCTTTTTTGGAATATTTTTTCAAATGCTCGAATCTCATTGGTTCCGGTGTTTGGTGACGATTTTCCTTGAAGCCAACCAGGGCCCGTGCGGGCCCGGGGAACGAGGTTGGTCTTAAAGTATTTTAATTACAAATTAGAGGTGCATAAGATTGTGAATCAAACAAAGACGGGTGAAACAAACTCCTGTTGAACTTTTTCTCAATTTTTTATGCATACTTCCGCATCCGCAAGATGGCGGCCTCCATGGAGCGATTTGGTTTTTGAAATATTTTTTCAAATTTTTTTTTTTTTTTTTTTTTTTTTTGTATACAAGATCGAGGCTCGTGAAAGAGCGAAATCTCATTTTGTTTGGTCGGTGCATAAGATTGTGAATAAGATAAGATAGAGGTGCATAAGATTGTGAATCAAAAAAAGATGGGTGAAACAAACTCCTATTGAACTTTTTCTCAAATTTTTATGCATACTTCCGCATCCGCAAGATGGCGGCCTCCATGGAGCGATTTGGTGCGTGAAAGCTTCGAAATTCTCAAAGGATTCAGCAAAATCTGGCTTTTCAACATAATACGTACGCATTCATTCACAACACCGGCTTCGCCGGCTATTAGTTCTTCGTGCCTGTTGTTTGCGTCCTTTATAACATCCTTAAAAACAGCAAGTTTCCTGTTTGGAATGATTTTTTATTTTGTTTGACTGCCAGCAGGTAGAAAGATTCAAATTGTTATCCCACGCCTCTCTGCGCATGTGCGGTTGGGACAAATTAAAAGCCAAAATATGGTAAAACGGCAAACGGCAAACTTGTCTTCCTATTCATGTTCTGAATCATGATCAAAATACATCATTTTTTTTACATACATGGTCTAAGGCTCATAAGGGAGCTGACACACACACACGGACATGGACACTGAACTTGGGCGAAGTGCGGTCACTGACGTCACTTCCTGGGATACTGTGGGTACCAGAGACGTCATAACAATGGCGCCGCCTTTCTCACCGCACTCATTCGGGCATGCAGCAGGTATCACTGAGTTACGTGTTACCAGTGACAGTCTCAAAAGACCAACCTGACCGGAAATTGAAACAAGTTGTTCCTCGATCATAAACTGACGATCACATCCTGATCATAGAGACAGACGGACAGACAGACATGAACCAATTGCTTAACCCCGCTTTTCGCTCAGAATGCGCGGAGTAACTACGATGAAACATACTCAGCAAACTGCATTCAAGAGAACTTACAGCTTGTTCAAGAGACCTCTTCTCCTCCTCCAAGTTGCGTATCTTCGACTTGTAATCGCTTAGTCTCATACTCAACAGTCCTGTCACCGAATAGAAATGCATACGTGCATCAAATTGGCTCCTTGTTATATTCAGGGGAATGCCTAACAAAGCAGAAAATGCTGGGACAATGTGTTCCCAGCTAAGACAACAACGTTGGGCCAACGTTGGCATTTGGGCAATTGGTCGCAAGCGCATTGTTGACGTCAGGGAAACGTTGCTTATTGGTTGTAAACGCGACGTCGATTTTCCAACGTTGGCCCAACGTTGCTTATTGGTTGTAAACGCGACGTCGATTTTCCAACGTTCGGACAACAGTGTTGTGTTAGCTGGGTTGTTTGTATGCTGGCATGATGAAATGTCCTTTTGTTCCTGCAGGAAGACAATGGCATCTGCAGGGCAATTGGCATCTTGGTTTACGCCAACATAGCTTCAGATTCACAGGTGTGCAAGCAAAAACAACCTTTAGAAGAATTTCTTCCTGTTTTCTTCATTATTTCTTCCAATTCCTTATTTCCTTGATGGGACTGCAAGAACAGAGGTACAAAAAATTATGGTCTATGGTCTAAATATGAACTAAATTGAAAAACATGAAATTAAGAAAAAGAGAATGGGTGATGGTCAAGGAGGGACAAAAAGGTAGAGGCCCATGGAGGTGGAGAGGGATGGAATAGGAGGACAGGCTGTAGTCGGGAGGTGTATGTCACACACTTGGGGTAGGAGGAGGGATGAGGTGGAAATTGCACCTCGTCTGTTTAAATAATAGATAGATCCATCCTTCTGTCATACATGTGGAATTGTTTTGGGAATTGTAGAATAGTTCAATGGGGTAATGGCCTCAGCATTGCATGCAACTCTCTTTAGACGCCTCTGCAGCAGATAAGGTATCAATCAATTTTACCAGGTAAGCGGATATCAACAAAATAGATGAAAGTACGAATGTGTTTTGTTAAAATTTAAAAAACATTTTGTACCTGGCAACCAAAAGATTTCTTATCTTCACAAAGTGTTTTCACGTTCAGATCTGAAAAATAGAATCAAATTATTTTATTTTCTGTTTGTAAAGAAGGAAGATCTCAAAAGGAAAAAAGCTTCAACTCAGCACATTCCAGGATGAATGACGCATGAGCTTATTGGGCATTGTGGTGGTAATTTAAAAGGTGATGATGATGACACTGCATAGTATGTCAAAGGCCTAACCCAGAGTATGGCTTGTTTGTAGATGGGATTGTTCATCTGGGCTGCACCTGCACATTGTCAGTGGCTTCAACCCACAGTTTGTCTGCTCTCTGATCGTACATGCAGGTATCCTTGGTGTGGCCTGTACATAGTCAGGTACAGTTAATAACGTTACGTGTCAATCTGTCAGCCTTGTGACCATGCCAAAACGTCGTTGGACCAAATACATTTACAAATTGAAAAGGGGAAAGGGGACAAGTGGTGAAAGTGAAAAGAAGCAGCACAGGACGAGAGGAAACACACAGGAGGAGGGAGAAAGAGAAATAGAGAGAAAAAAAAAGGAGAGGGAGACACACATACATACATTTATATATATACACACACATAAACAAACACATACACACATTAAAATATACACACATATGTACACATACACACACACACACTTATACACACCCACACATACATACATACATTTATATATATATACACATACACACATTAAAATATACACACCCACAAACATACACACTTATACACACCCACACACACATACATGCATACATTTATATATATATATATACACACATTAAAATATACACACCCACACACATACACATACACACCCATGCAAATATACACACACATGCACACATACACACACACATACACACACATACACACACACACACACACACACACAAATATACACACCCACACACATATATACACACACACAGAGATATACACACACAAATATACACACCACACACATACACACACACAGATATACACACACACACACACACACACACACACACACACACAAACACACACACACACACACACACACACATAAACACACACACATATACACACACAGATATACACACATATACACACACACATATATACACACAGATATACACACACATATACACACACAGATATACACACACATATACACACACAGATATACACACACATATACACACACAGATATACACACACACACATATACACACACAGATATACACACACATATACACACACAGATATACACACACAGATATACACACACATATATACACACACATATACACACACAGATATACACACACACACATATACACACACAGATATACACACACATATACAAACACAGATATACACACACATATACACACACAGATATACACACACATATACACACACAGATATACACACACACACAGACACACAAACACACACACACACATATATATATATATATATATATATACACACACAAACTCTGAGAACAAGACAACGTCACAGCTTATCCCATGGATCACAATCCTTCACCAAAGCAGGGGTGGATATTTCGAGTCCTGAGACTGGGAGGACTCCGTTCCTCCTTCTAAAACCCAAGTTATGGAGATAACAACCAACTGGCACAAACAAAGAGGTTTAGAGATATTAGAGTATCTGGGTGTCTGAAACTGGACAACTTTCATAGACAGAAGTTTGAAATCCAGACATCATAGACATTTGCAATGTCCCCTAATTTGTAACTCCCGAAAATGCCTTTCACCTTCCAATTTCCTCCTTGTAAGTGTGCTCTTCCACTTTAATGCTTTCTTGTATATATACAGTGCATTCAGAAAGTATTCAGACCCCTTCACTTTTTTCACATTTTGTTATGTTGCAGCCTTATGCTGAAATCGTTTAAATTCATTTTTTCCCTCATCAATCTACACCCAATACCCCATAATGACAAAGAGAAAACAGGATTTTAGAAAGTTTTGCTAATTTATTAAAAAGAAAAAACTGAAATATCACATTGACATAAGTATTCATACCCTTTGCTATGACACTTGAAATTTAGCTCAGGTGCCTCCCATTTCTCTTGATCATCTTTGAGATGTTTCTACACCTTAATTGGAGTCCACCTGTGGTAAATTCAATTGATTGGACATGATTTGGAAAGGCACACACCTGTCTATATAAGGTCTCACAGCTGACAATGCGTATCAGAGCAAAAACCAAGTCAGGAGGTCGAAGGAACTGCCTGCAGAGCTCAGAGACAGGAACGTGTCGAGGTACAGATCTGGGGAAGCCTACAAAAAAATCTCTCCTGCATTGAAGGTTCCCAAGAGCACAGTGGCCTCCATAATTCTTAAAAGGAAGAAGTTTGGAACAACCAGGACTCTTCCTAGAGCTGGCCACCCGGCCAAACTGAGCAATCGGGGGAGAAGGGCCTTGGTGAGAGAGGTGACCAAGAACCCGATGGTCACTCTGGCTGAGCTCCAGAGATCCTGTGTGGAGATGGGAGAAACTTCCAGAAGGACAGCCATCACTGCAACACTCCACCGATCTGGGCTTCATGGCAGAGTGACCAGAGGGAAGCCAAACAGTTCAATCTTGGTTTCATCAGACCACAGAATCTTGTTTCTCACAGTCTGAGAGTCCTTTAGGTGCTTTTTTGCAAACTCCAAGCGGGCTTCCATGTGTGCCTTGTATGCGTTTGTTTTTTTGTGTACATTTTCGTTTGCGGACACTTTCCGATTGTTCTGTGATTTTCCCCTGTGTACCAGCTACGATGTCCGTCAGCACGCCAAATTTGAGCTTTCCACGTCACCCGGAAGGTACCGAACATTAATATCAGTCAGTCAGTGGTTGGAGAGGGCTTTATATACATGATGCATCACCATTTCATGAAACAGTCATTTGTAAAGGGAAATCAATGTTTTATTTCTATTTCTGTTTTATTTCTATTTCTACCAGAGGTAGAAAAGATCAAGGTTTTGGATGGGGGAAGATAAGAGATGGTGGTGAACATCTGTTTTAAAGACCTGGAGGGTGGAGTGGGATTGAAGAGAGTGAGGGAGTTTGTACCAGAGGCGGGAGAAAAGAGGAATGAAGGAGTGAAGGTGAGCAGAGAGTCTTGATTTCGGCAGTTTAACCATCAGAGGGTTGCTGGCAGATCTTGTGCGACCTGTAGGAATATTTGGGGGACAGAGCCCAGAGAGAGCTGGGGGGAGGCAAGGCCAGAGAGGAGTCGGTAGTAGACGGAAAGACCATCAACCTGCCTGCGGTGAATGAGTGAAAGGCCCTTGGAGTTAGCTTCATCGCGGGAGATTCCAATGATTCTGAAATTTAATTTTGGGTTTGATTCTGAACACGACTATAATCTATCAGGTTCGTGATTCGCAGAGAGGGCATTCCATTAAACAGGAGCAACACACACAGCAGGTTCGATGGGATATTAAACCGGTGCCCCAGCTTCCACCATTGATCGCACGTTAAAGATGGCATCGTTGCTTTTGATGAAGAGTAAGTGAATTATTGTCGGCAAGTTGAAGAACTTTCCAAATTCCTGCCATGATTACCTCTAAGTTCGAGCTTTGGCACCCCATGACCCACAATAAAGCACTGGTCAGTGGCAGAGTCTGAAATATGATCGGGATAAGGAACAACAACTACAACTCTCGGGGATGCCTCTTCGTGATGGTTGTACCCCCAACGCAAGTCTGGGGGAAAATCTACCCCATTCTTTGCTGCTTCCCGGATTCATCAGATTGAAGGAGTCCGGGCTCCAGCATGATACGGACAAAAGGATGGCAAGCTACAAACTCGTCCGAGAAGATATTTATTCGTAAAACCAACTCGGGAACACTGAAAAGCCCTCTTATCGGGCTGCCTTATAAAGCACAACCAGAAACCGAAACCGAAACCGAAAGCCACGCCTCTCAGGCGAGGCGTGCTTCGGTGGTCACGTGATCAACAGGTGTAGCTGATTATACCCGCACGCGCGGCACGCTTTGGTGGTCACGTGACCAGCCATTCTGGCACCGTGGTTCCCCGCCGGTGAGGTCACCGGCTGGAGCAAGGAGATTCTGATGCTGGTCTTGCTTGGGGGACCATGGGTCGCTACAAGATCAGCATTGTCACAGTCAGAGTGCCGATCGAATCCTATGGACGGCCCTTTCCCTCTTGTCTGTCTGTCTGTCTGTCTCTCTCTCTAACTCTAACTCTCTCTCTCTCTCACTCTCTCTCTCTGTCTCTCTGTCTCTCTGTCTCTCTGTCTCTAACTCTGTCATGTCCCTGACTTTGTGAAGGCGGGGGTACACCGTCCTCGATGTGAGGAATCTCTGGGTCGCTCCTGGGAGATCCATCAGCTGTCTCCATGCCCTGGGTTTGTCTTGTTCAAGAGAACTGTCCTGAGCTAGACAACACCACCACCAACAATAACAACAACAACAACAACAACAACAATCTTTACTATAATTCACCAAATGTCTGTCTGTCTGTCTGTTCCCAGGTACCGCAAAAACGGCTGAACCGATCGCAACGAAATTTTGGGTGGGTAATCCTGGGACCCCCTGGAGTATAATAGGCGAAATCGTTTTTCCAATTTTCCAATTTTCCAGTTTTTCCAAACACTATGGAATAGTATTTCCCGATATGAACAGTGATGTGGCTTTTATTGAAATTCTACAAATACCGTTTAGATTTTGATGATTTGCGTGTGATATGATTTAACGGATGTTTATATAAATCGTTTAAAACAAAAAAAAGCCTTCAATTTCTGATATTTTGCCTTTTAATTTGGACCTCCCAATTGAAGCCCCACCCATAGGATTGAAACAAAATGTATCTGCCTCTAGGGCGGGTACCATTGCTAGTAATACCAATATGAGGATGGGACACCTAGTTTACATTCCCCATGATGTAGAGTACTCAGTGCTACTGAACCAGAATGACAGTCTTAGTCAAATAAATTTGCCATTGAACATTGAGCCAGCACCAGGTGACTTCTAAGGTAAAAGTAAAAAATGATAGCAGGTAACCTATCCACTATCCAGCCATCATGAAGAGAGTGAAAATTAATATTAAAACTTTTACTTTCAAAAAGTCTTGAACATTCATCATCACCAATCACTCATCTAAATTACATATCAAAAGTTTTTTCATTGAAGATTTCTATGAAACCACAAACAAACGAGAGCGGCACTCCTATGCTGCCTTGGGCCCACAGGGTAAAAGGCAGCTAGAAATCCATTTTTGTGACCATGATCGAAGAACTGCTCAAATTTTGAATACTAGGGCATGCCCGTACTATATATATATCTAAAATTATATCCCCCCCCTCTATTTACATGAAATGGTTTGGTCCAAAGCGAACGGCTTGCGAGTGGTGACAATCCCCCCCCTCTATTTACATGCAATGGTTTGGTCCAAAGCGAACGGCTTCCGGAGTTTGGTAAAGCAATCGCCATCGCGTGCACAAACGCGCAGGAAAGCGAATGAATCGCAAATTCGTTTTTATTAGTTGTAAAACATAGTTTAACGCCAACATAGTTTGCAAACGTGAAATAAATGAATACGCTCTCAAATGTGCCATCCGAGGCAGAGTGTGCCCGCCACGTTCGGCACACGCGATCGTTCGCTGCTCTCTGATTGGTTGAATCGTTTTTTGGACATAGCTCGGTAAGTAATTGTCCGATTAATATGAAACCTTGAAAAGGCACATCCTCGGGTCCCCAGCAATATACCTGGCAAGTTAAAAGTATATCGGACCCGTGGTTGTCGAGAAACAGCGGTCACAGACAAACGTACAGACGTACAGACAGACAGACAGAGATTACTGGAATTATAGATAGATGTTGCTGATTCTGTAATGACTTGTTGTAACTTTGACAATCCTGCAGTATTTTTTGGAGACCATTTTGAACAGGGTTGTTGGGGTTTAAAATAGCACGTCTTTGGTATTTTGTCCATTTTGGTGAATTTGATGTTCCATCATTTCAACTCTTACCACAATGAAACTCAAATCAAACCCAAGTACTTAGTTCCAGTGGATGAAGTGTCATGGCGACGACATGATTAGCAGCTGAGATATAGGTAATGAAAATAGGTGATTTTATTTAATTGATTCCATGTTTTATTGAATTTTAGCAGGATTAGCAAAGCTGCCATTCCACGAATGTTGTTCTTCCAGATATGAAACTTCAGCATCATGGAGACATAAACACCTAGTTCATGTATATGGGATTTCACGCACCTACGACCGCATACTACAAAGTTATAGACTCCCAAAGTAGGGTTACATGAATGAGCAGCATGGGCTTCAAAAGGTGCGTTGTGCCTTTCATTTTCACGCGCTCCCATCTTGAATGACTAGATCAGGTGGCTGACATCTTCTTCAGTGAATTAAGATAAATGGAAAATTCATTTCCCGTTTCTCCGCCGCTATTCAGGTAACTATTGGGGTTATGGGGGCAGGTGTATAAAGGCTGCTCCATATAGGTCTGCTTCAGCAGCTGCTTAGAATCCTGGGGGCCATATTTTCTTGTTTCAACTTTTAACTTTAATATTGTTATGTTTGTGGGGTAGGGATACTTTAGTCAAGGTAGATTTGTATCGGTAGGTGCTCCGAATGTTGTGTAGAAACCTTGATGTAATAAGTACTTGTTTAGACTGTGCGTTTGGATTAAGCTTGCATCTTCGTCTCCATTATGAGGAATGGGCATGTTAACTAGCATAGGGATTATGTTAATTTCCCTGTTCGGCAAACTTCAGTGATTTATCCTTTGGCTCTTTTGGCACTGCACCGTAGACACTAGTGAGAAAGGCCCATTAATTGCACTAAATAATAACAATAAAACCAACCAGAAGCCAGTTTTGAACACTGCCGATGGACACCACCATCTACATCACCATGGAAGACAAGCAGGCTGAAGACACGCCCCGAGGGACTCGTGATTCGCCAGGGCGGAGCAAGAAGCGACTCGCTATTGGGCGGGAGTCGAGCAACTGGAATGCCAGAGTAAGAAGGGACTCGTGATTGGACAGGGAGGAGCAAGAAGCTGCCCGCTGATTGGTGGACGGAAGGGTGAGGAGGAAGCCGAGCGCCGATTGGCAAAGTCCACCGAGGACGTCAGAGGCGAGCAAGAAGTGGCGCGCTGATTGGTGGAGAAGCGCTGATGACGTCACAACCCCGACGATAAAGGAACTCGAGGACCGACATTTCTCTCTTCTTGCCCTCTTGCTCGCTGACCCTGGACTCTTGCACTCTTGCTTTTTGCCCTTCACGCCTGCATTTTGCCCTTCCTCGCCTCTCGCATCTTCCTTTGTCCCTCGACGTTCCTGCCTCTTGCTCACCCATGGCCTTCGACACTCTGACTGAAATGATCCTTTGGCGTGCGAGATGAACGGAGGCCTGACTTTGTGCATGCGCGCCAAATAACGAGCGGTTTTCCACCAACGCTGGTGCCGTGTCAAGACTGCACGCTGGGGCCTGGACGATTGCTGACGAGGCAGCAAGTTGAGCTACAGTCATGTGAAAAAGTAAGTACACCCCATGTAAAGTTTTGACTTTTTCAACATATTTCAACATACAGCTATTTGATCTTCATTTCAACAATATTGATAGATAAAGGTGATATAATATAACAAATATCATGAAATATTTACATTTTGTAGTCCATTGTATAATTTAAATAAACATAAATGCAAATTTCGCATGTGGAAAAAGTAAGTACACCCCTACATTTATCACTACTTCAAATACCTAAAATTAGAATCAGGTACACCAGCTCAGGTGCAAATGATTAGAACATCGTTAGAGAGGATCTTGGAGGAACCTGTCTTATTTAAACCTCAGACATTTAGTTTGGTTTGCTCTTTGTTGTTGAAGTGTGCGGCATCACCATGCCTACATCAAAAGAGCTCTCTGAGGCCTTTAGAAAGAAGGTTATAGATGCGTACGAGTCTGGGAAGGATTTAAAAAGATCTCCAAACGATTTGAAATCAATCGTTCGACTGTCCGGAAGATCATCTACAAGTGGAGAAGATTCCAAACAACTGCCAACTTGTTCAGGCCAGGCCGCCCCAGCAAGTTCAGTCTGAGAGCAGACCGCAAGATGCTGAAAGAAGTCTCGAAGAACCCCAAAATGTCATCACGGGACCTACAGGTAGCTCTTGCCACTGTTGATGTCAAAGTGCACGAGTCTACCATTAGAAAGAGGCTGCACAAATTTGATCTCCATCGGAGGTGTGCCAGGAGGAAACCTTTGCTGTCCAGAAAGAACATCAGGGCAAGACTGAAGTTTTCCAATGAACACTGAGGCAATGACCAGCACTTCTGGAACAATGTGCTCTGGACAGATGAGACAAAGGTAGAGCTATTTGGCCACAGTACCAGAAGACATGTTTGGCAAAAACCAAAGACAGCATTTGACCACAAGAACCTGATACCAACTGTAAAGCATGGTGGTAGAAATATTATGGTTCGGGGCAGCTTTGCTGCATCAGGGCCTGGGCAGCTCACCATCATAGAATCCACTATGAATTCTTCATTGTACCAGAGGGTGCTTGAGGATAATGTGAGGCCATCTGTCAGAAAGTTGAAGCTCAACCGAAGGTGGACCTTGCAACATGACAATGACCCTAAACATACCAGTAAATCCACCAAGGAATGGCTGAAAAGAAAGAAATGGAGGGTTCTGGAATGGCCAAGTCAAAGCCCAGATCTAAATCCCATTGAGATGTTGTGGGGGGATTTGAAACGAGCTGTGCATGCAAGAATCCCCTCAAACATCGCACAGCTGAAAGAATTCTGCATGGAGGAGTGGGCAAAAATTTCTCCCAGTCAATGTCAGAGACTGGTAGACAGTTATAAGAAACGCCTACTTGAGGTTGTTTCTGCCAAAGGGGGCAATACCACCTATTAGAGCCAAGGGTGTACTTACTTTTTCCACATGTGAAATTTGCATTTATGTTTATTTAAATTATACAATGGACTACAAAATGTAAATGTTTCATGATATTTGTTATATTATATCACCTTTATCAATCAATATTGTTGAAATGAAGATCAAATCGCTGTATGTTGAAATATGTTGAAAAAGTCAAAACTTTACATGGGGTGTGCTTACTTTTTCACGTGACTGTAAGTGCCACGATAAAACACACATCATTTATTTTATCCAGTTTATCCTTTCCCTTCGTCTGTGTTATAAGTCTGGTGTGGGGACGTCCCGATTAGGAACTTAGTTTTACCGTCACGTTTCTTGTTATCGGCATTTCTTTTAATAAATACTTTCATTATTTTCTGTATATTCCAAATCCGTTTAGGTGTGAGTTTATTTTCTGCAGGTTTGAGGACTGCCCGTCGGGATCAATCATGTAAGCACTTCAGCATCCTCTTCTTCTTTCTTCCTCCCGCACATATATCGTGAAATCCGCATTTGGGCATCGCCTTCGGAGTTTAAAAGCTTGCTATTGGCTATCTGTGATTTCCCCGGTATTAACCAAGGTGAGTCACGCGACAATATTACACAGATCTATTCCTCATACCACCTAAAAGGCACGGTACCTCGCTTCATGCTTTGTTTAAAATCGTAACCCCATTGTACATCTGCAAAATCAAATCTACTGACAGGATGCCGGTTTTAGTAAAGTTTGTGTGTAGAGATATCTTGATTTTCTTTTTTACATCATATCTTGTACATAGAGTATACATTTTGTCCACAAACTCTAAAGTTACCATTACTTTACATATCTCTCTTTCATGACATTCCCACACCTTTGTGGCTGACCTCTCATACTCACCGAAGCTTTGATCTCTTTCTTCTTGATAATTTCCCGAAGAGCAGATACTTCCCTGCTCAAGGCCTTCTCTTTGTCCTGGAGTTTCTTGTTTTCCTAAACAACAGAAAAATGTGGTGTTTAACCACATTGGTCCAACAGAGAGCAGGTTGTTGTGTGTAAGCAATACTTCTTCTTTAACGAGCACCATTATCCCACCTTTGTTGTGGGTTCGGCTGGGGAGGGATAGGGGGGGGGGGGGGGAAGTGAAGCTTGGCACGAGTCCTCACGAACCATCTGGGCATGCTTGACGTTCGTTCACCGATCTTTAACGTTCACCAATTAATGCTAGCAGATGGGACACCCAGCGAAATGGCCATGCAATGCGATCCGACACACGCACGCACACACACACACACGCACACACATACACCCATAGACACATGCACACACACACACACACACACACACACACACACACACACACAGACACACATGCACACACACGCACACACATACATACACCCATAGACACATACACACACACACACACACACACACACACACACACACACACACACACACACACACACACACACATACATGCACACACACACACACACACACACACACATGCACAAACACACATACATACACACACACACACACACATACATACACACATACACACACACACACACACACACACACACGCACATGCACACACACACACAAGTACGCACACACACACACACCTCACTCAGCTCCCTGATGCACTGGGCAAATAGGAATTAAAATTCCAAAAGGTAGTAACTCATTCATCTCCTTGAGGGTTTAGTATAAACAACTAAACATTTGTTTTGTATCCATTGATACTGGTAATATTCTATTTACTGCATTCTTTAAAAGAACAAATCAAAACAATTTGAATTTCACACCTTTGACGCTTCCTTCAGATCCTTCTTAGTCCTGCTCAATTCTTCCTCAAGATCTTCCTGGACTTCCCTTAAAATCTCCATTTGGTAGCTCAGGCCGATGTTATCTTTATTTCGTTGAGTGCTGATCATCATTTCCTTCTTGTACTTGTCTTCTAAATCTCTCAAAGAACACTGGAAGAAGAAAAAGAAAAGGCAGAAGAATTTGCATTCCGTGTATCCAATATATAAATAAAGCTCTTTCTAACCACGAACTAACTGATACTGAAGGAGCTGCGCTCCAACGCGAGTCGAAAGAATTGACGCGACCAAAGACGGAATTCGTCCGAGTTGCTTTATTGAAACAAAACAGCTCAGGTATTCTGACCAAGCCCGTTTATCGGGCAGCAATATATATACACATTTATGCCCGGGCGTTTGCCCGGGAAAACCGAGACCGGGCATGCCCGGGTGTCAAGGGCGAGTCCTGGAAAGGCGAGTCTGGACATGCCCGGGCGTCCTGGACGCGACCTGGCAAGTCGAGGCTGGGCGTGCCCGAGCGCTCTGGGCGAGCCCTGGAAAGGCGAGAGCGGGCATGCCCGGACGCTCTGGGCGAGCCCTGGAAAGGCGAGTCTGGACATGCCCGGGCGTCCTGGCAGGTGCAAGGCGATTGTGTACATTCAGCGGGAACCGCTACACACGCCCCTCCAGAATCGACCTGCACCGGCAGGGTCAATTTAAGGGGGGTCCGGATGACCCGGCCGAAGCGATCCCTGGAGGGTCATGGGGGGGGGGGGGGGGTCCGATCCGGTGGTGGGTGGTCGAGCGGGGGGAACTGTAGACGGGGGGCGGCCTCGTCGCGGAGGAAGGGCCAACCGTGGTGGTCGGTCGACGTCCACGTGCGCCGGTTTGAGGCGGTCCACAGAGATCCGGTCCGACCGGCCGCCGACGTCGACGACGAAGGACTTGTCGCCCCGTCGCAGGACCCGGAAGGGCCCGTCGTACGGCGGCCGGAGTGGCCCCCGGTGCGCGTCATGACGCACAAAGACGTACTCCGCTGTGCGAAGCGCCGGGCAGACGTGGGACTGGGGGCCACCGTGGCGGGACGTTGGCACGGGGGCAAATCGGCGGGCGGCCTCCTGGAGGTCCGAGCGCTGGTGTGCGGCGGACCAGGGACTGGTAGCGTCGGGCACGAACTCGCCCGGGATGCGGTGCGGCTGGCCGTAGACGAGCTCGGCGGCGGACGCCCGGAGGTCCTCCTTGGGGGCCGTGCGGAGGCCCAAAAGGACCCACGGCAGCCGGTCGGTCCAACCGTCGTCCTGAAGGCCGGCCATGAGTGCGGCCTTCATGGAGCGGTGAAACCGCTCGCACAACCCATTGGCGTGGGGGTGGTAGGCCGTGGTGCGGTGTAGCGTGACCCCAAACGAGCGGGCGACCGCAACCCAAAGTTCGGACGTGAACTGTGGGCCGCGGTCGGACGAGATGTCCGCCGGTGCGCCGAAGCGCGTGACCCAGGTGGCGATGAACGCCTGCGCCACGTCGGCGGTGGTGGTGGAGGTGAGGGGCACAGCCTCCGGCCACCTGATGGTCCTGTCCACCATGGTGAGCAGGTGGGTGAACCCCCGCGATGGGGCCAGGGGACCCACCAGGTCCACGTGGACGTGGTCGAAACGCCGTGCAGGCACAGTGAAAGGTGCTAGCGGGGCCTGGGTGTGGCGGTGGACCTTGGCCCGCTGGCAGGCCGTGCAGGCGTTGGCCCAGTCGCGGACGTTCCGTCGAAGGCCGTGCCAGACGAAACGCGCTGACACCAGCTTCTGAGAAGCTTTCCGGCCCGGGTGAGAAAGGCCGTGGATGGAGGCGAAGATGCGGCGCTGCCAGGAAACGGGCACGATGGGGCGAGGCTGGCCCTGGGAGACGTCGCAGAGCAGGACGGTGCCCGCGAAGGGGATGTCGGCCAGGCGGAGGCCGGTGTCCGCCGCCCGGAGGGTCTGCACCGAGGTGTCGGTGGTCTGGTCGGCCGCCATGAGCGCGAAGTCCACGCCGAGGTGGACCGCGTTCGCGCTGGCCCGAGAAAGACAGTCGGCCACGGCGTTGTCTTTGCCGGCGACGTGCCGGATGTCCGTGGTGAATTCCGACACGGCGGAGAGGTGGCGCTGCTGGCGGGCCGACCACGGCTCCGTGACTTTGGCCATTGCGTAGACCAACGGCTTGTGGTCGACAAAAGCCGTGAACGGGCGGCCCTCCAGGAGGTGTCGGAAATGGCGAACGGCCAGGAATAGACCGAGCAGCTCGCGGTCGAACGTGCTGTATTTTAACTCGTTCGGCCGGAGCTGCCGGCTGAAAAAAGCGAGTGGCTGCCAAACCCCGTCCACCCATTGTTCATGGACGGCGCCCACCGCGTAGTTGGAGGCGTCCGTAGTGAGGGCGATGGGCGCGTTGAGCACTGGGTGAGCCAGCAGCGTTGCGTCGGCGAGGGCCCGTTTTGTGCTCGCGAAGGCCGCGTCCATGGCCGCGGACCAAACGATGTCATGCTTGGCCGGCTTGCCCCGGAGGGCCTCGTAAAGGGGCCGCATGAGCTTAGCAGCGCGGGGCACGAATCGGTGATAAAAATTCACCATGCCGAGGAACTCTTGTAGGGCCTTGATGGAACGGGGACGCGGGAACGTGGTGATGGCCTCGACCTTGGTCGGCAGTGGCACGGCCCCGGTCTTGGTGATGCGGTGGCCCAAAAAGTCAACGGTCGTCGTGCCGAAGTGGCATTTGGCCGGGTTGACAATTAAGCCGTGCTCGCTGAGGCGACCGAACAGTGTTCGGAGGTGGAGGAGGTGCTCGGCGCGGGACGTGCTGGTGACGAGGATGTCGTCCAGATAGACGAAAAGAAATGGCAGGTCGCGCAGCACGCCGTCCATTAAACGCTGGAATGCCTGGGCCGCGTTCTTGAGGCCCAACGGCATCCTCAAAAATTCGAACAGGCCGAACGGCGTGATGACGGCCGTCTTCGGGACGTCGGCCGCCCGGACAGGTACCTGGTGGTATCCCCGTATCAGGTCAATTTTGGAAAATATGACCCGTCCCGCCACACGGGCGGAAAAGTCCTGGATGTGCGGGATCGGGTACCTGTCGGGGGTGGTAGCGTCGTTGAGGCGGCGGTAGTCGCCACACGGGCGCCATCCACCCCCCGGCTTTGGCACGATGTGCAGTGGTGAGGCCCACGCGCTATTGGAGCGCCGCACGATGCCGAGGTGCTCCAACGCGTTGAACTCGGCCTTTGCCACGGCGAGCTTGGCCGGGTCGAGGCGGTGGGCCCTGGCGTAGACCGGCGGGCCCGTAGTGGGTATGTGGTGCTCGATCCCACGTCGCACTGCGACGGCCGAAAACGTCGGCCGCGTGAGGGCCGGGAATTCCGCGAGCAGTCGAGCGAACTCGTTCACCGTCGGGAGGGCGCACGCCAGTTCGGTCGGCGTGGAGCTGCTCATCGTGCACGCCAGGGAGCTGAAGGTCTCGGCGTTGACAAGGCGACGACGTTTGACGTCGACCAGCAGCCCGTGCGCGCAGAGGAAGTCGGCGCCCAGCAAAGCCATGGGGACGCAGGCGGTCACAAAGGTCCACTGAAAGCGCTGGCTGCCGAAGCAGAGGGTGACGTCGCGCGGGCCGAAAGTGCGTATGGCCGAGCCATTAGCAGCGACCAAAGAGGGGCCGCAAACGGCGTCCCGCCTGTCCTGCTCGGAAGCGGGTATGACGCTCAGTTGGGCGCCGGTGTCACAAAGGAAACGCCGCCCGGACGCTTTGTCCCGAATAAAAAGCAAGTTGCCCGAGTGGCCGGCGCTCATGGCTGGGAATGAACGCCGGCCCGGCCGTTTCCCGACTTGCCGAAAGTGCACGGGGGTCGGCACATCCGAGCCTTGTGTCCGAACCTGGCATGGTAATAACACCACGCCTGGTCAGGTGGAGGCCCCGGCCGTCGTGTCGGAAGCGGGGAGGCCCCGGCCGTCGTGTCGGAAGCGGTCGGCGCAGCGTGGCGGCCGCCAGTTGCATCGGCAGTTCGGCCTCCAACCGCGCAGGGCGCTCGGGCGTCGCCTCGGACGGCGGCGGGCTCCAGGTAGCCGCGCCGATGTGTTGGCCCGCCGAGGAGATCTTATCGGCTTCCCTGGCGAGGGCGCGGGGATCGGTGATCGACGTGCCAGCCAGGGCGAGGCGTACCGGGTGAGGCAGCTGGCGAAGGAACAGCTCGCGGAACAGAAAACCCGGAGAGTGCTCACCGAGCAACGAGAGCATATAGTCTATGCGCTCGGACGGGCGCGTGTCGCCGAGCTCGGGCAGGTCGAGCAGGCGCCGTGCGCGTGCCGCCGGTGAGAGGGCGAAAGCGTCGAGGAGGAGCGTCTTCAGCGCGTCATACTTGTCGGCAGCCGGCGGGTGCTCGAGGAGGCTCAGAGCGCGGGCCGCGGCGGCAGAACCGAGCGCTGCCACGACGTGGTGGAAGCGGGTGTCGTCCGCGATGATGCCTCGCAGGGCGAACTGGGAGTCCGCCTGGGCAAACCAAACAGCCGCGTGATCCTCCCAGAAGGTAGGCAGTTTAAGAGTCACTGCCATGTCCATGTCGGTAGGTCACCAGTGAAGGAGCTGCGCTCCAACGCGAGTCGAAATAATTGATGCGACCAAAGACGGAATTCGTCCGAGTTGCTTTATTGAAACAAAACAGCTCAGGTATTCTGACAAGCCCGTTTATCGGGCAGCAATATATATACACATTTATGCCCGGGCGTTTGCCCGGGAAAACCGAGACCGGGCATGCCCGGGTGTCAAGGGCGAGTCCTGGAAAGGCGAGTCTGGACATGCCCGGGCGGCCTGGCAAGTCGAGGCTGGGCGTGCCCGAGCGCTCTGGGCGAGCCCTGGAAAGGCGAGAGCGGGCATGCCCGGACGCTCTGGGCGAGCCCTGGAAAGGCGAGTCTGGACATGCCCGGGCGTCCTGGCAGGTGCAAGGCGATTGTGTACATTCAGCGGGAACCGCTACAATACTGTATTAATATTCGGTACCTTCCGGGTATCGTAGAAAGCTGAAATTTTGTGTGCGGACGGACATCGAAGTACACTGGAGAAAATCACAGAACCGGAGAAAGCGTCCGTAAATTAAAATTTACGTTAAAAACCCGTAAACGCGTCTGTAAAAAAACAAAACAAAAAAAAAACCCAATTGATATCGAGCAGCAGGTCGGTGATGCTTGCCTATAATTATAA
>NC_136266.1:14754774-14775964 GCF_964187855.1 Myxine glutinosa
TGCTGGAGCCAAGCGAGAGAGAGAGAGCCAGCGAGCGAGGGAGAGTATAGCAGGAGCCCAGTGCACGCCAGCCTAGCGAGAGAGTATAGCAGGTTCTGGGCCGGGTTTTATAACCCGCCGAAACCCTACCCGAATGTTCCATGGGCCGCAATTGGCCGCCGGGGGTCACGTGATGTGACAGCCCCTCATTGGTCACCCTCGGCCACTCCCTTTAGCTCCCATTGGTTGCAGCTCTCATTGGCCACTCCTTTGGCCACTCCCTTTAGCTCCTCCTTTGGGCCTGCAGGGCCTGGCCTGGTCCAATGACGAGGCACTTTAGGCTTCAACGAGGCCTACTATCATCCTGCCTGCCTCAACACATACTAACACTGGAAAGGGGACTATGCTTTACATTTAATAAGAAATAACTAACTGTAGGAGGCTACATGTTGTGGTGTAACTAACTATAGGGGGGTTGCCTTTATTCACAAAACTGCAACACTACCCCCCTCTCCGACCAGACTCATCCGAGTCGACCTTTGGCGGAGCGACCGGTAGAGTAGGCATTCAATTTTTACCTTTAACATTAGTGTGACACATAGATGTAATTCCCCTAACATTTAACTCCAACCCCATGTGTGCGACATCATTTACACTAGATATGTCCCTCCTAATGTGTTGAGCAGCTAACTAACAGACTCACACCCACAACTGTTCGCGTATTTCCGGAATTTTTGAAACTAAACACATAACTGGTGGGCAACATTCTTACACTTACATTTACAAAACTTTAACCTTTATTTACAAACACTATAACCCAGGACCTGGACTCAAGGGAAGAAATGGAGAAAGGAAATGGAGGCACTTGCTGCTTGAGTTATCTTGCGGCTTCTTGTCCTGAGAGGTTCCCTAACAAAAACCGGCTGCCCTAGACCGGCATACAGGCCATTTGAAGCAAAGGGCATCTAAATTTTCACCTCCTCAAAATCGAGCCGTTTCTCTGGTGAACAGGGCCACTGACACATGGTCCAAAGGTGGGGTTCAATGCCACCCAAAAGGTGGTCCATGGTTGGCCAGAATGCCACACAACAGGTGGTCCGAAGGTGCAAAATGATGGGGCAGCCAAAAGCTACCACAGCAGAGGTGCGGGGCCACAAGGCCCGTGGTCCATAAGGTGATGGATTGGCAGCAAGATGCTGCGACAGGTGGGTCTCCAAATGGTCCTGGGTGGGGAGGAAGACAAGGCGCAACAAGCACAAGGAAAAGCAACAGTAGCACACAAAAAAAAACAAGGTGACCAGGTACCACCACACCTGGTGCGGTGAGAGGAACGCGTCAGAGTGAGCGGAGTAAGCTCGTCCCTAACCGTACGTACCCCCACCGTTAACTACACTACCCTAGCCCTACTTGTATTTACAATTCGTCTCTACGTCTTGTCTCCCAAGTCCCCCTCTAACGCCAAATTCATCCCCAAATCCCTCCCAGGTTCTCCCAGGAAGGAAGGGATGGAATAAAACAATGTTACACTCACGTCGTGATGCATCTCACTTTCCAAACAGCTCACAGAATCTCTCGGTGCAAAATTCGTCCTCTGTGGTGGATGGTTGTGGATGGTGCGAAGGGGTCTCACATCCTAACTACACTAACAACATTACTCTTTTAAACTCCCCAGGGTCGTACCCTGCCAGTAGGCCTCTTTAAACTATGTGGTTCTAAGAACCCGAATTCCCATTGCCCACACTGTGGTGCCCTCCTGAATTTGGGTCTCACCCCACAAATTTTCTACCTGTGCCCTCGCACAATTTCGGGGCTGGGTCGTGTGGCTCTACCAGCAGGTCTACCAACCTGCGCCCATCCGTTCACTGGAGCTGCCTCCCGAGCTTGCCTGCTCCTTACACTAATCTACCTGGGGAAGGCCCTCCCTGGCGCTTACCCCCTCGATGCCCACCTTGGCATTGGGCAACCCGGGTCCTTTCCCTGGATCCTCGGGCCCCACTCACACGCTAACCTCACTGGCTCCCTGAGCCTACCTGCAGCCTTACCTGGCCAACAAGCTGCCAGTGACGGAGTGCCCCAATAACTATTACTACCAATTAAGCCACACGCCCAGCCATTCCACCGCCTCATGCACCTCACAAAACACTACATTCTACCATCAGCACCACAGGTGTCAATATCCATGCAATTTACCTGTACCTCTATCTAACTTTAAATTACCCTGCCAGGCCTCCGCGAATGGGTCCACTACCCCCCATTCAATCCTTCGCACCATGCATTCCACACCATTCATTCCACACCATTGATTTCCACACCATTTATTCTCATACCAACTATTTCCACACCATTACACAATTCCATTCACACTTACACACTGCATCATTTATCTAACTGATTTCCCCTATAACTTGTGCTTCCCTCGTCGTCCCTTTAAACTATGCACGCCTTTTTTTTTTAACAACCACCTAAACTCTCTACGTCCCCTCTACTGTTCATGTCACTACTTAAATCTTGGTCCCTAAGGTCTCTCTAGATCCATAATCATTATCCTAGCCCTCCTCGGCTAGGTTTCGGTGCCCCATGGAGGCAATCATTGCTGGCCCCTCCATGGGCCTAACACTGCCATCCCCCTAAACTAGTGCTCATGGGCCCCCCGCGTGTGAGGAATGTTCATACTACCATTCCCCCACGTGGGGTACTATACTCCCCCCAGTCCTCTAAACTATGAGCCCCCATTCATGGAGGTACTTGGTCGCGGCTCGGCCCTCAAAAGGGCCGAGCGATCCATGCGGGTGGTTGGTCGCCTGTATGGGGTGATATCCGGCTGACATTGACGATCCGAGGGGGGAGGAATTGATGGTCCCAGGTGCCGGAGTCCATCCCTGCGTGGGGCCTTGCGGTCCCACGCACGATGACCCAACTGGCCACGGTCAGAGCACCTCACCCGGTAAGGTGCACGGCTGCGAAACTCCAAATTACCCCTCAAAACCCGCCGACCGCTCTTGCCGCGGTACGGCGCCAACAATACCATGCGGGTGCCAGAGGTACGAATCGTGCACGCTGGTCCTTGTGAGACCGACGCAGCACCAATTCCCTCCAGTCCCCACGGCGCACCATTCATCAGGGGCTCGCGTGCGCTACCCGTCCCACTAAGCACTACCCCGGTCGGTGTCGATGCGTGAGCCGCGTCATCACATCTCGCTACCCACTCCATACTCGCACACCCCGGCGCACACACGGCTTTTACACACTCCGTCATCACACACACCGGTGTGCACTCTCTCTCCACACACTCCGTACTCACACACACCCGGCGCGCACACCTCTCTCCACACACTCCGTGCTCGTCGCACCCCTCACAATGGGCCCCCCACGAACGCCCCGGGGTCTCACCTTTCTCCCAAGCTTGTCGAGGCTCCGATCGTACCAAACACATTTCCGAAATCATCGCCACTCACCTCGGGGCTCTCCTTCCCCCACTTCTCTTCCAGCACCTGTAAACTTTTCATTTGGTCAGCAAGCATTTCATTACGGTGCGAACACGAACCTTACACATATTCCACCACTTCCTCCCGTAATTCACTCCCTGTCTCTCCTTGTGTCTTTTTAATTTCAATCATTCCTTCTTCTACCTCCTTTATTTCCCAGTGCGCCCCTACTATTTCCTCTTCTACGCGTTCCTCGCAACGCGTCACCTCGTCACCTCGTCACGTACCACTGCCACCTTTTCGCTCAGCTTACGCCCAATGTCCTCCCCCATCTTTTTCGTGTTACACATTGATTCGATTATCTTCTCTCCCATCTTTTTCATGTCACACCTTAATTCTTCCCTCATGGTGTCCATCCGATCAACCATCTTTTTCCTGTCACACCTTAATTCTGTTATTTCATCACTCGTCTTGACCATGTATGCCCTCATTTGCGCCATAATGAATGAATGAATGAATGATCGTTTTAAGGCCATTTTCCTCGCTAGAGCAGGGGTTAGCCTTGCGGGCCCCATGACAATCATGGTTCCCTGTTTGAGGCAATGTTTTTATGGCCGGATGCCCTTCCTGGCGCCAACCCTTAGTCGCCTCTTACGATGCGCAGGGATACGGTGTACCTATTCTAAACCGGGGTACACACCGGGATCATTCATCCCAGCAAGCTGGTACTCAATTTGCCGACCTCGGAAGGATGACAGGCTGAGTCAACCCCCCTGGTGTTAATTTAGCGATCGACCGGGATTCAAACCCAGGATTCTAGGATCCCAAGCCGGCACCCTAACCACTAAGCCAACACCAGGCTTCAGTGAATGAATGAATGAATGATCGTTTTAAGGCCATTTTTCCCCACTAGACACCGCCGGCCTTCTCCCCTTACCAAGGGGGGACTAGTCCCCCTGTCTTTGACTGACCTGGCACGACCCGGGACCTATTACGTCCCTTCCAGACAGCGCGAAATAGGGTATCAGGACCAAATTCGCTAATACCTAAATACTCGCACTGCCCTGAAGCGAGGAAATAAGCCCCACACGAACCACGTGTGTTGGTGATACGCCGAGCGGTTTGCGTACACGTGACTCGTGCTATTATCACTTACTAGACCCAGATTCAAGCGGTTCTTATTTGAACCACGCTTAGTCAATGGCGAAATCACAAAGACGATCGAATTGGAAGGAAGAACAGAATTTATTTACACTATACACAATGATTCAAGAGCAGAGACACAGAGCAAATCCTTAAAAACAGTCTTACTTAATACCCAAGGACACAGGCCCGTCTCACACACACACTCACACGGGGATTGCAGATGGCAGGACGATGTTCACCAGTGCGTCCAGGGATGGCTTCCATGCAGCTCTCTCTCCGGTCCCTGGCACGTCCCTTGGAGTAGGTGAAGGCAGGAGCTCTCCGCGTGTCGTCGGAATGGAGCGAGTTATCATGGGGCGAATTGGTAGGGAGCGGACTTTGACGCGGCTGGCGGTTATTCACTTGCGGCTATGGCCGCGCTTACTCGCGTGGGTGAAAAGCGCAATATGCGTTACCGGCGCGCCTGGCTGCGCCCGCGTACTTGGCACAGTTCAACGCCTCTTCTTCTCTCTCTCTCTGCGCAAGTCCTTAAACAACGCGCGTATCCTCCGCAAGTTCTCCAAACCACGCGCTTAACTTGCGAGTCCGAATCCTTTCTCTCTCCTCTGCGAGTCCTGGCGTGCGAGTCCTCTTCCAACAAGTCCTCTTCAAGGGCTTTGCGCAGCGACTTATATAGGCACGCCCCGCGAACCTTCTCGAACGCACCAGATGCACCTCACCACGCCCTCTCACGCCATGCCGCTAGAGCCCTGATTGGCTGGTGGCTCTTACCGTCATCGCCTCTGCCGCTCTGATCTCAACGCCCCCCACCCTGACCCCGCGCTCCTCCTTCTCAGGCCTACCTCGTGTTACTCGACTAGTGGGCAGCCAATGCTTAACAAACTGGATCGAGGCTAGGGTGGCTGGGAAATCGGTGGCAAGTAAAGCCTATTTTCTTGTCTTTACACAACGCAGGCACTAAGAGGGGAAATGGCCTATTCTTACACATACTAAGACATAACTATACTACAAATGGGCCGATGTTGCTCGTGTGACTAAGTATGGGAGGCAACCCTTTAACCTTTAATAACTTCAATGTGCCAATCTCAAAACCGCAGCAATATATATATATATATATATATATATATATATATATATATAGTGCATTCAGAAAGTATTCAGACCCCTTCACTTTTTTCACATTTTGTTATGTTGCAGCCTTATGCTGATATCGTTTAAATTCATTTTTTCCCCTCATCAATCTACACTCAAAACCCCATAATGACAAAAAGAAAACTGGATTTTAGAAAGTTTTGCAAATTTATTAAAAAGAAAAAACTGAAATATCACATTGACATAAGTATTCAGACCCTTTGCTATGACACTTGAAATTTAGCTCAGGTGTCACCCATTTCTCTTGATCATCTTTGAGATGTTTCTACACCTTGATTGGAGTCCACCTGTGGTAAATTCAATTGATTGGACATGATTTGGAAACGCACACACCTGTCTATATAAGGTCTCACAGCTGACAATGCATATCAGAGCAAAAACCAAGCCATGACGTCGAAGGAACTGCCTGCAGAGCTCAGAGACAGGATTGTGTCGAGGCACAGATCTGGGGAAGCCTACAAAAAAAATCTCTGCTGCATTGAAGGTTCCCAAGAGCACAGTGGCCTCCATAATTCTAAAATGGAAGAAGTTTGGAACAACCAGGACCCTTCCTAGAGCTGGCCACCCGGCCAAACTGAGCAATCGGGGAGAAGGGCCTTGGTAATAGAGGTGACCAAGAACCCGATGGTCACTCTGGCTGAGCTCCAGAGATCCTGTGTGGACATGGGAGAAACTTCCAGAAGGACAACCATCACTGCAAAACTCCACCAATCTGGGCTTTATGGCAGAGTGGCCAGACGGAAGCCTCTCCTCAGTGAAAGACACATGAAAGCCCACTTGGAGTTTGCAAAAAAAACACCTAAAGGACTCGCAGACTGTGAGAAACAAGATTCTGTGGGCTTTCATGTGCCTTTCACTGAGGAGAGGCTTCCGTCTGGCCACTCTGCCATAAAGCCCAGCTCGGTGGAGTGTTGCAGTGATGGTTGTCCTTCTGGAAGTTTCTCCCATCTCCACACAGGATCTCTGGAGCTCAGCCAGAGTGACCATCGGGTTCTTGGTCACCTCTATTACCAAGGCCCTTCTCCTCGATTGCTCAGTTTGGCCGGGTGGCCAGCTCTAGGAAGAGTCCTCGTTGTTCCAAACTTCTTCCATTTAAGAATTATGGAGGCCACTGTGCTCTTTGGAACCTTCAATGCAGCAGAGATATTTTGTGGGCTTCCCCAGATCTGTGCCTCGACACAATCCTGCCTCTGAGCTCTGCAGGCAGTTCCTTCGACCTCATGGCTTGTTTTTTGCTCTGATATGCATTGTCAGCTGTGAGACCTTATATAGACAGGTGTGTGCCTTTCCAAATCATGTCCAATCAATTGAATTTAGCACAGGTGGACTCCAATTAAGGTGTAGAAACATCTCAAAGATGATCAAGAGAAATGGGAGGCACCTGAGCTAAATTTCAAGTGTCATAGCAAAGGGTATGAATACTTATGTCAATGTGATATTTCAGTTTTTTCTTTTTAATAAATTTCCAACACTTTCTAAAGTCCTGTTTTCTCTTTGTCATTATGGGGTATTGAGTGTAGATTGATAAGGGAAAAAATGAATTTAAACGGTTTCAGCACAAGGCTGCAACAACAAAATGTGAAAAAAGTGAAGGGGTATAAATACTTTCTGAATGCACTGTTTCTATGTACTGCATATACAGTCGTGGCCAAAAATATTGGCACCCTTGCACTTTTTTCAAGTAACTCACAATTTTCTCCAAAAATAAGTTGAAATTGACAAAAGTAATTGGTCTCCACAATTCTTTATTTCACTGTTAATATTAGAGAACCTTTGTTTTTGATTCAGAACTTAATATATCCTTTTAAATCAGAAAATAAAAATAAATGGCATTGACAAAATTATTGACACCCTGGACTTGATATTTAGTAGCACAACCTTTGGACAAAATAACTGCAGTCAAGCAATTCCTACAGCCATGCATGAACTTCCTACACCTCGCTACTGGCAGTTTGGCTTTTCTTGTGCAAGCTGCTCCAGTTCTCCCAGATTTGAAGGGGGCCTTCTCCCAACTAGAACCCCCTTTCATCGAGTTGGTGACAGATAGTGCGAGTTGAAGCTGTCGTACCTTGAGTCTGAAGGTCAGCTTGAATCTGTTTGGCAGTTGATCGAGGTGCTTTCTCCACCAATCAAACAATCCTTCGCTGCAATGTTCGATCAAGTTTTCCCTTGCGGCCACATCCAGGGAGGTTGGCTGCAGTTCCATGGGCCTTAAACTTCCTGATAACATTGCGTACGGTGGACACAGGAGCATCAAAGTCTCTGGAGATGGACTTGTAGCCTTGAGATTGTCCATGCTGGGCTACAATTTGTGTCTGACCTCCTCAGACAATTCTCTGGTTTTCTTTCTTTTCTCCATGCTCACTGCGGTACACACAGTGACACAAAACAGCAGAATGACTCCTTTTCTCCATTTAAACCGGTTGAATGAGTGATTTTTATATTGCAGGCACCTGCAACTTACCACAGGTGAGTTCAATTCCAAAGTAAAGGAGAATCACCTGCTTGAAATCTAATTATTTCTAACAACTTCTAAAAGGTGCCAATAATATTGTTACAGATCGCGGATTAAGATGTTAGTTACCGAGCGGTTTGGTATTTCCGCGACCGTTACAGGATCCCTGACTCACCCGATTCACCCAGAACCGTGGCCGTATCGCACCACAGCTGCTCAATGAGGGAAAAGACAAAAACGACGCAATGCAAGAGGAAAAAGGAATAAAACGAGAAGACGTACAGACGAGTAATGGGGTTTATTATTTACACACACAAGCAAAAAGGAGCAATCAAGTTTTATTTACAACACATAAGACGCAGGTGACACAGTGCAAATACTAGCTTATCTACAGACTTAACTTATTCCCAGGACAGAACAAACAGAACAAACTCACATCCACAAGAAGGGTGGAAAAGCAGGAGGTGGATGGCTGGAGGGAGAGGGAGGTCCAAAGGGGGTCCCGCAGCACAACCGGCGCGTTTAGCAGCCGCCGTTCAGGCCAGGCCCCACGCTGCTGTTTTGGCTGCTGTGTACGTCGCGTGCTTTGCCAGGCCTTGTCCCACTCATCTGGTCCAAACCCTCCACTCCTTCTTGGTTCACTCACTCCTCACCACCGACTCCTCACCGCAACCATCTGACCACTGACTCCTTACCACCGCAACCAACGCAACCACTGACCCTCCTCTGGCAACCGACTCAGACCAACTCCTTGTGACCAACTCAAAGTGCATCTACGACCAACTCACTTCCGTTTGCGCCTTTTATAGCGCCTCCAGCGATTATCCCGCCGGCGTTTTGGACACGCCCATCGGGGTGCTCACCTCGGCCCTGGTTGGTCGCGCGACCCGCGGGCTCCGCCCTGGATGACGACGGGCGGGCACGCCCCTCCTCCCCTCTGACGAGGTGGAGACACGCCTTTCTTCTCCGACTCAAAGCACATGGTCAATGGCGGTTATTGGAGGGGAGGTGATTGAGAATCGAGGGCTCAGCAATGACGAGAGGGGATGTAATATGGAAATGGAGGTTTTGGGGATGGGAAGGAAAGGGGATCTATTCTCTTTCACTGGTGCAATGGAGTATTTCAATTAATGGAAGACACAGCCTTACACTAATACACATAATAAGGATATAACTGTCAAAAAAGATATATCGTGTCCTGCATGTATGTTTTATGGACTAACTACGGGAACGCCCTTTGACCTTTATACAACCACAAACGGAGGGAGGAGGGGTGATATTTTACAACAACCTTTTACAACAACATTTTACCACAACAATAAAATAAAAAAACATTCTCATATCCACAACACTGCACCCTCCTCCCCTTAGGCACGTCCCGGGCCTATAACTTTTACCTTAGTGTGGCACGTAGGTGTAGTTCCCTCTACTTTTAACCTGACCCTGAGTGCGACAGTTTTAAAACATAAATAAATGTGTCCCGCTGCTCCATTGCACCCTGCCTAACAGACTTACGCCCACAGTTAACCGAATTGCGGAATGGTCTTCAAACTATACACTGACGGTGGGAAGCATTATTTACAATGACGCTATTTTTATTTACAAAACTAACCCAGGACCTGTGATTGTTCTTTCTGGGGGGGGAGACAGTCTGCTCTGCATCGACGCACCATTAAAGCACCCAAAAACGCACCAATACACCCCCAAGCACCAATCGGTGCAGTCACCATAGTTCATCAGTGTTCCATAAAAATAAAATCAACAACCCCTAACCCTGCAGGTGATCTCTTGCTCTTCGGCTCCCTCTGCTGGTGATTATTATTTGTCTTCCAGATGTTGTCATTTTCTTTCATTTTCTTACTGGCGGCCTATTTGCAATAAAGTGTGCCCCATGTGTCCTTTTTATTTTCTTTATTTATGGCCCACAGGGCCGACTACGTGTGGTTCACCTGTGGGGCATCGGTGCCCTGTGGCCAAGGTCCGCCAGCAAGATTTCGGGCCCTCATGGCCGGTTCCAGCAGAGGGGCCATGCCCCAACCCATGGGGTCCATCAGTGGTGCTCGGCCACAGGCATGTGGTCCATAATGTGGTGCATCGATGCAGACAGCTGGTTCTGAGAGTGCCGGGCGCACAATGGCCGACTCACGCACGCTCCCCTCGGCACCCAATGGCGCACAGGTCATGTGGGAGACAAAAGGGGAAAGACAATGAGCGAGGGGTAAGGTCACAAGGGTACACATCAATAAGGCAATGCAAGGCGAAATGCGTACGGAGGGCGAAGTGAGAAAGCTCGTCCCTACCGTACGTCACCCCCCCTGTCACCTACCCTACCCTTGCCCTTACCCCATATGTACAAAAATCTACACATTTACAAATTCGTCACTACTGTCACGTCTTCCCCATATTTCCCCTATACCAAATTCGTCTCCACAATCCCTCTATCCAAAATTTGCCATCACCAAATTCATCATCAATCCTCATAAGGAGGAAGAGATGGAACATCAAAGCACAATGTCACACCCACGTCATGATGCGTCTCACCATCCAAACATTTGCACAGTAAAAATAACAAAACATGGCATGGTGTGGAGTACCTGTCACCTCAGGTGAGTGGATGCAGATGGTGCGAGGAGACTTCATCCTAACTACTTTCTAAATGACTTTAACACACTTTACACTACCAGGGGTCTCTCCCTGCCAATCCATTGGCCAACTTACACTATGGGTTCTAAAAACCAATTCCCATTGACCAAACTGTGGTGCTTCTCAATTTGGGGTCTCACTCCCCCGATTCATCTCCCGGTGCCCTCGCACAATTTCTGGGCCGCGACGTGTAGCTCTCCCAGCAGGTCTACCCACCTGCACACCTCCACCACTGTAGTTGCCACCCGAGCTTACCTAGCTCCTCACCCTAACCTAACTAACTGGGGACAGCCCCTCCTGGCTCTGTCACCCCATGGTGCCCGCTGGCACTGGGCTACCCGGGTCCGTCCTCCGGATCCTCGGGCCCCATCCACAACAACTACTACCGGCTCCCAGAGCCCACCTGCGGCCTCACCTGGCCGACATCCTCACAGTGGTGGAGTGCCCAACCAACTACACACACTAACAGGCTACACGCCCAGCCATTTCCACAACACTAATGCACCCATCCAAAGACCATTCTTTCACCCGCACCACAGATGCCAATATCCAACCACAATTTACCTGTACCCTCTACCTAACACTTACACTACCCGTCCCGGGTATCCGTGATGGGGGTCCACTCTTCCCCCATTCACACCTTCGCACCATCCACTCCACTCCACAATTTCCACCATACTCACTCCACGACCATCCATTCCAATACTCCATACCATTTATTCCATACACCTGTCTTTCATTCACCTGTCGTTGCACACCTGTGCAATCCTACCTGGTGCCACCTGCACCCTCCTCCTCTTCCTGGACCATTTGGTCAACACAACACGCAATCACCACTACTCCCTCATACACTGCTCCATTCACCTGTTCAGTTGCACACCTGTGCAATCACACCTGTTCAATTCTCACCTGTTCAATCTTCAGACACACGGCATCATCTCAGCTAACTACTCCCCTCTAAAACTTGCGCTTCCCAGTCGTCCCTTTAAACTATTGCGCTCCCACGTCATTATCATCCACACTAAACTACCTGCGTCCCCACTACAGGTATCAGTCACTAACTAAACTTAACGTTACCTAATGTCATCTTCGCTAGATCCCTATCAATATCCTAACCCACCCGGGCTAGTTTTCTCTGCCATCAACCCCATAAACCTAGTGCTCCTTTGCCCCCCTGTGAGGGATGGTGGATTTGCCATCCCACCACATCGGGGCATCTCTCACTACCAATTTCGCTCGTCCAAATCCAACAATTCAAAAATTTTCCATTTACTGCCAATTCTACCCACTATTATAAATTTCATATCAAATCACTACCATCATCATCCGTCTACTTATTACATCCTCTCGGTGCGCCAATTCCCTTCTAAAGCTCGGCTTCGTACAGCCGAGCCATGAACGCGGGTTCTTTTGTGCCAGCGGCTGGATACGTCCCGCATTCGTGGCAGGGACGGAGGCTTACCCGGGCCGAGATCCCACGCACCACCTCGGCGTGGAGCCATCCAATGTCCCGATCTCGACCTGCCGGCATGTCTCAATAGCAAGTGGTCGCCATGACGACCCTTCCTATCGAGCTGCCCGCTCCGCCTAGTGGAGCCCGGACGCGGCCGTTCCAAGCGAGGCACAGCGTGGATCGAGTACGGCGGTTCTTTCGAAACCGCCGTGGTTCGGATCCCCGCTGGTTCTCGCGGCACGCGAAGCCCGGCACGCACCGAGGGCCCGATTCGGCTATAAGTCGCTCTAACCGCTACTCCGTTTACCGTCGATGCTTCACCTGGACGCTTACATGCATACGCTACCCCTTTCTTGCTCATACCTTTCCTTACACACCCAGGTACCCTCATTCTGCTCACCGACTTGGTCACACACCTGACCACCGAACACCTTGGCACACATTCGTCGCTCGCACACCTCACCAACACACCTCTTCGCGCCCCTTTCTCGGTCACCTCCTTTGTGACAATCACAGGTGTGCTCTCACCCGCACACCCAACCACGTGCCTCACTACCAATTCCAGCGTGCATTCCCACTCACGCTCTACCATTCCAGGTGTGCATCCTTCCATTCCAGGTGTACATCCTCGCTCACCTGCCACAACCAACTCACGCTCCGTGTCACTCTCACTACTCTCACCTCCACTCTCGGTCGCGCACTCACCCTTACTCTCGACAGCGCACTCTTTCCTCATGCACCTGTCCGTTACACACCTTTCTCGCGCACACTCTTCCGCACATTGTCCCGTTACACCCTCTGTAACACTCACCACAGGCATGCATTCTCCCTTACTCTTGACAGCATGCGCTTTCCCCATGCACCCGTCCGTTACACACCTTTCTCGCGCATCCTCTTGCGCACACTTTTCGTTACTTCCTCCGTAACACTCACCACACCGCGCTTCCCTGTGCCCCCTCGCACACGCGCTTCGACCAACTCTCTTGACGGCACACTCACTCCTCGGCGTGCACTTTTTCCTCACACACCCCATGGTCGGACATTCTCGCACACCTCTTTTTTCGCACACCTGACCTGTCGCACACTTCACCAACGGCCTCTCACGAACACCCGGATCCAAACCAATCCCCAAGCCGACTGAAGCTTTCCTCACATCATATACATTGCCACTCACCTCCGTACATCGTCTCCGCACCTCCTTTGCCACCTGCAAACTCTTTATTCGGTTAGTGAGCATCACATCATGAGTTGAGCACCGACCTTGCACATATTCCATCACCTCCTCCTGGATTTCTCTTTTAGTTTCTGTTCGTCCCTTCTTAATTTCACTCACCTCTTCTTCCACTTCCTCTAATTTTTGTTTAACCTCTTTTATTTCTCGGTGCGTCTCTTCAAGTTCGTCCTCTAAGGCTACCGTGACCGTCTCTATGTGCATCCTCACCTGCCGGTCCTTTGTCTCCATTATCTCTGTCACCTCGTCCACCCTCATTGTCAGTTCCTCACGTACCATCTGACATTGCCTCTGTGTCGCTATCAAGTCATTTTTAATTTCTTTTTGTGTCGCCTTTAACCCTCCGAGTACTGCAGTGTTCCTTTGAACCTGCTCCACTAACTTCGTTTGTCCCTCTGTCAGCTGTTCCACCTCCTCCGTCAGATCTTCTATTCCCCCTTGTAACTTTGCCGTATTATTTCTCACTTCTTTCTCCATACGCTTCTCACCTCGCTTTACCTCCTCGCGTAGCCCTGAAACCTCCTCACCCACACCTCGTCGTATCTCCTCCTTCATCTCCTCCCTCTCTTTTGTAGATGCCACCCTCATCTGTTCCAATTCATCCCTCTGAGCATCCAGTTTACTTTCTAACCCGATTTGCACCTCCTCTATCTGCTCTCCCATTTGTTTAATTTCTCTGGCGGATTGCTCCCCTATCTCCCGCAATTTGCCTTCCATCCTGTTTTCTAACCCCATTAACCCATTTTTCACCTCTTTTATCCCGTTGTCTAACCCCTCAAAATTTTTGTCTAACTTCCCAAATTTCTTGTCTAACTCCTCACCGGTACCCCTCGCTTCGTCCCTCATTACCCCCATTTGGTTTCCCATTACCCCTATTTGGTTTCCCATTCGCTCACTATCAGCCCCCATTCCCACAATTTGGTTTCCCAACCGCTCACCCTGAGCATCCATTTTTTTCATCAATTGGTCCATAAAAAATCGCATGTACCCTGGTATCTCTGGCTCGGCTGCCGCGACCACGGGCGCAGCGCAATTTGGTGCCGCTACACCCACGTGCGCGAGGACACCATCTTGTGCGTCTGATACTCCCTCAACCGCCTCCTCATTGCTCCCCTCCATTTGATCCTGGGTTACTCCTAACCCCTCCTCTAGCTCACCCACCGGCATTCGATCGCCTTGACCAGCCATGGCGCGATTTCAAAGTTCAGGTTTTGTAAAACAAAACAAATTTCGGCCGCTCCAAATTTTGACCAAATTTTTTTTTTTCTATTCGTTTTAAAAATTTGGTTCGGGCCTCGAATCCCACTCCGACACCAATTGTTACAGATCGCGGATTACGATGTTAGTTACCGAGCGGTTTGGTATTTCCGCGACCGTTACAGGATCCCTGACTCACCCGATTCACCCAGAACCTTGGCCGTATCGCACCACAGCTGCTCAATGAGGGAAAAGACAAAAACGACGCAATGCAAGAGGAAAAAGGAATAAAACGAGAAGACGTACAGACGAGTAATGGGGTTTATTATTTACACACACAAGCAAAAAGGAGCAATCAAGTTTTATTTACAACACATAAGACGCAGGTGACACAGTGCAAATACTAGCTTATCTACAGACTTAACTTATTTCCAGGACAGAACAAACAGAACAAACTCACGTCCACAAGAAGGGTGGAAAAGCAGGAGGTGGATGGCTGGAGGGAGAGGGAGGTCCAAAGGGGGTCCCGCAGCACAACCGGCGCGTTTAGCAGCCGCCGTTCAGGCCAGGCCCCACGCTGCTGTTTTGGCTGCTGTGTACGTCGCGTGCTTTGCCAGGCCTTGTCCCACTCGTCTGGTCCAAACCCTCCACTCCTTCTTGGTTCACTCACTCCTCACCACCGACTCCTCACCGCAACCAACTGACCACCGACTCCTTACCACCGCAACCAACGCAACCACTGACCCTCCTCTGGCAACCGACTCAGACCAACTCCTTGTGACCAACTCAAAGTGCATCTCCGACCAACTCACTTCCGTTTGCGCCTTTTATAGCGCCTCCAGCGATTACCCCGCCGGCGTTTTGGACACGCCCATCGGGGTGCTCACCTCGGCCCTGGTTGGTCGCGCGACCCTCGGGCTCCGCCCTGGATGACGACGGGTGGGCACGCCCCTCCTCCCCTCTGACGAGGTGGAGACACGCCTTTCTTCTCCGACTCAAAGCACATGGTCAATGGCGGTTATTGGAGGGGAGGTGATTGAGAATCGAGGGCTCAGCAATGACGAGAGGGGATGTAATATGGAAATGGAGGTTTTAGGGATGGGAAGGAAAGGGAGATTTTGGGGATGGGAAGGAAAGGGGATCTATTCTCTTTCACTGGTGCAATGGAGTATTTCAATTAATGGAAGACACAGCCTTACACTAATACACATAATAAGGATATAACTGTCAAAAAAGATATATCGTGTCCTGCATGTATGTTTTATGGACTAACTACGGGAACGCCCTTTGACCTTTATACAACCACAAACGGAGGGAGGAGGGGTGATATTTTACAACAACCTTTTACAACAACATTTTACCACAACAATAAAATAAAAAAACATTCTCATATCCACAACAATATTATCCAGGCCATTTTAGGATTTCTGTGTGGAATAAGCTAAGATTTTGTAATTTTTCAGCGTTTTTGTTTTGTTCCACTGCAATCCCAAAAAATACAAATGGGGAAACCAAAATATTTTTTAATTTCAACAATTTTCTGGAAGAAATGGTGCATTATTTGAAAAAAGTGCAAGGGTGCCAACATTTTTGGCCACGACTGTGTGTATATATTGGCAGAATAGATAGCAATGAAGACTGAAAAAAGTATTCAAATATCTGGTCAAATCCCTGAAAGAACAACATGAAGAGACTACATGATTTGGACATGTAGGAAATGGTTTGATGAAATGTGAAGTGACATGTTAAACAGGGGGAATGGACATGTATTTGGAAACTCGAGAAATTACCACAAGAGATGGGGTTTTCGTCTTGTCTCCCATTACAATCCATGATCTTTACTATTCCCGCTAACATTTTAACTGTGTTCACCTGTAACCTTTTAAAATTTACTGTACCATCTGCAAGTCCACCTCTTGTCCACCTTACCTCTTCTGCCATCCTTGAGGTATATTTGTTTGTGTGCTTTGTTTACCTCGTTATACGTCTTACACCTGTTTGTCCGTGCCACTCTGCGTGTCTCTGCTCCTCAGAGCCCAAATGCCACTGTGTTCGTATTTTCAAATCTGCTGTCTAGCTTTTCCGTGAGTCTTGGCTCCTCTAAAAACATAAAATAAACATGGATGAAGAGGAAATGTGGCCTTTCCAAATATTTGGTATAATCAATTATATAATATTCTGTAACCTCACGTCAATCAATGTTCAAAGCCATTATTGCAATGGTTCCCCTTGCTTTGTCGTCCATTATTCATTTACCTGAAGCTCTTGGAGTGAATTTCCAGCCTCTGTCAAGGTGCCTTTGTTCGATTGACCTTCTTTAGAGGACGAAGTGCTCGAGCAAAGCTGGTTTTGACAATGTCTAACCTGCAGCACCAACACACACAGAATTGTGGCACAGCAGCTCCTTATAAAGGTTTTTCATGGGATCTGATGACATTCTTATCAGAGAGGTTTCAGATGTAACGAGAGGTCTTAAACACCATTACTCTAAAGGTAAATGGGATATGGCCGGTGCAAGACAAGCAGGTTCAGGTGCATGCCAACACTGTCCATTTATTACCTACAGATGCACTATCAGATCAGTTCAGCTTGGCTGAAGCATTCTTCCTCTTCTTTTGCATGTAGCGCATAGCTGTGGGTAGCATGATGTGCTTGGTGGGCTGCGGAAGTGGAGAAGTGGCTGTGGCGCTGATGCAGTGCCCCCTGTACGTTACAGCAGGAATTTTGAATTTGGTCATGGTACCAGCGGTTGCTCACCTATTCTTTGTAAAGGACACAGTGGGATTTTTGTAAGCCACCAGCATCGCCTGTGAGACACCAGGACGGTAGTTTGTATCTGGGCTAGATGGTTCAGAAGCGATTATGTATACCTCCAATCCATCCTACCAGCCCAATGGATTGTATGATCCTACAGGTTAATAGGATATTGACAGACATAGCCTTGCTCTATCCTGAATCAGCATTTCGTCCTGAAGGGGTCCATAATTATCCCATTCTCATTTATATGAAAGTAGTAAGAAGGAAAAGAACAAGTACAGATACATTCAAAGTACACCGCCCCCATGCCAAATAATTAAATATCCTATAACGCGGGATTGCCGGGGTGCCTCCGGCGCCCGTCAATACCGCAGTGCAGCTCATAGAGATTGCATTGGGAGGGAGAGGTGTACAATAATTGATTGATTAATTGCATAATTAAAATCAATAAAAGATTATCATAAAATATTTTCTTAATCAATTGGCTAATAGCATTTAACTAAACCACTAGTGCTTCATCCGAAGATGTATCTTTTAGAAATTTAATTAAATAATTCATTAATAAAAAAATTAAATAATTAATCGATTAAATGATTAATCAATAAATCAAAAATATCCTTTATAGTCACATTACTTGGTCACTGTCATGTCCAAATATTAGCTTCCTAGCTCAAAAAGTGCCTGAGATATTGCCCAGATGAATGAATGAATGAATGAATGATTAATTTAAAAAAACCAAAAAAAAAAACACCTTTAGAGGCCATTTTTCCCCGCAAAGCGGGGGTTGGCCTTTTTCGGGGACCGTGATTGTTGTTGTTTTTTGGTCCCCTTTTTGAAGCAATGATTTACGGCCAGATGCCCTTCCTGCCGCTAACCCTTTTTGTCGCCTTTTACGACATGCAGGGAATTACCAGTGAACTGGTACTCAATTAGCCGACCTCGGAAGGATGACAGGCTGAGTCAACCCCCCTGGCGTTAATTCAGCGATCGACCGGGATTCAAACCCAGGATCCTCGGGATCCAAAGCTTGCACCCTAGCCGCTAGCCCAACACCAGGTGCCCAACACCAGGCAACACCAGGAATGAATGATTAATAATGAAAATAAAGAAATAATAATCATAAAAAAATTAAATAGTTAATCAATAATTGGCTAATAGAATACACAAACCACCACCATTTCATCAGAATCTGTAACTTTAAAAAAACAATAATTAATTAAGTCATTCATCGAATAATTAAATAATTAATCGATTAATTAATCAATAAATCAAAAATACCCTTTACAGCCAAATCACCTGGTCATTGTCATGTCCAAATATCAGCTCCCTAGCTCAAAAGGTGCCTGAGTTATATTGCCCAGATGAGAAATAAAATAAAGAAATAATTAATAATGAAAATAAATAAATAATAATCATAAAAAAATGAAATAATTAATCAATTCGCTAATAGAACACGTAAACCACCACCATTTCATCAGAATATGTAACTTAAAATTTTTTTAAAAATCATTCATCGAATAATTAAATAATTAATCTATTAATTGATGAATTGATTAATCAATAAATCAAAAATATCTTTTACAGCCAAATCACTTTGTCATTGGCATGTCCAAATATCATCTTCCTAACTCAAAAGGTGCCTGAGATCATGGCCATAAGAGAAAGGAAATAAATAAGTACTTAATTAATCGCTAATAATTAAATAACTCATCAATTAATTGATTAATCAAAAAACAAAAAATACTGTTTTTGAGAAAGGACTTGCTCACTATTGTGCCGAAACTTCAGCTTCCGAGCTCAAAGGATGGCTGAGATATCGCCCGGACAACAAAGAAAACAAACAAACAAGAAAGAAAGCAAGAAAGAAAACAACCAGATTGAAAACTGAGTCCTCCCTTTCAGCGTGCGTCACTGCCGAGCCCCCTTCGGTGCCCGGCAATGACGATATGCAGCGCCTGGTGATGGCATAGGAAAGGTGCGGTGTACAACAAACAAACAGCCAGAGCGAAAACTGAGCACTCCCTTTCAGCGTGCGTCACTGCCGAGCCCCCTTCGGTGCCCGGCAATGATGATATGCAGTGCCTTGTGATGGCATAGGAAAGGTGCGGTGTACAACAAACAAACAACCAGAGTGAAAACTGAGCACTCCCTTTCAGCGTGCGTCATTGCCGAGCCCATTCGGTGCCCGCCAATGACGTTATGCTGCGCCTCGAGATGGCATAGGAAAGGTGCGGTGTACAACAAACAAACAGCCAGAGTGAAAACTGAGCACTCCCTTTCAGCATGCGTCACTGCCGAGCCCCCTTCGGTGCCCGCCAATGACGTTATTCTGCGCCTGGAGATGGCATAGGAAAGGTGCGGTGTACAAAAATCAGAAGTAAAACATCATAGGGAAGTATGTCTTATAATATATTCAGTAGTAGCTATTGTTTTATGCTAAACTAGTATGGTATGTTGTACAAGATGGTGCAAGGGTAGCATGCTTTCCTTTGAGTTGTCTAATCCAGGTTGGGTTCTCGGCCCAGCAAGAATCTGTGGGATAACCATGGTGGTGCATCATTGAGTTTGCTCTACATCTGATGGACCTTAAACTGTGCCACCCATCGGCTGGCATTGCCTGTGGGCCTTAAAGATCTGTGGTGCATTTCAACCAAGAATAGGTAAGCAAAAGCTGGCACCCTAAACATATTAATTCGTGCCCGTATGTGCAGGGGCACTACTTGAGCAACACAGCCTCAGCAGTGATACAACCCATGGGAGGAATTTGTCGTTGGATCCCAGTCCACTTTGCATTAGCCAATAAAAAGCCCCGAGTGGGCTGATGGTCATCTCTAGAGGTTGTAATTCAGAACTCTGCTGATATGGGAGAACCCCCCCCCCCCCCCGGTTGGTAAATAAGGGACGAGTAGGGAACCAAAGTTTCAGGGGCGAGCCCCCCCCCCCCACCCGCCACACCCGGAAGCCTCCATGATCTGAAATCGAAAAATCAAAGCCTGAGTGATTGTGCGGAATACCCTCTTGTATTCCTGTGTCAAGTTTCAGAACAATCAGCCAGGTGATAAGGAAGGAGTAGCAAAAATAGCAAAAAGTTAACGGACGGAAATCCGGACATGACGACACATTTTATAAGTTCATATCTTCGAGATTGAGATGAGATCACATAATAATACATGCTTTCCTAAGTAGCTATCTCATTGTATTCTCATTTGTATGGATGAATATGCGAGATCCTTATGGAACATTATTAACACCTTTAGGTTGACATGAACTGGGGTTAAGTAAATATTAACTTCTCCTTTTATTTAATTGAGCTTTCTGGTTGACAGAGGTAGTCGTGTGTCCTTCACCTTCTTTCCACCCTCCAGGACCGGGAATCCAACATCTCTTGGGTGCGTACGGTCTTGTTTTGTTGGAGTGACCTGCGGCCTGCCCTGGCACACACGTACATCCCCAGCAGGTGAACTGTTAACGTCATGATGGACACAGTGTCACTATGTTGTTAAAGATTGATCTCACAAATGCATATTCTACAATATCCCCAATAAAACTTGGGAAACATCATATTTTAAAAATAACACTGTCACACCTTCCCAAAACTCCATTATTACACAATTTATTCACCTTTATATCCACTGATATTTTAAACTAAAGCAGGAGTCTCCAGTCCAGGTCTTCAAAGTGGGCGTGTCATCCCCCTTCCCCGCCCATTATTTTTTTTCTACCACATTAACCCTACTTCACTCAACCCTCTT